>NC_081554.1:5180389-5538137 GCF_963082655.1 Stomoxys calcitrans
ACTTTTATTTTCGCTGTGTTGTCATTAAGAATTCATTTGCGGTTAAGTGCTAACTATGCAAATGTGTCTTGCTCTGTCTGTCTGTCCGTTCATTTAACTGCCCCTCTCTCTTTCTCTCGCTGTGGCTATTTGTTTAGCACGGCATACAATCATCAGCCAGCGTGTAGTGATGAAGGCGTTGACGTAGATCACTATCATCGTGTGCTCTATTTGTAATCAATTAATTTCGCTGTCATTTTAATGAGTAAATAAATGTTGCATACTTTCCGGCGTCTGGGGTATTGTACCAAATGTTGTATAATTTTAAGCAGACACTTGTATGGCGTTGACATGCGATGCATAATACAATTGGCTGTTACTATGAATGACCTATATTTGGTCGATTCATATTAAAAATTTAAATAAAATTGGATTAAATAATTGAACAAAACTGTAGAAAATGTTATATAGTGAATAATTATTTTTTAAATTAAGAATGAATAACATTGAAGATTTTCCATAGAATATTGAAAAGAATTTATTTAAAAACATTTAATTTTTATTAAAATGTTTGAAAAAATTTAATAATAATTAAAATTTGTATCAGCATTTCTGATGTTTTTATCGTTATCATGAGCAAGTTAAAATTTGCTAATTTCGACACGGGAACTATGGGATTCCTGAGAACTGGAGGTATGTACTGCAAGAAAACTTGAATTATGGTGACATCGGGGATCAAAGCGTTATCAGGATTAACGGGTGGTGTGGCATTTAAATGGGAACCTTGGAGAAAAATCAACTATTGCAAGAATGGCCATCTTTTTACGGGAAGTATTTAGTAGAGAAAGAACAAAACCTAGTGGAGGTTTGAAAACATGCCAGTTATTCGTGACGAGGTGTTGCTTTGCTGACGCGATCAAGTGATTAACGCTGCGCATGACATGGTCTGGCACTTGCAAATGCAAATTTTGCCCATGAACATTCCACTAAGGAACATGGGCAAACTTCTCACATACCAATGAGTGCAGTCCTATTCAAGTTTAAGCTCAATGATAAGGGGCCTCCTTTTTATAGCCGAGACCGAACGGCGTGGCGCAGTGCGACACCACTTTTTTTGGTCTGGCACTTGTTTTGCCCAAGTTGTGGTTGTTTGTAGTCAGATTTTCATGTGGAGGTGACGAAACTCGTCATGCTCCTGTAGGTGAGCAGGCTCGTTTCGGTCCAAAGCTCCGATTGCCGCGGGAACAGGTTGGCCATTCATTACTTAAAGGCACCAATAACTCGCCTTGTCATATCGATCATCATAGGTACTCAGTATTTGTGCAAGAGCCGGTGCCGTCCGGCCTCTCACAGAGACTTTCCGCTCGATACCGTTGATTGTCGGCGACTGCCGTTGCAGCTACTCCGTATGGAGCAGTCCCCTATCCGCAACATTTGGACGCGTCCGATAGCGCATAACTAAGCTTCTCATGACAGCAATGAACACCACACAGATTGGAGCACAATGTTCCTTCCATCCTGTGTTATGAGCGTGAGAGAGAGCGCTAAGGTTGGCAGGTATGGATGACAGCGTGATAGTTGCATAGCGTAGATAGATGAGAATGCCTTTGTATAGAGATTATGTGCAGTGTTGGTCAAAAGTGGGTAAGGGTTAATGGCAACAGGGGTACACCTCAGGGAGGGGTCATTTTACCGCTGCTATGGATTCTTGTAGTTGATGCGATTCGGTTCAGATTGATGGCAAAAGGGGTAAAGGGTGTGCATGTGCAGACAATCTTGTCATTCTCGCCACGCGTAAATTTATTAACTCTATATCGGACGTTTTTAGTGGTGGTCTTCGATGCATGGCTTCTTCGGCTACGCATTGCGGGTCAGGGTGAATGTTAGAAAAACGAAACTGGCTCTTTGTTTACAAGGAAAAGAAGAATGCCGAAGTTCTAACTTCCCACACTGCTGGGGGTAACATTGGAATTGTCTAAATCGCCTTAATTTCTTGGTGTGATCCTCGATAGTGAATTGGAACGGAATTCAAGAGCCTCCCGGGTGAAGAAGGTCTTTGCAGATCTTTACTCGACGGTGGTAAGGCCAGTTCTGACGAATGGTTGTCTTGTTTCCCACTCTGCTGGGGGTAACATTGGAATTGTCTAAATCGGCTAAATTTCTTTCCGTGATTATCGATAGTAAATTGGAACGGAATTTAAGAGCCTCCCGGGTGACGAAGGTCTTTGCGATCGTTACTCATGTCAGAAGCTTATAGACAGTAAATGGGGTTTAGGTTGATGCACTGGTTGTACTCGGCGGTGGTAAGGCCATTTCTGACGAATGGTTGTCATGTTTGGTGGCCTGTGATGAATAAAATGACACATGTGCGTGGTCTAGACATGGTAAATTGAGTTGCCTTGATATTCATGACCGGAGCTATGGGCACTACTGCGACAAGGACACTGGAGGTTATGTTGGGAATCTTGCCAATTGATTTGTTTATAAAGCAGCCATCAGAGAGCACACTGTTCAGACAATTGCAGCTCAAACTGCTTAGGAGAAGTCCAGTCAAACATACCCTTATACTAGACGGCACATTCAACGATCTGCAGACGAACGGACAAGTAGGAACGGAAATAGTTGACCGTGGACTATATATTAGGATACCGACTCTGACGGGATGGCTCAAGGATCGGATTGGGTTTACGCAAATTAACACATTTACAAATGGACCTAAATGGAGAATGGTACCGGTTGTTGCATATATTACGGTGAACTTGACAATTACGCCTCTTTGCGAATGCGTGATGACTGCATCATCTTTTAGGCATAAATCTCTCCGATAACTAGGATATCGATCTGACATCTGTATCTACCGCGATAGTCAAGCAGTATTGAAGGCTTTAATTGGTACGATTATGAGATCTAAAGTGTTGGTTCGTTGCGGAGGGATTTAAAAATTGTCTACAGAGGTATCATAACCTGGCTTTATGTTGGGATATTTTAGGAAACGAGAAAGCGGGCATGCTTGCGGGATAGGGTGTAAACCTTGGTCATGTGTCCATGCTGGTCGTATACCGCCCACTATCAAACATTTTTCATGAAATTTAGGAGCGTTAAAGGGGTTCAGCCTTTGTGGGACTAACGCTCAAAATCAAACATAAATAGTCTCTTGACAACGGAGAAGGCACATCTGAGTATGGTTATCGGAATTAAAAGAGGACATAATAAGCTAAGTAAACATATGTCTCGGATTGGCATTAGAAATGATGACATCTATCGGTGGTGTCATGAGATCGACGCCTTGGAGGATAGCTTTCACTTTCCTTGTCAATGCCTTGCTTTATGTAAAGTAGAAACAGGATACTGGGTTCTTTTTATTTCAGGCCCTAGAAGAACTGAGAGACGTTAATCCGTGCAGGCGTTTGACGGTTGTCACCTGAAAGTGGGCTAACGGACGGTTAGCTTTGTGGAGAGAATTCTTCAGAAGGAGAAGAGGAAAAATAAGGAATCACACTGGTCCTTAATATGGCCAAAGTGGATATCTTGATGACTAATTTCTAGATATTATCCTTCCCCAACTTAACCTAACCAGTGGTGTTAATCATTTGTTAGGCTGGCTGTGCTCATTATTGCGACCCTGTTAGAGCTCATTTTTGTTACGTAGCTCGCAAGAGCTGCCCTGTCCTATAAGTTTTTTGTATATCCCCCATGTGTATGTTTCTTTTTGGACACACTGGCCATGGTTGGGGGTAGGAGGGATAAGGGTGACTTCCTCCTTTTCACAGATGACTATTGCAGGACTATACAGAGTCCAACTGCTAGTGGTCATTTTGGCTACGAAGTTTGACGGGAGAATTTAGACAGGTACTGCTGATTGGAAGAGTCCCTCAGATTTCGATTACAAGCTGAAAATGGTAAGGCCGAGTAAGAGGCAATGTGAGGGCTGTGTATTTGATCCAAAACGCGGGTTGAGCTAAGCTTCGCTCTTAGCAAAGGAGGTGAACATCTCTATACAGCAGAATCGAATAGGTATGAGTGTAGGTACCGCACATGGCGGCGTGGGTAGATGTATTGAGTTCACTCTTGGGCTTAGTGCCACATAGGTTTGGGCCGCGATGTCAGGCATTTGCCTTAAACATCGATATTCGTGGTCGGTAAATACGATTAACAGGTTTGGTGGGTGTTTTGGGAGTAGGTCGGCCCCCAAGACATTATTTTGCTTCAATATCTTCTAGTAGTCGCGAAAAATTTTAATTTTCAACGCAAAAAGCGAATATAGTATAAGGCTTTATATAAAAATTTTATGAAACTTTTATAGATAATACGGCCAATAGTTGATATATATGTGAATGTAGAATTTCATGTGTAAATTTTAGCACTTCAATTGTAAACCTATTGAATAGCTTCTGGATTAGTTTTTTCATTGGAATCTCATTTTGGTCACCTCCATTAAAAAAGTTTTCAAGGTATGGTCAACAATTTCGTTACTTTTTAATGTCTGACACATAAAAACCATTTGCATCTACCCATGCTAAGGATTTTGTCCTGTCTTGGGTTGGTGTTATTTAACGATTTGCACTACTTTTGACTTTGTGGCAGTTGTTAAATTGTAAATGCCTAGGCCGTGGTGGCGACTCGACGCCACTACGTTTGGATGTCTGCAATTGTCGATTTCTTTTTAACGACACAGACGACAGTAAATTAATTTTTATTTAAACTTTATTGCTTGTTATGATTATAAGCCATGTTTCAGCCAAAAAGCAAAAACAAAAAAAAAAATGCCTCACCACAAAAACCAACGAGCCAAGGAATATCGAAGGCAGCTTATGCCAGATAACTGAAGGAGCGGATAAGTGTTAGGCAAATAGGGAAATTGTTGGATGGGCGGGCAAAATGACTCAATGGCTCATTCAATGTAAGTACCAATACGAATACGAATCCGAATCCCAATCGCAGTCTCAGTCTCGGTCTCGGTCTCCTTGTTATAGTCGCCTAAATCGCCTTTAGTCATAATAATTGCTTTTCAAACATCAGCGACACACTAAGCTTTTGGCACGCCGCTGCCTTTATATTTTACAGCCTGACTATTCATAAATTGCTGTTTAATGTTTTTTTGGTTAGGAGTTTTTCATGTGGTTTTCGCTTAGTACTCTGTGGTGTGTTTTATTTGGCGTTTGATCATCGATCGGCCTGTTGAACGTGGGAGTTTTGTCGCTTTTCCCTGACTTCAGTCGGAGGGTTAAGAAGGCTGCATCCACCCTTTAGGCGCCTTTTGACATCGAAGTTATAAAAATGTTGAAAAAAATGCAAAATTACAACAACGAAGAAAAAAGACCCTTGACAGATTTTTCTTCTTAAAAACGATGTCAAACACTGTTCTACAGAAAGTTTAAAGAAGTATTGCACGGCAAAATGACTTTTTGGCTTAAAGTTATATAATGCAAGCGATTATAGAACAATTCAAATTGTAATAGGGACAAAAGGCCTTAAGTAGGGCTACATTTAAATAAGTTCTGTTGAATACTGAGCTTTTATGTGAAATTCGTCTGAAACATATCTGAAATTCGTCATGAATGTTTAGAATGCTCATACGATACACTCGTTAAAATTTAACCGAAATAGCTCAGACATTGGTTCTGGAAAAGTCTTAAAAGGTATTGACATTTGGGTTGAACGATGAATTGCCCGTCAACCTCCAAAAAACCACTCAGCATGACATTTTACAAATTATTTTCATGAATATTCCATTAATGAAAAACGCGGATACTTCCTTCATATTAATTAGATTTAACTGAAATCATGTACATTTGTTCCATCTATAATGCACATAAGGATGTACGGACGGATATATATGAATGAACAAATAGACATTATGGCGACCATGCATATGTACGGGCGGTGTTGCCAAGAGACGGACAGATACGGTCCCGCTCAAAACGAAAACCAAACAGACAGAAAGTTGGATGAATTCGTTGACACATTTTTCGGATGAACACATGTATCGAGAGATAATAGCTATTGCTAATAGCTACCAAGAATACTTCCATGTATTGCTATTGGAAAAAACAATTGCTACTTTTTGTTGTCTAGTGTAAATCCCACACAAACGATTGAATTGTTGCGGCAGCTTAGTTAAATCGTCGTGTCATAATGTGTGAAACGCATTAGAAATCTCTCCCACAGTGGGAATAATTTTAAAATCACAAAAAAGACCAGATTTATATATTCACCACCTTAAGATGAGGTATTTAAATGTTGCAGACCCTGTAGTTACATCCATCGGTCTGTTGAAGTCACGCTATATTTTATTTTATTTTTTTTTTATACCCTCCGCCATAGGATGGGGGTATACTAATTTCATCATTTTGTTTGTAACATCTCGAAATATGCGTCTAGATTCCATAAAGTATATATATTTTTGATCGTCGTGACATTATAAATCGAACTAGCCATGTCCGTCCATCCGTCTGTCCGTCCGTCTGTCGAAAGCACGCTAAATTTCGAAAGCGTAAAGCTAGGCCCTTGAAATTTTCCACAAATACTTTTTACTAGTGTAGGTCGGTTGGGAATGTAAATGGGTTAAATCGGTGAATGTTTTGATATAGCTGCCATATAAACCGATCTTGGGTCTTGACTTCTTGAGCCTCTAGAGGGCGCAATTCTCATCCGATTTGCATGAAATTTTGCACATAGTGTTTCGATATCACTTCCAACAACTGTGAGTAGTATTTCGCAAATCGGTCCATAACCTGATATAGCTGCCACAAAACCGATCTTGGGTCTTGACTTCTTCAGCCTCTAGAGGGCGCAATTGTCGTCCGATTTGACTGAAATTTTGCACGTGGTGTTTTGGTTTCACTTCCAACAACTGCGCTAAGTATGGTTCAAATCGGTTTATGCCTTGATATAGCTGCCATTGAAACCGATCTTGGGTCTTGACTTCTTGAGCCTCTAGAGGGCGCAATCTTCGTCCAATTTGACTGAAATTTTGCAAGAGGTGTTTTGTTATGCCTTCCAGTAACTGTGTTAAGTATTGCGCAAATCGGTTCATAATCTGGTATGGTTGTCATATAAACCGATCGTGGATCTTGACTTCTTGAGCCTCTAGAGGGCCCAATTCTCCGATTGGCTGAAATTTTGTATAAGGTATTTTGCTTGAACTTCCAATAACTGAGCAAATCCGTACATAACCTGATATAGCTGCAATATAAACCGATCTGGGATCGTGACTTCTTGAGCCTCTAGAGGGCGCAATTCTCATCGGATTTGGCAGAAATTTTGTACAACGGCTTCTCTCATGACCTTCAACATACGTGTCTAATATAGTCTGAATCGATCAATAGCTTGATACAGCTCCCATATAAACCTATCTCCCGATTTACACAATGACTTCTAGATTGTTCAGCATTCATTTATCGTCTTATTCAATATTCTTTATTAGCCTAAAAATAGATACCGCGCATAGAACTCGACAAATGCGATCCATGGTGGAGGGTATATAAGAGTCGGCCCGGCCGAACTTAGCACGCTCTTGCTGGTTTTATTTTGTTTTATTTTATTTTGTTTTATTTTATTTTGTTTTATTTTATTTTATTTTATTTTATTTTATTTTATTTTATTTTATTTTATTTTATTTTATTTTATTTTATTTTATTTTATTTTATTTTATTTTATTTTATTTTATTTTATTTTATTTTATTTTATTTTATTTTATTTTATTTTTTTTTTATTTTATTTTATTTTATTTTATTTTATTTTATTTTATTTTATTTTATTTCATTTTATTTTATTTTGTTTTCTTTATTATTATTTTCTTTTATTTTATTTTTTATTTTATTTTATCTGCCATCCTCATTCAACCCACTGTGCAATATTGGTTTTAGCACCTCTTATTGACTTGGAATTTTCGCAGTACATTTCAAATTCAGACGAAACGATTGCTTGTGTCTGGGCTTTAAAAGAAAATTGTTTATTATGGCCTAAAAACATCGATCGATAGGATTTAGCTAAACAGGAAAATATGGCTAAATGGATTTCTTTTATTTAAGCTTTCGAGCCTGGACTAGTGTGTCAATCTCTCCAAGAAAGGAGTGTGCTTGGTTGGTTGCATAGACAAGTACCAGCCAACATTCGAAATGGGAAAATCGAAGTCATTAACAAATTTATGTTAATCAGTTGGGGAAAAAGTCATAAAATGTCACTGCTTGTAAAACTCAGGGGGATAGTCAGTGAATCGGGTTCTTTTGCTTTAGGCTAGAAAAGTGCTGAGTGTTGTTTGTTTAACAGATAATGCAGTTGGCACAAACGATAGCTATTGTTTGCCATAGTTATTGGTAATTGAAGTGGTTTTTATGTTAGTGATCCAGAGTGATTTCTAGTACAGATTATGTCTTTCAAAAGGTTCCTTGTCCCATGTTAAGCATGGGAAATTGTCAGGTATTGTTGTGGACTTTTTGTATTGTGGTAGCAAATACAATGAGCATGATGACATGACAATTTTTGTTATGAAGATATGCACAATTTGTTTGGTATTAGCATTACTATGTATTCTTAAATATGGCAATATTCGAATCCCTATATGCTTAATGAAATGTTCACGATCAAATTTGTAATTTGCATACTCTAAACATAACTCGTAATATAGAATAATTTTTCTCTATGGTATGTTACCTATATTTAATGCTAAGATATTCGTTTATATACAGTATTGAACATTTCAATACTACAACCTTATAGTCTTGCTTGCGATTTCATTGCTATTCACTGATGTAATAATAATTATAACTAATATAAAATTAAGTAGCGAGTTGCTGAAGAAGTTCTCCTGTTTCAAAATGAATCACTAAAAGCTTTACATAGAGGGAATACAAAAAAATCGCCAGCATTTTTATACATCCAAGAAAGTCAGTCTATCACTATAACGCTTTTCCCTAGTACCCCAACGATCTAAAAAGTTCTACTCAAACTATCATCTTTAAAACTTGGCACCTTAAAAGATACAACAAATTTTGACATATATTTCAATCAAATTCATTTGTCAATTTAATATTGCGCTGCACGCTCTTTATAATTATGCACACATACATAGATATTCCTGTAGTACACTCTAATTAAATATTAATGCTACTCGCACTATCCTGTCAACAAAAAGTTGCAAGGAGCACTTACCGACCTGCCGTCGAACAACCGACAGTCAAATGATGTGTAAGCTTTGATGGGTCTCACAATATTTTGTCGCACTATGGCTCTGGGAGGACGTGGGTCCATACGTGCAGTAAAATTATAATTGGTTACAGGCGCCAACATTGAAATGCCGAAACGCTATTAAACTCCGTTTGCCATGTTATTTGTTTTAAATATGCGCATCCTTAGACATGTTCATACAGCTCACACACATCCATACACAAAAGTATTCGCTTTGCTTGCACCCACCCGCGTTGGGAAGGAGAAATGTTTGGTGGACGAAAGTTATACAGAAAATGTTAACATTTTTATTAAATGTTATTGCTGCTATAGTTGGTGGATATACGAGTACGTTGTGTTGTATTTGATATGAGGAGGTATAAAAACTTCAGGAACATTGTATGTAAGTTTAAATATTTGGAACTTAACTAAAAAAAACTAAAGTTTTGTTAATGACATTAATTCGCCCAGACGATCATCCTAAAATCTTGATATTTTGATTGGGGGTTACTCTTGGTGCAAAAGGGAAAGATACATCTGGACTTAAAAGATACATCCGATTCTGACAATAATTGAATTGAACGTTGGAAACCATAGTAGAAGTCATTCTGTAAAATTTCAGACAATTCGAGTAACAAGTATGACAAGTATGTTGAAGGTCATGGGAGAAGACGAAGTACAAAATTTCAGCCAAATCGGATGGGAATTGCGCCTTCTAGAAGCTCAAGAAGTCAAATCCTCAGATCGGTTTATATGACAACTATATCAGGTTATGGACCGATTTGAACCATACTTGACACAGTTTTTGGATATCATAACAAAACACATCGTGCAAAATTTCATTCTAATCGGATAAGAATTGCGCCCTCTAGATGCTCAAGAAGTCAAGACCCAAGATCGGTTTATATGGCAGCTATATCAGGCTATTGCCCGATTTAAACCAAACTTGGCACAATTGTTGGAAGTCATAGCGAAACACGTCGTGCAAAATTTCATTTCAATCGGATAAGAATTGCGCCTTACAGAGGCTCAAGAAGTCAAGACTCAAGATCGGTATATATGGCAGCTATATCAAAACATGAACCGATATGGCCCATTTACAATTCCAACTGTCCTACACTAATAAGAAGTATTTGTGCAAAATTTCAAGCGGTTAGCCTTACTCCTTCGAAAGTTATCGTGCTTTCGAACGACGAAATTAGTATTCCCTGATCCATTGGTGGAGGGTATAAAAATTCGTACCTCTGTATCGAATAATACTAAAAATTTCCTAGACTGTTATACCAAAAGGTACCAACTATTCTAAAAGTACTATTTTTTAGGCAATAGGAATGAGCGACAAGAAACGGAAGTACGATTCTTAGTATAAATCATTGTCGTCTCGAAATAATAGAGTAGAAGTATAACTTTTCTTATTTCCTAGACAATTTTCCTCTTTAGGTGTTCATGAAGTTCGTTCAATGTGGAAGGTTTTCACAAAACATATTGTGAGCAGACGATGCTATTACAGAAAGGAAGTAAGCAAGAGTTCAGTATAGCGTTCGGAGTCATAACAGGACCTACGAGCTCACTTATGGAAAATCAGAGCGGCAAGTGATAGCATGTGTAGTAGAGTTGGCAAGCTATCGATAATCACAACAATCGATAATTTCGATATTTCTAATAATAAATATCGATAGTATCTCATCTATCGTTATTTTCTCATCACCTTTATTGCAAGCGGAAATGAGAAGTAAAAATCAGAAAATCGATTTATATAGAAGCAATATCAATGCACATATCGAATAAAACTAAATTTAATAAAATTCAGTTTTAAGTCATGAGAGAAATCTTTGTGGAAATTTTAGCCCTATTGGATGAAAATTGCGACCTCTGTAGGTGCAATGTGTATTTTATGATACATTCAGTATGGAATCGCTTGTTATTGTTAAATCTTTCAAAAAATTTAACTTAGCCGATAGTATCGATAGGAAAAATATTAATCGATAGTCAGACAAAAAATAGAAAATCGATAGTGCCATCTATATTTTGCCAGCTGTAATGTGTAGGCCAATAGAGAAGATGTTGAAACATTGCACAGTGGGAGAAAATCGAAAAAAAAAAATTGGAAAAATATGTCGTTTGAGAACGGATAGAGATAACTGAGGTGTTACCGCGATCATGTGCAAAATTGCAAAGGTCTGTAGTGGTCCGGGCGCTTCTTGGCAGGCTCCTAAAGTTTGTCACCTCGGCATTTTGAAAAGTTGTTCGGGTTGGCAAATCTTCAATAGTGCTGCGAATTCAGTAGAGGTATTGTAGACCTTAACCAGACTTGATTGTAGGTATTTTTGAGCACAATTTAGCAAAAAAAAAAGAATTTTTAAAATCAGACCCCAAATGCAGATTTGGCAGATCGAACAATTTTTCGAAATTCTGAGTTAACCAACTTTAGGGGTCTGCCAAGAGGCCCAGAACATCTAGGGCACACGATCTCGCTAACACCTCAGCTCCGTTCTAAATGTCAAAGAAATATTTTTACCCGTTTTCAAACGGCACAGTTTTTACATTTTTTTTCTGTTCTATCCCACTGCGCGTTGGAGGATTTCCTATGTCAATGCCCGGATTTCGCGACTAACAGACATCGGCACTTAGACATGAATCAACTTAGGGGCGTGGAGAACAATTGGGGATTTTGTAAGTTGCACGAAATTCCTGACTTAGAGTTTTTTTTTAGAGGTAACTTTTTATACTCACCACCATAGAATGGGGGTATACTTACCTAGTCATTCCGTTTAAAACACCTCGAAATATTGATCTAGGACCCCATGTTCTTGATCGGCTTGACATTCTGAGTCGATCCAGCCATGTCCGTCCGTCTGTCGAAATAACGATAGCAGTCGAACGCGTAAATTGAAATTTTGCACAGATACTTGTTATTGATGTGGATGGTTGGGGATTGCAAATGGGCCATATCGGTTCAGATTAAGATATAGCTACCATATAAACAGATCACCAGATTAGACTTTTGAGTTCTTACAAGCCGTTATTTTTGTCCGGTTTAGCTAAAATTTTGCAAATAGTGTTCTGTTATGACATCCAATGGCTGTGTAAAATATGGTTCAAATCGGTTCATAATCTGATATAGCTACGATATAAAACGATCTTCCGATTTGACTTCTTGAGCCCCTGGAAGCCGCAATTTTTGGCTAAAATTTTGCCAAGTAGGGCCAAATCGGTCTATAACCTGATATAGCTCCCATGCAAACCGATCTCCCGATTTGATTTGTTGAGCCCCCACAAGCCGCAATTTAATCCGTGTTGGTTCAAAATTTGCATGTAGTGTGATGTTATGACTTTCAACAACTGTACTATGTAATATCCAAATCGGTCTATAATCTGGTATAGCTCACGTAAAAGCCAATCTGCCGATTTAATTTCCTGAGTCCTTACAAGCCGCTCTTTTTGTCCGATTTGGCTGAAATTTTGCGTGCGGTGTGCCGTTACGACCTTCAACAACTGTGCTAAACGCGGTTCTGATCAGTGTAGCTGATCCTTATGTAGCTTCCATATAAACCGTATTTCGATTATCCTTGTTTGGTTCTTAATTTAGTTTAATTTTTGCTGGTTTGACAGAAGTTTGGTATATAGAATAAAATTAGGTTCTTCAACTAAATTTGTATAAATTTTTAGCCGAATCCATGATGGTGGGTTTCGTGGGCTTTTACTTGTTAGTTCTCATTTTATACATATTTCCTGGAACTTGTTACACCTCCTACATTACACAGATCATTCGCCTCATAAAATTATAACAAAAGACGTTGACGGCGTTTGGTTGACTGGCGGACCGGGAATAACGGCAGCGCACATGTATGAAAGAAGTAAAATACAAAAAACTTTTACATTTAACCGCTGCTCAGTATCATTTTAAATTCTATAAATTTGAAAGCAACCGGTGCTTAAAGGCTTTTACACTTTTATCACAGCTTCTCCTGTTCCACAATGGAATCATACATGCACCGTAAATGTACATTTGGGTAAGTGTAACTCCCATATCTGCACATCCATCCATATTCCACATGGGTTCATCTGAGCGGATGAATTGTTCCTTGCATGCATGAATGTGTATGTATGCATCCTTGCTCACTCACTTGTTCACGAAAAACACCAAACACCTACACTGACACACACACACATTGGTATTACTTCATTCCGGGCAAGAGAACTGCCGACCTTATGAAATAACCATTTGTATATTAGGTCGTAGTGATAACATCTAATTGTTGATTTGAAGGGATTGTTCTAGCATTTCCTCATAAAGAAGGCTGGGGTTAAATCCTAGCAAATCTAGATGTGGACATATCCTTAATTAATGCCGATATTTTGAACTTTAAGGCGTAAAGAAACTTCCTACAATGGGGTGTTAGTTGGTAGTAATATGTTCGTCTTTCATTTCAGTGTAATCAAACTGCAGATCCTTCGTTTATGCTTTATAAGTTTATGTTTCAATTTTGACTCCACCGGACTAATCTTGGTAGGTTGGTTAGGTAAGAGTGGCAGTTAGTCTTCTTAGAGACTATTTTAAATACATTGTGATACCACAGTAGCGCCAGACCAAGGCTTCCGGTGGGGATCGAAACCATGACCTCCTCACTGGTAATGCGAGTACGCTGCGAACTCGGCTACCGGGGTGTCTTGATGTGGAGTAACTCGGGGTCACTGATGACCCTTACGATATAGCATCCCTTCGAACTGAATAACAGCTTTAATAGCTAAAGTCGAGTAGGAGAATTCTTATGGTGCGAACAGAGTGCCGAGATAGTCAGTGCGATAAAGATTACCAGCGAGATAAAACTGGTTATATACAAGTCAATACAAATGAGCTTGTGGATAACATAGTGAACACCGAGGCGAGCCGATTGAGTGTGAAAAACAGTTCCAAAGGGTTTTCGCGCTCTCTTCTCGCATGAAAATAAGTTTTAATAAGCTCGACTCGGCTTCGCTCGGCATAAGCGTGCACTCTGTTCGCACCCTTAAGCATTTGGTGTCCATAATATAAAGCGTATTTCGATACAGCCTATTATATGTTTTTTAAGTGTGCTATATATGATGTTGTAGTCATATGTACATGCTGCTATTGCTGCTGTAGTATGTAGAATGTACCATGATTATGTTATGTTGCATGTAAGTGTTCGTCCAACTACCCGTCTACATTAAGGCAAAGTTTCCTATTCAAAGGCGTACGTACACGAATATTAGGGTGGATCAGATCACCACAATAATACTTAATAGACACTTCTGTTTCAAAATAAATTTGTTTATAATTTTCAGATTAAGTCCCGAATGATTTGTTTGAGTCAGTTCTCAACTAATTTACCGACCACCGTATGTTGTCTAGACATAGGTGTGACCTTAAGAACCACCACAAATAATCTTGGATTTCAGCCCATAGACATACGGAGTAGGTATAAAGAGATGGGAGAATTTTTGAAGTTGGCAACAGGGGCGCTTCATCTTCAGTTAGATGAGGTGACAATTGTAGAACAGATTTAGAAGGTAGGTTAATCCTCATATCGTACCGGATACCTGATATGGGCACATTTTGCGCATGAACAGGGGCAAACTTCTCACATATCAATGAGTGCAATCCGATTCAAGTTTAAGCTCAAAGATAAGGGGCCTCGTTTTATAGCCGAATCCGAAGGGCGTGCGGCAGTGCGACATCTATTTGGAGAGAAATTTTACATTGCGGCACGCCGTTCGGACTCGGCTATAAAAAGGAGGCCCCTTATCATTGAGCTTAAACTTGAATCGGACAGCACTCAATGATATATGAGAAGTTTGCCCCTGTTCATGGGCACGTTAACTGTACCCTGATACATCTTATTTCACTTTATGAGGCCCCTAGAAGTATCAATTTTTACTCGACTTGATTACTTCAAACTAATCCGGATGTAAACTTAGTTTATAGGAGCACATTTTCAGCAGTATCAATTTTTGGCAAATTTCTACTTGTTATATATTTCGACCTTCTCTAATATTCCTACACCTTCTAACACCAGTGCATGCAAGTTTGTTCGACAGACATACTCGACTCTACAACATGACTGCATTACGAGCAGAGTATATTCGTGTTATTAACTTAAATATGTTGTATGAGTATTTTGTACGTCCACTGCTTCCCAACTCCCCCCTCAAGCTTCACCTCATTTAGTAGCTGCTCCCTGGTGTAGATGTTGTACATAGTGCAAGAAGTTCACAATTTAAGATTTAAATTCCTTTCATAGAAGTCATGACGATGCGATAAAAAGCTTTGCATACACTTGGGGCGCAAATTTTCATTACAAGTGAATGAATATCCCCACCCCAGGAACCCAATTCTAGTTTCTCCACTTTACAATCAATGGCGCATTGTATTGGTTTTGTGGTACTTTGGTAACATTTTTGATTTGATGATAGCAAATTCTCATTAACCTAAATGAGAAGGTTGTTTAGGAAAGGGGACAGTTATCGTTTATTGGGGTATCTTCAAATGCAGAAGTTAGAATTACACTCATTACTAGGGAGCGGATATATATGCAGTTTTTGTTTGCATTAGATATGCATTTCTTATGCAAACTGTTCGAGGCCGACTATATAATATCCTACACCACGGAGAATACGTACTACTTTCAATACATGTTGAAATCTATTCAGACTTTAATTTTGCATACCTAGAAATAGAAATATTAAATAGATCCTTGTAAGATTTTCTTACGATAGGGCCTAAATTGTGGCTACAACAGACTTAAAGGGTCCTATTGGATGAAAGATATATTGTCGTAGCTATTTCTAAAACTGGGCCGACTTTGATGCACACGTATTGGAACATCAAGTAGAACATCTCGTACTAAATTTTGTAAAGATCGAACAAAAATGATGGCTTCTGCTGCCTTGAAAGACTATATCGGATGAAAGATATATGTGGGAGCTACATTTAAATCTGATACGATTTGAATGAAAGTTTGCACACATATTGCCATGTCAAATAAAACACCTCATGCTAAATTTTGTAAAAATCGCGCCAAAATTGTGGCTTCTACAGCCTTAAAAGCCCATATCGGATGAAAGATATATATGGGCAGCTTTATCTGAACCCAGAACGATTTTGAAGAAATTTTGCACACATATTGGGAAGTAAAATAAAAGAAGTCATGCTAAACTTCATAAACACCAGACCAAAGTTATGGTTTTTACAGCCTTAAAAGAAAATATCGGATGAAAGATATATATGGCAGCTATATTTAAATCTGGCTCGATTTTAATAAAATGATGCGCACATAAGAGGACGTTCAATAAAACACCCCATGCCAAATTTTGTAAAGATCGGACTAAAATTGTTGTTTTAATAGCTTTAAAAGCCCATATCTGATGAAAGACAAACGGACGATAAATGCGTCCGACAATCGAATGATAAATGCGTCCAACAATCGAACGATAGATGCGACTTGTAACTTAATTACAAGAATACATGGACAGACAGACGGACATAGCTAAATCGAATCAGGAAGTGATTCAAGGCCAATCGGTGTCTTATCAATGTATCCAGCTCTTCTCCTTCTAAGCGTTGCAAACAAATGCACAAAATTATAATACCCTGGGTCACAGTGGTGGTGTAGTATATACAAATATGCAAAATATGTATTGGGTTGCCCAAAAAGTAATTGCGGATTTTTCATATAGTCGGCGTTGACAAATTTTTTCACAGCTTGTGACTCTGTAATTGCATTCTTTCTTCTGTCAGTTATCAGCTGTTAATTTTAGCTTGCTTTAGAAAAAAAGTGTAAAAAAAGTATATTTGATTAAAGTTCATTCTAAGTTTTATTAAAAAGGCATTTACTTTCTTTTAAAAAATCCGCAATTACTTTTTGGGCAACCCAATACAAAATGTACGAGCTAAACGGCAAGCATTTTAAGTACTTTTATGGTTTAAATGTGCTCTTTAAACCCGTTTTCCCCTAACTGTATCCTGAGGACCTAAAACGTCAAGTTTTTTACCGATCTCCCTATATAAGGTCTTAGGCTTATAAAAGCCGCATTTATTATCCGATTTCGCTGAAAAGTGACCCGTTGTTTAAAGTTCCTTCATACCTGTGCCAAATATGGTTCAGATCGGTCCATATGTTAACATAGCCCAAATATTGACTTATCTCCAAATTTAAGGTAGAATGCCGATAAAACATCTTTTATCTGATTTCGCTGAAATTTGGCACAACCCGTTGTAAAGGGTGATTTTTTTGAGGTTAGGATTTTCATGCATTAGTATTTGACAGATCACGTGGGATTTCAGACATGGTGTCAAAGAGAAAGATGCTCAGTATGCTTTGACATTTCATCATGAATAGACTTACTAACGAGCAACGCTTGCAAATCATTGAATTTTATTACCAAAATCAGTGTTCGGTTCGAAATGTGTTCATTCACCGTAACGTTGCGTCCAACAGCATCTTTGAAAAAATACGGTCCAAACCACACCAAACAGTGCATTTTTCGGGATGCATGGGCAGTTCTTGAACGGCTTCTGGTTGCTCTTCACTCCAAATGCGGCAATTTTGCTTATTTACGTAGCCATTCAACCAGAAATGAGCCTCATCGCTGAACAAAATTTGTCAAAATTTGAACACATTTCGAACCGAACACTGATTTTGGTAATAAAATTCAATGATTTGCAAGCGTTGCTCGTTAGTAAGTCTATTCATGATGAAATGTCAAAGCATACTGAGCATCTTTCTCTTTGACACCATGTCTGAAATCCCACGTGATCTGTCAAATACTAATGCATGAAAATCCTAACCTCAATAAAATCACCCTTTACTTGAGCAACATTTCAAGCGGATAGCTGTACTCCTTTGAAAGTTAGCATGCTTTTGACTGACAGACGGACGGACGGACAGACGAACCGACATAGCTAGATCGACTTAATATGTCATGACGATCAAGAATATATATATATATATATATATTATGGGGTCATAGGCGAATATTTCGATGAGTTACAACAGAACGAAATTAGAATACCCCCATCCTATGGTGAAGGGTATAAAAATTTTCAGAATACTCGAAACATATTAAAAAAATATGTAAAATATACAGTTTGCATAAAATATGCAAACATTTCTTAACGTAGATTCGGTGAAACAAATTTTTGTGTTTTCGATTTTTTTTCCGATGCTCCAAAAAATATATTCATTTGCATATATATCCGATGTCTGCTTATTGCTAAGAAAAAACTAGATATTGTATAGAGCCTTACTAAACAAAACACCCAATCGATATTTATGCGTATTTCGTTCAATCCCTACTCTTTTAAACCCAGAATGCTCATGATCCCCCACAATGCCACAGAAAATGTTCCAGATGGTCGCACACATTAATATAATCCCAAATGAACCGAATTCCCCGATTTGAATTCTTCAAGCTTTGGAAAGCCAAACCCCCGGTCCAAGAAATTGTTTAACAATATGAAACTATCGATAAACACCAATATGTTATCGACATTCTTATTATCGAAAAGTTTTACTATTATGCTTTATTCGTATACCCTATACGGTGGTACAGGGTATTATAATTTGTTTGTAACAGCCATAAGAAAGAGAGATAAACCCATTGATAAGCATACCGATCGACTTAGGATCACTTTCTGATTCGTTTTAGCTATGTCCGTTTGTCTGTCTGTCTGTCCATGTTAATTTGTGTACAACCTACAGGTCGCAATTTTCATCCGATCGTCTTCAAATTTGATACAGGCATATTTTTTCGGACTGGAGACGAAGCCTATTGAAATTGGAAAAAATCGTTATCAGATTTAGATATAGCTCCCGTATATATGTTCGTCCGATTTGGCGCAATAATGTCACAAAATTGTCAATTGCTAAGCGATTCTTTCGGATTTGTCAGGAAGGATTTTCCTATGATTATCAACATTACTGGTGAAATTCATAAAAATCGGTTCGGATTTATATATCCATAAAGTTTCGTCGAAATCGGTTCAGATTTATATATAGCTCCCATATATATGTTCGTCCGATTTTGAGAAATATTGCAAAAAATTGCTCATTTGTAAACCGATTCTCTCGAAATTTAGCAAGAAGGATTTTATCTTGGGAGGCCACCGTATCCTGGCGAGACCATCAGAAAAAATTTTCAGGGGTGGTTTTCGCCTCCTAATGCTGGCAACATTTGTGAGGTACTATGCCATGTAAAACTTCTCTCCAAAGAGGTTTAGCACAGCGGCACGCCGTTCGGACTCGGCTATAAAAAGGAGGCCCCTTATCATTGAGCTTAAACTTGAATCGGACTGCACTCATTGATATGTGAGAAGTTTCCCCCTATTTCTTAGTGGAATGTTCATGGGCAAATTTGCATTTTTGCATTTTGTCTTGACTCTCAACATTACTGGAGAATTTCATAGAAACCGATACAGATTTAGATATAATAACTGTCATATATGTATATCACTCGATTTTCACTTCTAGATCAACATTAATTGACCAATATTGCCAAAATTTCCTCGATGCCTACCACAAATCGGTCAAGAATTAGACGTAGCTCCCATATATATGTTCGTCAGATGTTGGGTAAATTGCAATAATGTTGTCATTTGTCAACCGTAGTTATTACAGTTCGAGCATATTTGCTCGAAATATGATACGAGGTACGACATCCGCCGAGGTCCATCAAAAGTGGCGCGGAATTGGATATAGCACACACTTTGTACCTATTGGGTAGGTGTAGGGTATTATTTAGTGGGCACCGCTCAACTTTTGCCTTTCCTTACTGGTTTTTTAACTTTTGCAATAAAATTTTTTTATAATTTTAATTTTTACGCTGTATTTAATTTCGATCTTATCCTTTCACTAATGATTCATTTGTGCAGCTACATTACCATTCGTCAAGGACCCGTTTTTAATGGTTTTCCAACTAGCGTTTCTAGAATTAACTCGCTTGCTAGAAAACCGTCCATACTTAATCCCCATAGTAGCAGCTCTTACATTCTTGCATGCATGACTCCTTCATGGTTTGGCTAAAATCCATGCAGAATCAAATGTCTTAATACCGATATGCATTTTGCATGGCGAGTGAGTGAGTCCATGGCAAACAATGAATGAACATTCGCATAATAATGTTATCGCATTTAATTTTAATTTACATGAATTTTATGTTTAACAACAAAACTTAATCTAGTCTACTTTTATGGACTGAGAAATTTTTATTTGAATTAACAAGAATTTCGTCTGGGTTTTTGTCTCAAAAGCCAATTCTGGTTTTCGCCAGGCGCTAAATAGCATTCTTGCATGACGTGCTCATGAGTTTTCTTGGCTAACGGGTAATGTGTGACTGTTTTTGTGTGGAGTTTTCTTTGGAAATGACCATATGAGACAATCTTACAAATATTGTGAATAATTTGTTGAAATGAAGTCGTCGACTTCTAAGTGATTTGGAAATTAGAAATTAGTTACGTCTATGATCTCAACTATACAGAGCCTACTTAATTTCATATTTTGGTGGCCAATGACAGAATATATGATTTTATGGTCGAACAAAGGGAATTGCTCCTTTGAAATAATTGTGCCCTCAAAAAGTCAAATTGGGAGATCGGTTTATATGACAGCTATATGACAGCTATATAAGGATATGAATCGATTTTGATCACACTTGGCACAGTTGTTGGAAGTTATACCAAAACGACATATGAAAAATTTCTGCAAAATTTAATAAGAATTGAGCCATCTAGGACTCAAGAAGTAAAATCAGGATATCTGTTTGTATGCCAGCCTTATCAGGGTATGGACTGATTTAGACCATACTTGACATAGTTGCTGGATTCATAACAAAACACTTCATGCAAAATTTCAGCCAAATCGAATAAAAATTGTGTATTCTAGAAGCTTAAGAAGTCTAATCGGGGGATTGGTTTATATGGCAGCTATATCAGGATATCGACTGATTTAGACCATACTAGACATATTTGTTGGAAGTCATAACAAATCGCCTCATGCAATATTTTAGCCAAGTCGAATAAGATTTGCGCCCTCTAGAAGCTCAAGAATTCTAATCGGGGGATCGGTTTATATGGCGGCTATATCAGGTTATAGACTGATTTAGACCATACATAGCAAAATTGTTTTAAGTCATAACAAAACACTACGTGCAAAATTTCAGACAAATCGGATAAGAAATGCGCCCCTTAGAAAGTCAAGAAGTCAAGACCCAATATCAGTCTAAATAGCAGCTATATCAAAACATGGACTGATTTGGCCCATTTACAATCCCAACAGACCTAAACTAATAGAAGTATTTGTGCGAAATTGCGATTTTTCTAACGATTTTTGTCATTAGACATGCCAGAATTTTTGCTCTTAAGGCGAAATTTCAAAAATTTCACTTTCCGAACTTACCATTTGTACTTTATAGAGCTGCTCAATATACTGACTGGAAGATCGGTTTATATGGGAGCTAATCCAAATGTGAACCCATATGGCCCATTTGCAATCCCCTACGTCCTTCATGAATGAGATGTATCTGTGCAAAATTGCAAGCGGTTAGGTTTATGCATTGGACCGCTATCGTTATTTCAACATACGGACAGAGGGACGGACATGACTAGATCGACACAAAGTGTCCAGACGATAAAGAATATATATACTTTATGCGGTCGCTGATCAATATTTCGAGGTGTTCAAGCTCAATGACTATGTTAGTATACTCCCCATCTTACAGGGATGGATATAAAAACCCCCTCGGTTTATATTGGCAACTATAGAAAAACATGAGCCGATTTGACCCCTTGAGGCCACCATAGTGCAGAGGTTAGCATGTCCACCTATGACGCTGAACACCTGGGTTTGAATCCTGGCAAGAACTTCAGAAAAAATGTTCAGTGGTGGTTATGCCCTCCTTTGAAAAATTGTACACTAGCCATGTAAAAACTTCTGCCCAAAGAAGATACAAAGATACTTTAAAAAAAAGAACAAAAAGAGAATACACGAGTATCGTCGTTTTGAAAGTTTACTTAGAAAAAAATAAAGAAACAGAAGGGGAATTTTCCCGCCTTCTTGACTTATTTCATAATTTCTGATTTACGATTACTCGTAATCCTGTCGTTTAAGATGTAAAATGAAGCAATATTACAGACAAGTTTGCGAGCAATATTCTTGTGGAACATTTTAGCCCTTGAACGACTAACTTAAGGACTATTTTAGGTCCATTGTTAAAAAATTGATTTAAAACTCTTCAAAAGTGGCTTTGTAGCTGTTCGAAATTTTTAAAAAAAAAAAATTTCGCTATGACATTCTACTAAAGGTCCCTGAATGCACCAAAAAGTCACCTAAACACCAATTATTTTTATTATTTAAATATCATTTTAGAGTTAAAGTAGCACTTATTCAATGTTGGTGTCAAATTCTCCTATAATTCATCATTTTAGGAGGATGTAGTTAAAAACAAAAAAGTTGAAAGTTAAATTTGACTATTAGTCAGTGAACAATAACACTCTGTATATATGATAGTATTAGGAAAATATCGAAATCAATTAAAAAAAAAAAAAAAACACGAAAGTATTTTCAACTTATTTTGCTAGAATTTGTGTCTTACTTTGTTAGAGTTGGTACATGAAAGTAATATCAAATTTCATTTTAGGAAGATGGTGTCAAAAAACAAATATTCTCCATTAAATATGGTAAAAAGTCTTAAAATGGACCATATATAAAGAAATTTTAGGAAATTTAAGCATAATTTTGCGAATTTAATGCGAAAATTATTTGATGACAACATTTTATTTTTATACCCACCACCGTAGGATAGGGGGTATATTCATTTAGCCATTCCGTTTGCAACACATCGAAATATCAATTTCCGACCCTACAAAGTATATATAATTCGGATCGTCGTAAAATTCTAAGGCGATTTAACGATGTCCGTGTGTCTGTCCGTCTGCCCGTCCGTCTGTTGTTATCACTCTAGAGCCTTCAAAAATTGAGATATTGATCTGAAATTTGGCACAGATACGTCTTTTTGATGCACGCTGGTTAATTCTTGAACGGGCCAAATCGGACAATATTTGGATATAGCTGCTATAAAGACCGATTTTCCGCTAGAGGATCTTATACCCATAAACTTTATTTTTCATCCGATGTTGCAGTGAGTAGTTTAAGGCCTCCCAACATGTGACCCAAATATAGTTCAGATCGGACTATATTTAGCTATATATAGACCGCTGCCATATAGACCGATCCCCTGATAAGGGTTCTGAAGACCCTAAAAGCTTTATTTATTACCCGATTTCACTGAAACTTGCAACCGTGAGTTATTTTAAGCCTCCCGACATCTGACCTAAATATGGATTAGATCGGTACATGTTTAGATATAGCTGCCATATAGCTGCCGATCTCCAGATAAAGGGTTTATTTATTACCCGATTTCGCTGAAATTTAAAACAATGGGTTATTTTATCCTCCCTTTATTTTAGCCTCCCGACATCTGACCCAAATATGGTTCAGATCGGACTATATTTCGATTTAGCTGCCATATAGACCGATCCCCCGATAAGGGGTCTGAAGCCATAAAAGCTTTATTTTTTTATCGGATTTTGCTGAAATTTGAAACAGTGATATGGTAAAGATCGGATTGCATTTAGAAATATAGCTGTCATATAAACCGATATGCCGGTTAAGGGTCTGAAGCTCATAAAAGCTTTATATATTACCCGATTTTGTTGAAATTTGAAATAAATACAAAGTCAACTGTGACTTATATTTATTAGACCACTCAATGACCGTGCCGAATTTGGGTGTATAAGCTATCCAATTTTCACCAGATTTTGTCTAAGGGGGTTTACATATACACCCATATACATGGGTATCCGAAGTTCGGCCGGCCAAATTTAATGCCTTTTTACTTGTTTAGTGTCTGTTTGAATTCAGCCAAAATCTGTGGGAGATTTATGAGCATAGTTTCATTGGAAGAAAATCCAAATTATCTGTGAGTCACCAAAGGGGTAAAAACTGTCAATATAAAGAAATTCATTCAACATGTACTGATCGTTTCCTCTGTCATTTGCTTTTTGCAACAATAATGGAAGAAACTACACAGTAATAAAATTGTGTGGTTAAGGCATGTCAACGTGCTTTTTCAACTCCTTTAAGAGTGATTCCAAGAATCGCTGTGACAATTTTTAATATTTTTTTGCTCTTTCACTTTTTAAAGATTTTAAGTCTTTTAATAGCAGTAAAACAAAATCCCATATTTTGGTATTCAGTATTTCATTTGTTTGCATTATGAAATTTTGCCTATGCTACAATGAAGTCAGCCAATGCCATACAAGGCAGAGTTAAATTTTTTTTTCTAATATGAACGCCTAAAAACATGCAAGCGGTTATGGACATACAAGAACCCAAAATATCTTATCTATCCATTCTATTTGTAAAAACACATAATTTTAGATATTTTTTGAGTTGCTTAGATGCAAAGCAAAGAAAATACCCATTTTGGATTAGTTGTAAATGTTTCAATAAGGCAGGCACACAAAAAGTGAAGTGAGAGATTATTCAATCTCAATATGGCAATGGGTTGAGCATGCTTCAACAAATTTAAAAATCTACTAAACTTAAAACTGGGTAGAGGTTTTAAAACCAAATTAAATTAATATATGGAATTAAACCTTTTTTTGGAACAAACTATTGGAGAACAGTGAGATTAACCCATTAACGTTGAGTGGGTAAATGCTTGCCCTAGTCAGGCAAGATAGATATTCCAACGCGGTTTGGATTAGAGTAAAGTAGACGAATGAAACTAGTTGAAGACATTTTTTTCCCGTTATATTAGGTTACGTTTTGGAAGAAAATTAGCTGATCATAAATTGAAAATTTGTTCTAGATCAAAATTCAAACAAAACATTTTTTTAAAGTCGTGGGAGTGAGATTTCGGGAACCCCTATTTTGTATTTAATGGTTTCTATATTAAAAAATTCATTAATAGAGATAAACCTACTACTTTGGACAGCAGATGCGATTTTATGAAAACTACTCTTCTTTGCTTAATAATAATAGGTTAGATTAGGTAAGGTTGAAAAGAGGGTGCAGATATTAATCTGCTCCATGCCATGCCATATGGCATACACCTAAGCCAGTAATCGGCCTGTTGTGCTTTCTAAAAACTAAAAAGTTGTCGAGGTTACTTTTAAGTTAGGAATTCCGTGCTACTTACACAATCCTTAATTGTTTCTCATACCACTCCCCTAACTTGGTTCATATCTGGTATCGTGTCCCTACCTGAGTACCAGTGTCTGTTAGCCACGAAAATCGGCAATGACATAGAAAATGCTCCAACGTCTCATCTTCCCCACATGCCCTACACATGTCATCACTGGCCGCACCGATTTTGCATAAGTGAGCTCGTAGTTATGTTACCAAAAACTGTACTGACCTCCTTTCTACTTCCTTTCAGTAATAGCCTTGATCCGGATCACCCCATAGGTTAGTGTAACACCACCTCACGCATTCCGTTATCGCCAGGATCTCTGCCTGTAGGACGGTATTATGGTCTGGCAAATCTCAGTTCCTGGGTTCTCAATGTAGACTCCCAGGCCCACTTTAGGGTTCCGTTAGACTAAGAGTGAGCCGCTGGTACCAGTGCCTCGCACTCGATCTCAAGTTTCGTCTACGGTATCCGATCGGAAACCTCTTCCCTTCCTTCCAGGTTCCCATCCTCAATCCATTCTCCCATCGCCTAAAGTCTCAAAGCCGCAGTGGCTGCCTCACATTTAATCTGTATGTCAGTGGGTCTGATATCTAGAATAGTCTCGAGTGCCCTAATGGGCACTGGAGACACACATCGCTCTGCCTATGTCAAGACAACATGTTCTCTCAACTTGTTGTATAGTCCTAACGTAGCACTCTTTCTCTATAGCAGTCCACCAAGCTTCCTAGGCGTAAGTAAGTATTTGTCTAAACACACTTCTGTAAAGCCAGTGGACAATCCTCGGATTCAGGCCCCATTTCGAGCCTACGGTCCGTCTACATAGTGTCCAACATCTGTTTGCCTCCTACCAATATTTGACCTAAATATGGTTCAGATTGGACAATATTCAGATATAGCTGCCATATTGACCGATCTGCCGATAAAGGGTCTGAAGACCACAAAAGCTTTACTGGCTACCCGATTTCGCTGAAATTTGAAACATTGGGTTATTTTAAGCCTCCCGATATCTAACCTAAATGTGGTTTAGATCGGACTATATTTAGATATAGCTGCCATATAGACCGATCTCCCGATAAGGGGTCTGAAGCCCATAAAAGCTTTATTTTTCAACCGATTTCACTGAAATTTAAAACAGTGAGTTACTTTAAGCCTACCGGCTTGACCTAAATATGGTTCAGATCGGACTTTATTTATATATAGCTGTCATATAGACCGACATCTCGATAAAGAGTCTGAAGCCCATAAAAGCTTTATTAATTACCAGATTTCGCTGAAATTTGAAACAGTGACTTTTTCTGAGCCTCCCGAAATCCGACCTTAATATGGTTCAGATCGGTTTATGTTTGGATATAGCTGCCAAAAAGACCAAAATTGAATAGTAACTTATATATATTAGACCACTCATTTTCACCGGATTGTGACGAAAAGGGGTTTACATACGTACTACCCGAGGTGGTGGGTAGCCAAAGTTCGGCCCTGCCGAATTAAATGCCCTTTTACTTGTTTTATGTATTCCATGTGCAGCTGCCAGCCTTTTCATCAATACTCACACTTTTTCGCCCACACAAAAATGAAACATACAAATTTTTTTGAATTGAAAATTATTTGTATTATTTATTGATTTATTTATAGTATATATTTGTTTTTTGTTTTGTTTTATTTTGTTATTTATTAATATCAGTAGTTGTTGCTTTTGTTGTAATTACAATAAATTTCTTTCACATACTTAAAATGATATTCTTTCTCTCTCTCTCTCTGAATGTACAGCAGACTTGGATACAAATACTAATGAATAAAAGAAAAAAAAAAACGATGCATAAACTAAAGAAGAAAACTGATTTTTCCATTTGATATTCAAACAAAACCGCATTGTTTCAAATATCTGTGGTGGATATTGCTTTTTACTATTTATTGTTATCTCTGCAGGGTTATTTTTAATGCAAATTCTATTCGATAAAAAAAAAACAAAAATAGTAAAGAGATAGTTAAATTACAATTACATAAAAAAGTAACATAAAAAACTTAGCGCATACATTGTAGAAAAACTGTTTTCTATATAAAAATAAAACTATACAATTGAAATTATTTAATCTAATCTATAAAAATGTTTAAAAATAACAGTACAAAAAAATGTTTGGGGGGAGTTAGTTGTAAAAATTCTTAAATCGTAAATTTATTGATGTATGAAACAAATGAAACTTTGGATTGGGGGATGGTGGGAAGGATGATTTTTTGATAATGGAAAATTTGTTACATCAAATTTTATGTTGAGTTATGCTAATGCAACTAAAATGATATTGTAATGGAATTAGTATGGCAGTTGTTCATAATTCAATTGGCCATTTGCAAATTTCCACATTATTTCTATGGAATTCATAAACGTTAAAGTTAGTGCATGTATGGTTGAAATGGATGTTATGTTTGTTTTTGGTTTTTTGCTATCTTTTAACATAAAAGTAACAGAAAATTATAAATGCATTAAGTTTGTGCTAATATAAATTGTCACAACATAAAAACAAAAGCATATTTTATATTAAAATGTTGTTGTTATTGTAATATTTTTTTTGCTTTTGTTGGCTTAAACTAAATAAAACACATGCTGGCTGAAAAAGTCACTGTAAGAGAGTTAAACATGCGGATTGGGGGAGAATGCAAAATAAACATTCCCCTTATATTTTGTGTGCGCTTCAAAGGTAAATTAAATTTATTTAATAAGGTTTAGTTATTTTTAGATTTTTGGGAATTTTTTTTGATATTAAAGTCCAAGGGCCTTATTCACAAAACTTAATGAATGAAGGAAATCTGTCAAATAAACCTATTTCAAATCTACACTCAGTTTTGAGAATAAGGCCGTCAACATTTATTGAATAAAATTTTGGGAAGAAAACAACTTTTGACAAAAGTGGTGTGACAAGAGAACTCTAACTATAGTTCTTTTAAGAATTTTTACACAAAAAAAGTACAAAATCATAATTTGACTCATAATATTCAAGGGACCTCTTTTTTATATCTTTCACCAGGCAAATGAAAATTTGCCCATTAAGGAGCAAGGTATAATCGTTAAGTTTAGTTTTTGGGATTTTTTTGCTATGAAAGTTTAAGGGCCTTAAAAAGTATATCTCTTCATGATCTGCCAAGACAATTCAGAGTCAATCTAGCCATGTCTGTTCGTTCATTTGTCCGTCCGTCTGTAAAAATTACGGTCGGACGAATAAAGATATTCGCTTTAAATTTTGTACAGATATTTATTATTAAAGTTGATCGTTGGGGATTGCAAATGAACCATACTGGTTCAAATTTGATATAGCCCCCAAATAAACCGATTCAGCAATATGGCTTTTTGAGCCAATAGATCTTGAGCAATTCTTATCTAATTTGGTTTAGATTTTCCACATGAAAGTCGCCTGTGACCTCAAACATGTGTGCCAAGTGAGGTCTGATTCGGATAGAAGCCCCATATAGCTTCCATATAAATCAATCTCCCGGTTGTACGTCTGGAGCCGGTAGTGGGCGCAATTCCTACCTGATTTAGCTCAAATTTTGCACATTGACTTCTAATATGACCTTCAAAATGCATGCTAATCATCGGTCCATAATGTAATATACCTCCCATATAAGACTGTCTATTGATTTGACTTCTTGAGCACCTACAGAAAGCAAAATTGGCACAGTGAATTATGGTAGACCCCTACCTATTCCTTTCAAATATGGTCCAGATCGGACCATATTAGGATATAGCTGCCACATAGACCGATCTCCCGATATAGAGTATTGGGCCTATAAAAGGAGCATTTTTCATCCGATTTTGATGAAATTTGAAGCAGTGAGTTTTGATAGAACTCTGCACCCTTTTGTTTAATGTGGTCTTTAACCAAATATGGTCCGATCTCGACGTTATTTAACAAAAATGCCCCTTTTAAAGGCTCAATACTCTATATGGGGAGATCGGTCTATATAGCAGCTATTTCCTAATATGGTCCGATCTGGACCACATTTGAAGGAAATGGGTAATGATCTACTAGAACTCGCTGTGCCAATTTTCATCGAAATCGGTTGATAAATGGACGTTTTATGGCCTTAATACCCTTTATCGGGATATCGGGCGGTCCGTCTATAGGGCAGCTATATCTAAATATGGTCCGATCTGAACCACATTTCACAGGAATGGGCTCTTCCAGAACTCACTGTGCCAAATTTCATTGCCATCGGATGAAATATGAGGAATTGATTGTTTGATATATAGAACTATAGTCCGATTTTATGAGATCAGAAAGTCAGTTTTGGATACAACGAATAAGAAATTATAAAACATATCTGAATATTTTTAAATACCCAAATAAATACCACAATTTTTAAAATGCTATATCTTGAAGGGAAACCCCCTTTAAAGCGAAATTTCTATAATACCGCAAATTTGATGCTCAAAATTGGTGTCAAGCAGCCTAGGGGAACGCCCCGCCCAAAACTCCCCAAACGGTCATGTTGACAGACTGGAACAATATGGATATCGAATGAAAGCCCGACTGGATATCAAAAAAGGAGTATAATTTGAATTTATTATAAAAATATAGCGCCAAGTTACTGGAGGGAATAGCCCACCCCTGAAGCCCCCAAACTGATAGGTGACAAAATCAAGAAAAAAATGTATAGAATAAACATTCCATTAAGGGTTACTTTTCTCTTAAGCCTAGAACTGACTTCGACTTTACGCCCGAATAAAAAATGGGACGAAGAAAATGCGAACACATTCCGCAGAAGTTCTGAATTTTTTGAGCAAAATACCAGTGACATGTCGCTGCGCCAACACAAATTCGCTTCAATTAATAGCAAATGTAATTAAATGCTCACGAGATGATCACCAATCGAATCTGCTTCAATGCAGTTGTCGTTGTTATGGGTTGTGTATGAAGAATAGAACCCGTCGGATTTCGCAAATTATTTCCAAATTATTGCGAACGAAGTCAATACTAGGCTTTACCAAGGAATGTAGTACGATTAAAGTTGTTGCTCAATGATATGGCTCATCCTTTTATATGTCGTGTCCGAACAGCAATTCGCTAGGGAAGCCACTTCGTAGAAAAGTTTTACATGGTTCATACTAAATAAAAGTTGTCAGCATTAGTGTAGGGATATGAAGTTTTTTCTAATGTTTTCGCCTGGATTTGAACCCTTGTATTTGGCGTTATAGGTGGATATGCTAACCTCTTCGCCACATTGGCCTACTGGACATTATGTGTATCAAATAAAAGTTATTAAGGAGTACTGTACGCATATGATATCGAACTTTGGAGTCAAGATAACAACTCCAAAAAAAGGCTAATGGGTAATGTTGGCCAACCTAAAGTGATTAAATGAAATGTCTTTGAGAGGAAAGTATGAATCTGATAACCAAATTTGGGGCCATTTTTCTACGAGCCGCAACCAGATCTAAGAGTTGATGTAAGCCGATCGATACAATATGGAACATCTATTTTTGAGCTTCTTTTTAGTTTGGTTGTCTCATCTTGTTGTTGGATTTCTTTGTCAAGCTGAAACCAACCATAACTTTTCAAAAACTTAAGGCATAATAAAGGACTCAAATGAAAGGTTTTGGAGCGTGCGTTGAAATTACTACGGACAGGCTGAAGTCTGGATACCTCGAATACATGGTATTTATATAATTATATATCATCGAAATTGGGTAATGTCTGATTCGTAATATTCTTTTTTGGATTCAATACCTGAAGTAATATCTGAATGTGGCCCAATTCGCACCATATTCGAGAAGATGTGTAATGATCCCAATAAAACGCACAGCACCAAATTTAAACAATATTGGGCAATAAAAACGCCTCTATGGGCAATAGACCTTCAATGGAAAGATCGACCTATATGACAGCTATATCCAAACTAAGTGTGATCTGGACTAAACAAGGACCAAATATCAAGAAGTCAAACACAACACACTGTTCCAAATTTCTTTGCAATGGGGAAAAAATTAGCTTTTATAAGAGAAAGACACCCAAAACGGGTGGTCGGTGTATATGGCAGCCATATCTAAATATGGTCTAATCCAACCCAAACTCGGCAAGTTATAGCTGACCATGCCGCTTACAAAACCCTTAATTATTCTTCATTCTGTGGCCCTAAGCTGGTCCAAGTCGAATATCATATCCGCACCCAAGTGCTGGATTCCGTTAGCCGCAAAAACCGGGCATTAACATACCCAAAGAAATTTGAAAATGAAAACAGCAAAAAAAAAATGCTGTAACAACAGAAAATCTGCTGAAAATGGTACATGAGTCTTTTTATACCCTACGCCACTACCGTTATAAGTTTCTTTACCTCCTGATCGGAACAGAATTTCAGCACGAAATCTAAATGCTATTAGAGAGGGATAAAATGTATTCGCTCATTTTGTTATTATAATAACAACATTCGCGCAACGAAAAAGAGCTCCCAGAACACAAGTGGTGAAATTCCAATGTTTTTTTTTTATATGTAAGCAAGAAATTGAAATTTAAACTATTTCGGAGTTTGCTTAATATTATCAAACGAATTAACAAAAGAAGTAAATCTTGCTCGAAAGGCGCTGTGTGTATGCTTTTTTTTTTTTTTTGCTCAACTGGTGGTGCTACGGACGGAGACGGTGCTTCGTAATTACTAAAACGCAAAGGAACCGCGCAGGCGAGGTGGTCGGAGATTGCGTCCTAGACCACACTCTGGAAAGTTTGGCTGTTCGCGCCTACAATTAATGTGTACACCCAATATGAGTATAATACCCTGTGACAAAGCTATGGAGTAGGGTATAAGAAAGTTTGAAGTTCTCGAAAATTGAATAATTGCATAATTTTTCAGAAACCTTAGGAGGGCCCTTACATTTTATTCTCTCGGTCCTACAACAGTTCGGTTCTTAAAAATATTGCCATAATTTGGTTTTGGTCTTAGTTAATGCACTCTTCGCTTCTAGACTCATGGTGAATATTAAAAATTCCTAGGATAAATGTTTTCAGAATATTTCTAAAAATCATTAAGAGTTTTAAAAGTTTTTCATGTTGGGTTTTTACCAGAATGACAATAGGCAATGTTTTTGGAGTTAAAAACTTATCACACCACACTCATCAAAAACTAGGAATTATATACGTTTGTGTAAACAATCATAAAAGTGTTCAATTTTTCTTTTTATAATATTTTTGATTTTTGTTTTCAATAAATTGCGACTAGATTTTTAAAATATATATAAAATAAAGTTAAGCCTAATTTATTGATAATGAACTTATCTATAACAACTTAAAGCTAATAATAATGGTAATAACATACATACACATAATAAAAACATGCAAATCAAGTATAATTTTCAATAGCTTTTCTGGTTTGTAATTCTTTTATTTCATACCAAACCTAAAGTGATTTAAAGCCGCTAATGATAGTAACTTAGCAATTTGTCAATTGGTGGATAAATTTAATTTGAATTTTGCAATAAATCAATTTTGCTACTTAAATATCACTCAAACTGAAGCGTGAAACTCCCTGGAGGCAGCATTTTTTGTTTCCTTGAATGTGCCTCTGATACTAGGAGCTGTCCTAAGGTGTGTAGAACTTGTTTACGCCAAAAGTGTCAGTTTCACAATCTCAGCGTTATTTGTTTCTTTCTTTTTGTCAAACTGAACCAACTGTAAGGTGTGAGTGTTTCTTTTTTTTTGGTATTTTTTGCATGTTTTCTGATAAATTTACATGATGTTGTTTTATGTCTAAAAATTAAAACCAGTCGAGAGATAATCATTTGGAATAGATTTTATACAACATACTACTAACGCCATTATGTGTACTGCAAAACACACAAACACTTACATAAGAGTACGCACATACATATGACACAAACAAAAAATACAAATATATTGGGGTGGATAGGTGTTGTTAGAATCAAAAAATACGAAAAATATGAAATAAGCTCAGTGATAAAGTAAAGAGTAATTTTTTCAACATTTTGTTTTCAGGAGGAATACATCCATAGTTTATATCTTTGATGGGTGTGTTCCTAAGTAAGGTAATCTTTTGTAGTGTATCATCATCATATAGAAAAGGTTTAAGTGGCAGTCTTCAAATAGACCCACTAGAAAATGTAGCCCACAGTAGTGACAAACCAAAACCTGTGATGGAAATCGAATCTACAACCTCCCCACTGGTTATCCGAGGACGAGGATAGTAAGCGGTATTAAAATTTTGTGCATCCATTTGCAATGCGAAGAAGGAGAAGAAGAAACAATCCCAACTTAATGAAGAACGGTCGACTCAGAATCGAATAGATGAATTAGCTGTCTGACTGTTCTTCCATGTATTCTGGACCGATTTGGACTAAAGGTGTGCTGCAGTGAAACTGCAAGTGTCAACATAACAGATATACCATATACATACATACCCTATACAATGGAAAGAATGAATGTAACAGCTGTGGTGATTTCGTTGTGAGTACCCATTGCACATTAACAAAGAGAAACAGGTATGTGTTGTATTCGAGCGAGGATCATATTTATTTGTTTTCTTGTTCTAAAACATCTGAGGTACGACAAATATTTTGAAATAGCTAGTAGTTCATGCAAATATTTTTCATCAATTTTGGAAGAGCCTTCATCTCCGCTATGAATAAAACAATATTCTGGAAGATTTTTAGGCAATTGTTCTTCCATATGAGTCGCGAAACACTCTTCTGGGTTATCATTGGTCAATCCATTGCGTGTGCGGAAGATTTAGCAACTCTTCGCACGATTCTCTTACAACTCATTGCGTTTAAATGGTCCGTATGAACCGGGATATCCAGTTCTGGGAAATGATAAGATAATCCATTACGTGTGCGGAAGTTTAAGCGACTCTTCGCGACGATTGTGTTATAATGGTCCAGAATATTTGCTTATAAATCGCCTAAGTTAACTTTTCGTGATTGCTTTGTTTTTGGGACTTGAATTGAATTTTATTATTCAACGTTTTGTTTTGAATTGATAACTGAGTGCCTGTGATGCTCGATACAAGGCAAGATTTAGACGCCTTAAAATAACCAATGGCCACCATGTTCCCGCAAAGATCGGTTGAATAGACAGGAACGAACTTGCTGTACATAATATGACGATTGGTACATAATATGATGATATCACGGCTGTTCTTCGCTATCACGAGAAGTTTAGCTTTGAGCTACCGGGCGTAGCTGCAACGGTAGTCGCGGACAATCAGCGGTATCGGGCGGGAGGTCTCAGTGAGAGGCCGGGTAGAACCGGCTCTTGCGTAAATACTGAGTGCCTTTGATGCTCGATACGACAAGGTGAGATATATGCGCCTTTAAATAACTAATGGCCACCATGTTTCCGCGACTATCGGTCGAATAGACCGGAACGAACTTGATAGCCTATAAGAGCATGACGAGGATCGCCACCTCCATATGTAAATGTGGCTACAACACCAACAACAATATGATATCAGGGGTAGAATAAATTTTTTTACAAGTTTTTTCGTAGTTGTTACGATTTTGATGAACAACTATTCTTGAAATGCATTTTTAGATTTTCTATGCAAATAACGCGCAACTTTTTTAGAACATTATTTAGAACAAATATCCCAAAGCACTTATTTGTTACTTGTCCGGGCGAGATATGCTTGGGCATTACCCTTCTCAAAGAGTATTTTATAAATCTTCCAAAACTCTCATTTGTTACTCGTCCACATTATCCTTGCGTGATTGATTATAAGGACTTCCAAAACTCCCCTGACTTACTCTTTAGCAACTCGTATGAAAGATTCGTGGAACGCTCTTCAAAATGATTCGTCTTGAGGGAAAAACCCTTCACGAGAGGGAAATCGTCTACGATTTAAATGAGCTCGTCTGAGATAGTAACCTCATCAATCAACAATGTTGTATTGAATTATGTTATTTGATGTTATGTTTTGAGTGGACATAACATCATAATCCGCCCCATAGTGGCATGGGGCGGATTAATATCCGCACCCTCTTTTCAACTTAACCTAACCATCACAACACCAACAGAATTCTCACTTGGTTTACCCGAACCGATTTGGAACAAATTTCTCAGATATTGTGGTAGTAGTCGAGGAAGCGTTGTGCAAAATTTTGGCAAGATTGGTCTATAAATGCGCTTGCAAATCCTTCCTGCTAAAGTTCGTGAGAATCAGTTAACAAATGAACATTTTATTGTATTATTACTTCAAATCGGGAGCTATATCCAAATCTGAACTGATTTTTTCAATTTCAATAGGCTTCGTCCAATTTTTTTCAATTTCAATAAGCTTCGTCTCTAGGCCGAAAAACAAGTCTGTGCCAAATTTTTAAGACGATCAGATGAAAACCGCTATCTGTACTTTGTACACAAATTAACATGGACGGACAGACGGACGTAGCTAAATCGAATCAGAAAGTGATTCTGCGATGATCGGTATACTTATCAATGGGTCTATCTCTCATCCTTCTGGGTGTTACAAACACAGTCACTAAGTAATAATACTCTTTACCGCAGTAGTGGTGTAGGGTATAAACATTTATTCGTTACTTGTCCAGGCGGGAAATACGCAACTCTTTTAGAAGAGTATTTTATTAAACTTTAAAAAAACACTCTTCTTTTACTCGTCCAGACGATTCTTAGATCTTCTCAGACTTTTCTAAATTACGAGTAAGAGCAACTCAAATGGAAGATTCGGGGAACACTCTTCGAGAAGAGTAGTCATGAGGACATAACTCCTCCCGATGGCGGAAACGTCTACCACTCTTAGACAAACTTGTCCGCAATCATAATCTTCATCTAGAAGATTATTTGGCGATCAAAAATATTTGGATATAATATTGTGTGCACATTGTTGATGGGCACCAACATATCCGTACTTGACGCACAAAAGCTCATGTATAGTATAAGCAACTTCATGTGGCTTCGTTCAGTCAACCTTTTCATTGATATCACACTATAAGTACTTGTTGTATCACCACCAATATCCGATTATATCTGTTTTGATAACCTATAGGAAAACATATATTTTATTATCTTTACTCACTAACACTTGATCTGGTTGAAAAAATAACAGTACCAACTTGTAACAGAAACTGAATTCTACATATCTGTACTCACTGAATGTCGAAAAACGACCAAGCTGGCACGTTTAGTTGTAACTGTGCACTAGAGTTGGGTAGTTCCGGATGGAACTAGTTCATTGGAACTTATCCAAGTAAGGAACTGCTGGAACTAGTTCCATCTCTTTCTTTCTTATAGTTCCATAGTTCCTTGTTTTTTTTTTCCTTTTGTAGACCAGTTGATTGACATGCCATATTTTTCAGCTTCATACAACAACTAAATAAAAGCGTCAACTTTTCCAATAAGCAACAACTGTGTACGTTGTGATTTAGGTGAAAAGAAAATTAATTTTTTGTGGCAACCACATTAAATGAATGTGGGGGCACAAATAAATAAACGTGGTGGCATCCACATATTTTTTTTTTTTTATCAACAAATCTAAATTGTTTGATGCGCTTCGATTCGTGTATTTTCAGCATCGAGTCTTAAGACTTGTTTAAACAAAGTACAAAAAATTAATTTTAAATTCAATTACTTATAAGGTCTGAATATTTGTATCTATATGTACAAATAAGAATACTCATTTTAAGGTGCAAAACAAAATTAAAGCTCTTTGTTTTATTTTGTATGAAGAAAACAAAAAAGGAGATTGCAAATGAAAAAGGAACTGAGGTACTAAGATAAGGAACTAGTTCCTTTTGTAGAACGGAACTAAAAGGAGCTATCACTAACAGGAACTAAAATGCCCACCTCTACTGTGCACGCATCTAGTTTGGACCTCGCTCTGTGTGGCTGCCCAAAAACATTTCCATTCTTCAAGCTTGTAAAGACAGAATTTTCATGCAATTTTCTCTCAAGACAAAGTCTTCATGAAATTGTCTCTCAAGAAAAAAATTTCATAAATTATTGTCTCAAAGACAAAACGTTCATGCAATTTTTCTCTCAAGACAAAATTTTCTCGAAATTGCCTCTCAAGAAAAAATTTTCATACATTTTTTTCTCAAGACAAAATTTTCAAATACGACAAATGTTCCAAGAAATTTCCTCCACAACCAAAATTTTCTTGAAGGAAATATTTTCTATGAACTTTTTTTTCCAAAACGCAAAATTTCAGTGAACTTTTTTTGCTGGGATAACATTCCTATGGAATTTTCACTAAAGGTAAAATTTCTAAATATTTCCATAATATTTGCTTTTTCAGACAGAATTTTTATGAAATGTTCTTTCAAGACAAAGTTTTCATGAAATTATCTCAAAGACAGAACTTTCGTGCAATTTTCTCTTAAGACCAAATTTTTAAAAGTATAATTTCTATTGAATTTTGCCTCAATGGATAATATTGATGAAATGTTCTTTTAAGTTTATTGAAATTTTCTGCAATAACAAAAAATGTTCGAAAATTTTTCTTAATTTTTGAATTTTTGTTCTCGAATTTCTCTGTATTTTTCGTAAATTTTTTAATTTTTTTTTCTATCCACCCTAATGTATGTGTGTACAGATATTAGTAACTCAACTATACATGATATATACTTTAAACTAATAATTAAAACTTAGGTTATTACATAAAACTAAATGAAACAAACTCAATATCTCACCAACTGTCACTCTGCTTTATGTCCAAAGGTGGTAACGAAATACGAATGAGAATGCCGTCCATATGGCTATTAAAACGTATGTCCATACGTGTGTGTGTGTCTGTCTATCTGTCTGTCTGTCCTTTCTCTCGTCATCTAAATTGTCAATTTGAATGTTTATCAATCGAGTGGAGTCTATTATTTTCGATTTAATTACCCCATTCAAGACTAGTGGCAAACATTTTCATATTTCATCAAATCTCCATATCTCAATTTGGTGGATTGGTGTTTTTTGTTTGTTTGTTTGTAAAGCTGTCTATACCCATATTGTTATGTGGGAAACTTGTGCCATGTGATTTACGGCATTGCATTGGAAATCCGCTAAACCTGTCCATTGACGACGTATCAGAGCACAATAACAAATTCTTGGTTAATTTGTTGCAATCAAATGGCGCCATGTACCCTAAGTAATAGACATTAAATTAGCATTAATTAAGGCATTACTCCTCCAGTTGTTGGGCTCTCAGATCCGTTCAAGTCTAGAGTCATCTGTCCAGTGAGATACGAGTGCACAGCTACCGCTGTGATCGGTTGAGTGTTAATGGCTTCTACAAAATGCCAATTGACACTTGCGAATTATGGGTGGAGCAGCTCTGGCCTATTGGTGGCAGAGGGTGCGATAAGCGCAAGCAGGAAGGAAGGGTACTTCTCAATCTTGGAATAGTTTTTTAATTGTAGCCAATTAGGCGATACAATTAAATTCATTGACTATGGAAGTGACTCGTGCACTAGACCAACATCAACACTCACCACATCACTTATCAATGATCTATAAAATCGCTGCTACTGTCAACGTTTTTTGTTTACAAAACTCATTCAGAATGGGGCGTTGAGTTCACAAAAAAAAAGTTAAGAACACAAACACAAGCCACACGATTAGAGTCTGATAAATATTTAATTTGAGCAGTTCATTGAGGGTTCATTGGGAGAATTATGTTAATGTGATAATAATGGCACAACATTTGCAAACAAGGCCTTCCATGAAGGTCAGGATAAAATTAAAATGTTTGTTAACAATGATTTTAATTAAAATAATTATTAAGATAAGAATCGTGAGAGAGATAAGAATTGCTGAGGGGTTTGTGATACATGTACTCGTGTGATGATGAAATTGAGTTAGAAGTTGCTGGTCTTTGTTGTTGTAGACAAATTTTGACAGAGACCTTAGCCATCAAACCTCTCGTTATAATCAAATGTTAACCTGGAGTCTTGCAAATATTTTCTATTTAAAACGCTGTGATACAATTTCAGGGTCATTGTCTGTAAGAAGACATCTTTGGTCCAACAGTCGGAAAGTTTAACCTCCACGAGATAACGTCCATAATGGGTTGAGGCTGATAGATTTCTGCGGCTGCGTTGGCTAGGTCATGTTGTCAGTATGGATGAAGAAGATGATAGATTTCGCCGCGGCAAAAAACATGGTAGTTAGTAGCACCAGATTTCAACATAAAAATATCCACAAAGCCTGTCACCCAATCAAAACACGAGAAACCAAATTTATCACGTTGTGATAGATGGAAGGCATTAATCCAGCGTGTTAGATGTACGATCGATCCGTGGAGCGAATATAGATTCGGATCATTACCTTGTTGCAGCAAAGGTTCGCACCCGTTTGAACATGGCGAGGAAAGTACGATCTGACACTGCACGGAAACTGGAAATTGAAAAGCTGCAATCACAACAAATGGCAGCGTGATACTGCACTCGACTGACCCAACTGTTTGATGAAAGCACTCCTTTTTCCGATGATATAATGGCGCAGTGGCAAACTATTGCCCACTCCATGGAAAATGCCTCAAAATCCGTACTTGGGTACCGGAAGCCTCCTCCAAGAAACCCATGGTACGACCAAGAGTGTCGAGATGCTACTGAAGCCAAGAATGCGGCTTATAGAGCAACATTGCAATCAGTAGCAACGCGCCAGATGAAGGAGAGGTATCGGGAGAAAAGGAGAGAGGAGAAACGTCTATTCCGCAGAAAGAAAAAGGAAATGGAAAGACGTGAGTGTGAGCGAATTGAGATGTATAGGAGTCAGAATAAGTCCGGAAATTCTACCAAAGAATTTAACATCAAACCGATGGCTTTGGGGCAGGCACATTCTCCAACTGCTAGTGTCCGATATTGGCGGCGAAGAGGATACCTTGATGATGGTATAGAATTTTTACCACCTAGTCAGAATGAGGTCCAAGTAGCAGTAACCCGACTAAAGAACAACAAGGCAGCAGGAGCCGACGGGTTACCCGCTGAACTATTTAAGACCGGAGGCGACACGCTGATAAGGCATATGCATCAGCTTATCTGGCTAGAAGAACGCATACCCAATGATTGGAACCTCAGCGACATCGATATCATAGGTCGGTCACCGGAAGTAGTAATTGCAGCCTTTGAAAGAATCGAAAGAGAGTCAGTGAAAATGGGTCTGGCTGTAAATGGAGATAAGACGAAATGGATGGTTTCAGCTCCCAAAAAGCCTTGCACAACCGAGCAGATAAAGAAAATGGAGAAAGTTGGGAACCACAACTTTGAGACAGTCAGTAATTTATCCACCTCGGCACCGCCGTAACCGAAACGAATGACACAAGTTTTGAGATTAAGCGAAGAATAATACTGGCAAACAGATGCTACTTTGGACTAAGTAAGCAGTTTAGAAACATGGCCACCTCTCGACAAACGAAGAACTTCACTTTACAAGACACTGATACTACCCGTGCTGTTATATGGTTCTGAAGCATGGGTACTTGTGAAAGCAGATGAGGCTTGGATTATTTGAGAGAAAGATTCTTCGTAAAATATATGTGACCAGTTTGCGTTAACGGAGAATATAGGCGACGTATGAACCACGAGCTGTATGAACTGTATTACGACGATAGCATAGTTACACGCATCAAAATACAACGGCTGCGTTGGCTAGGTCATGTTGTCAGAATGGATGAAGAAGCTCCAGCAAAGAAGTCTTTTGAATGCAAACACGGTGGTACACTCAAAACGGGAAGACCAAAAGCCCGATGGAAAGATCAAATTGTGGGGGTCACCTCGAAAGTTGATGTCAGAGATTTTAGAATGAGCGCAGAAAATCGAGGCGCTTGGAACGCAATTCTACGTTCGGCTAGTGGAACAAATATTCTGTCATAGCCAATTAAACTATGAAGGTATTCCTATACCCAATGAAAAAATCAAACACGGGGTTATCAAAGTGTTACCTATTGGTTCGTAAAAGTAAATCAACAAGCACGTTTTTGTCAAGTTGACCCTAATGGTTCATTACAGTGAAACAGCACACATATGTTATTAGATCAACCACAAATGTTCATAAATCGACAACAACTTTTTTTTTGTGAACTAAACGTTAGGAACTGTACCTAGGCGCCCACATTCTGTCTAATGTCTGTCTGTCTAGTATACGGTTTTTTCTTAAAGATTGGAAGATTTTTTTGTGTACTGCTGAGAATCGAATCTGGGTGTATCCATCCATCCCCACCTTGTCGTCGCCGACGAGTATGTACATGCAATGTTTTAAGAGTCGCTCAACCTTGATATACAATACATACATGCATTGTGTAGGAATGATGTTGATAGCGAATGGTTAACAAAACCAACTACCAGCGTTCACAAAACTGACACCTTAAGTTGTCAATAATTTCAACAACGCCAGTTTATGACAATGACTCCACAGGTGCATGAATTTGCTACGGCTTTCGGCTATCGGTGTAGATGTTCAGATTAATTGGTTCAGTTTAGGTATGAATAATGAAAATTTTGTTTGCCACTGTTGTTTTGATGCAGGAATATCTTTCCGATGTATAATACATGATCTGCAGAGATTTTGCAAGATGAATGGTTAGAGATTGTTGCGTCATTTCGTAAATTCTAAATGCAGTTCCCTTAGAAAACAGACTTACTAAAATGTAGGTAAATATATAAAGTCAATATAATACAAGATAAGATTATTATATAAGTATATTGTATGTTTTTACTGTAATAGGAGGGAATTGAAAGGATATGCTGCTTTTGCTTATAATATTCTTTTCTTTTTGTTTAATTTTTTTTGCTAAAGAACACTAATAATTAATTCGGGGGTTTTCGTTTGTGTGTTTAGAATTAATTTTATGGAGGGGGTCTTGCCATAATATTGCCACATATATGTATTTGTTTTTTTTTTCGTTTTTTTATAAATTATGTATTGTATATGGGTATGTGTGTATATATAATTGCATAGAGTTTTAATTAATTTTTGTTTTTATCGAAGAAGATATTGTTCAAGAACATTGCACCAATATTGGCTAATTTTTTGTAGATTCCTTCTAAAGTCGTTATTGAGGGTTTTGATAATCCTGTGTGTTTTCTTTTTTCTCTCTCTTTCTTCCTTTATCTCGTTTTTGTTTTTGGGATGAATCAAAAAATTTAACATTACTTAATTTCGAAAAAATCTAATTTTTTAAATTATACTCTGCTTATCGTTTTGTTTGTTTTTTTAATACTTTCAAGTTTTTGTTTATCGTTTATGTTTTAAATTTAATAACATAGTGGGCCTAGGGAAGAGATTTTGTCTCTCTCTCCTTAGGCCCATGGTTGCTCAACTACTATTTTCTTAAACCTTTGAAAAGAAGTTGTTGTTGTAGATGTTATCATCGTCTCTCTTAACGCTTACTTAACTTTGCTAACTTTGTTGGCGTTTCTTTGGGGGTAAGGAAACGCTCAATTATGGCTAAAATCTCGAGCTGTTGTAGTTGCCCTCAGCATTGGCTGGAGGGTTCACCAATCAACAGTGTCCACTTGTCGTTCCTCGCGTCTCGGACAACGACCCAATTTCTTCATATAATTGCCATACTCACAGGTGGGCAGTTTGCAGCGGCCCTCTGTAATGCATCTGGAAAAAAATAACAAAAACGGAAACAAAACACCATGAAAAGAATGAAGCATAATTGTTAAAAAAAATGTTTGTTTATTCCTCCACTTACTTTCTATCATTCATCGAGAAATGTTCCATGCCTCGCTTCAGCCAATCACATCCCATATTACCCGAAGAACAATCGCAACGGCAGAAACCATCCTCCTGCAGTATCTTCTCATACAGATTGGGACAATTGCAATTGAGTATGGTGGCCCTTCTCAGATAGGGTATGTGATTAGTGGCAATTTCTGATGTGGGATCATCGCCATCAAACAGAGCCGATCGTTGTTTGGTCTTATCCACACAATGACATTCGGTGTGATTTACAAATGTCAGACGTTCTATGGATCCTTGGGTTTCATTGAGAGTGATAACCTGTAAAAAAAGAGACAAAAAGTTTTTCACTCATAAAATTGATGTCCTAACTTTAAAGATGTTAGTCATTAATGACGAATTTAATTTAAAGATGCCCTATTTGTTAAGGTTTAATTTCTTTTGGTGAACGATTTTTTTACTTCATTTTAATGATTTTTTTCTTAAATGTTAGTTTAATAATTCATTTACTTTGCGTCAAGGAGAACAAGTAAAAAGGCGTTAAGTTCGGCCGGACCACACTTTGGATACCACCACCTTTCGTCAAAATCCGGTAAAAATGCATACCTTATTCCCCATAGCTATATCGAAATATGTTCTGATTTAGACCAAATACTTATGAGTACAAGTCATTGTTCAATTGTGTATAAAAAATATTGGTTCTTTAAGTAGCTATATCTAAAAATAAACCAATCTGAACCATATACGACACGGCTTTCGAAAAGCCTAACATAAGTCACTGTGTCAAATTGCAGTGAAATCGGATCATAAATGCGCCTTTTATGGGGCCAAGACTTAAAATCGAGATATCGGTCTATATGGCAGCTATATCCAAATCTGGGCCGATTTGGGGCAAATTATAGAAAAATTTCGAAGAGCCAAACACAACTTACTGCACCAAATTTCGGCGACATTGGACTATAAATACGCCTTTTACAGGCCCAAAACCTTAAATCGAGAGATCGGTCTATATGACAGCTATATCCAAATCTGGACCGATCTGAGCCAAATTTTAAAGGATGTCGAAGAGCCTAACACAACTCACTGTCAAACATTTCGGCGACCTCAGACATTAAATTCGCCTTTTATGAGCTCCAAACCTTAAATCGAGAGATCGGTCTATATGGCAGCTATATCTAATTCAGGACCGATCTGTGCCATATTGCAAAAGTATGTCGAAGGGCTTAACTTAGCTCACTTTTCCAAATTTCAGCAAAATCGGATAATAAATGTGACTTTTATGGGCCTTAGACCCTAAATCGGCGTATCGGTCTATATGGGGGCTATATCAAGATATATTCCGATATAGCTCATCTTCAAACTCAACCTGCTTAAGGACAATAAAAAGAATCTGTGCAAAGTTTCAGCTCAATATCTCTATTTTTAAAGACTATAGCGTGATTTCAACGACAGGCGGACGGACATGGCTAGATGGTCTTAGATCTTAGATCGTCATTATAGGGTCGTAAATAGATATTTCGATGTGTTGCAAAGGTAATGCAAAATGAAAATACCCCCATCCTACGGTGGTGGGTATAAAAACACAACCTCTTATTGGAAAACCCTTTAGTAATGTGAGAAAATTCTGTAGTATAGTGGGTATGCCTTAACCCAGTATGCTTAAGACGAGTAAGTCTAATCCTTCATCCTTGTTAGATTTTAGTTTTACTTTTTCCTATTTGTGATCTCTTTTGGAGTTGTTGTTGCAAAAGTAGAACAGGATTTAAGACCCAATGCCCAATGCAGCCAAGTATACAGGCCCACCAACACAAGAACTTTGTACAGAATTTCTATACAACTTAGTTTTTGATCCACCATATGACCACATAGCATATACCTGACTATACAAGGTTTTATTTGCTGGCCAAATTTCTTTAATTTCACTCACCTGCCAACTCCACGCCTAATAAGTCACTCTACGATGTATACGACCTACTCACCCTCCTCATTGATACATAAATTAACTCCTTGCAATATTTTCACTTAATCATCAACATGACCCAGAAAGTTTTTTTAATTTGAAATCTTCTGCAATCGATCACCTATTTAAAATCATTCTACATGGTGTAATGTAAACCGTAGAAACCAAAGCTCTAACCAGCTATTACCTTCATTATGGTAACATTGTGGAAATTTACATAAGATATGGAAGTGTGGCAATCAAGCGAATAAGCTTTGACAGAAGGATGCCAATGTGATGGAAGTTTAGTTGGGAGTTTCTTTTAATTACACACGCCAACTGCACAACACCACATCGTGTGGTAGACGGATCTAATTACGGGCTAAAAAAAAAAACACCAAACGATGAAATGGAAAACCTCAGACACAGAAAAAAATAGACCATGCAAACATGACTTTTTTTGAAGTTTGTGGTATTTTTTTTTGGTTGTTGCTGCTGCCACATGACAGCCAACCTAATTCCAGTGGCAAGCGAGAGAGCTATAGGCATACCTTGTTGGGGGTATAGATCTCTCAACCCCTTTCGTCGTTATTAGCAATGGCAGACAGTTTCACTCGCCTGGCAATTACCAGTTAACATTACACGGCTACTTTATTTGCACACTTACGAGACAGTTAATGAAGATATTTGCCATTTTGCCAGTTGCCAGTGACAGACAGACAGACGGACGGGTAGACACATAACGTTTATGAACTTATTTTGCTTTTGCAGTTTATCTGTCAAAATATGACACGAAACATCGAAAGACGACGCCGGCATGTCTTTGAGAGCACTTCTCCAAAATGAAGAGAAAAACGCCACCATCATCAGTTGCAGCCTCGTCATCTTCATCCTCATCCTCATCAGCCAAGTGTTGTTTTCAATGCGACAAAGACAAACAAATAAACAGATGACAAAACCATGCGACACTTTGCTTCAGACGGACATGCAAACACCAACCGTTGACAGTTTTGCCATTTTGTGAGGAGTTATAAAGTTGAAGCTGAAATTGTTTTTTTTTTGTTTGTTTCTTTTTTTTTACTTCTGCTTTTCTACTTTGTTTTTGTGGTGTTGGTGAAACATATGTCGGACAGATATTGTCCATATAATGGCAATCATAAAAAAAAACAAGCAAACAAACCAACTACTTGTTGTACTTGGCCCAAACTTTTGTTGCATGCAACATGTGCTACATAAGCGGCAACGAGAGAGAATCGCAAAGACAAGGGCCTTGAAAAACACAAATAATTCTAAAAGTTGTCATTAAGGATAAAGTCTAAATTTAAGGAAATTTGCCTTTAGAGAAAATTTTACTAAAATTTTGCCTTGAGAGCAAATTTAATGGAAAATTTCAATAAAATTTTGTCTTTAAAACAAGTTTAGTGGAAATTTTGTCTTTATACAAATTTCATGAAAATTTTGTCTGTTAAAAATATTTCACGGAAATTTTGAGAATCTTATATAAAAAAATCAATTTGTGTTTGTTTGTGTGTTCTTATAGACTCAGAAACGGCTGAACCGATTTTCTTGAAATTTTCACAGATGCTGCATAATGATCCCGTGGTGAATATATGGTACTAAATTTTTTGATATCTGAAGGGGGGGCGGACTCTCCCCCTTACTCTAATTTTCAGAAACGCCAGATCTCGGAGATGGGTGGTGCGAAATTTTTTGTGCTCTTTTATAGTAACCTACAAACAAAAATTTGGTATCCAAATTTCAGATGGGATACCTAGGGGGGGGCGCCCCACCCCAAAACCTACCAAATATATATATATACACCAATCACGACAATATGGGACTCAAATGAAAGGTATTTAATATTAGAAAACGTATCTGATATCCAATTGTCCGACCAAGTGGTTGGGGGGACCTCCCCAACCCCCAAAACACCCCTAAATCGGACATATTTACCGACCATGGCAATATGGGACTCAAATGAAAGGTATTTGCGAGTAGAATACGAATATGATATCCAGATTCGTAGAGTACGAATCTGACCATGGCAATATGGGCCTTGAATGAAAGGTATTTGAGTGCAGAATACGAATCTGATATACAAATGTGGGACCAAGTGTTTGGGGAGCCGCCCCTCTCTATAAGCATACCCCAAAAAGGACAAATTTATGACCAAAAGTAACAGCTGATAACTGACAGAAGAAAGAATTCAATTACAGAGTCACAAGCTGTGAAAAAATTTGTCAACGCCGACTATATGAAAAATCCGCAATTACTTTTTGGGCAACCCAATATTTTAGAGTACAACACGAATCCGATATATATTTTCAGGGCCAAGTCACTGAACGGCCGCCCCATCCCCCAAAACACACCCAAAACACCCTCGAAACCGGTCAAATTTGCCCACCATGGAAATATTGGGCTTAAATGATAGGTATTTGGGCGTAACCCTCGAATCTGATATCAATATTCGGGATCAACTCCCTAAGGGACGTCCCACCCCCATAACAACGCCCAAATAGGACGTATTTGCTCACTATGACAATTTTGGGTCTTAAAGGGAGTGAATCTCGATATTGATAGTATTTAGGGCCCATATCCCAAACCGGACATATTAGTTGACTTTTGCAATAAGGGGTTTAAATGAAAAATATATGAGATTAGAAAGCGACTATGATATTAAATTTGGAGGTTCAAATGACTGTATAGAAAATGTCAAGGAAGTTTTGTCTTTAGAGAAAATTCATGAACATTTTTTCTTAAGAGAAAATTCCATAGAAACTTTATCTTTAGGGAAATTTCATGAAAATTTTGTCTTTAGAGAAAATTTTATGGAAAAATTATTTTAAGCGGAAATGGAAACTTTGACTTTAGAGATTATTTAGTCTTAAGAGAAAATTTTACAAAATTTTATCTCTTAAAAAATTTTTTTAAAAAATTTTGGGGTTTAGAAAAATTTTATCAAAATTTTGCATTCTGAGAAAACTTCATTACATTTTTTTTGTCTTGAGAACATTTAAGAGACAATGGAATGGAATTTTTTCTAGAAAAACTTTGTAATTTCTCTGTCTTTAGAGAAAATTTCTTAGAAATTTCGGCATTAGAGTTAATTTTATGGAAATTTTGTCTTTAGAGAAAATTTTTAGGAAATTTTTGCCTCAGCTTTATTTCATCAAAATTATTCTTCAGATGATTTCATTAAAATTATGGATTTAGGAATAATTTCATTAGATTTGGGTTTTAGGGAAAATTCAATGGAAATTTTTCTGTAGTAGAAAAAATTGGATGAAATGTTTCTCCAGTTTAACTTTTTGATCATTTTTGGTCTCTGGAGAAAATTTAAGGGAAACATTTGACGTTTTAGAAAAAAATCATGGAAAATTTCTATTTGGAGACCATATTGTTCGTCGCTTTGAGAGCCATTAGACTCTTAAGACCTTACAAGATGATGTTTAACCATGCTCTCCATTACCTCTGAGAAAGCCAGCATATCCCAAGTAGCCTGTAATTCGCAGGGTTGTTTGCTTTACGCTTCTTGGGGATCGACTGAAAGGTAAGCATGGTTGAAAAGTTTTCATAATAGACGAGGGATCGTCAAAGAACACTCTCGCGGGAGAAATATTGATATGCCATCCAGGGCTGGGGTTTTATTGTATTTACTTTGATATTCTCAAGAACTGTTTAACTTTCATATGTTCGAAAATGCTGGTATACGTATTGGTTCGAGAAGTTGACCACAGTACTTTTCGAACCCCGGTGGATGGGGTGATAGAACCTCATTTCTTTTTGTCGACATAGCACTGGTTGATCCGAAAAACAACGCCAAGTTTTTTAACCCGTCAATTAATTGATCATCTCGGGAGTGAATGGGCGATTGCTTGGATACGTGGTAATCGATTTGATGAACAACCATCATAATTTATCATGGACAAAGTAAAGAATGTCATCCGCAGCGCCATGAAGTGTGTGGTGGTCGACCCTTAATAAATCTATACATTGATACTAGAGAATCTGTATATACTGGGAATTGAGTACCTGACTAAAATCCTCAACCTGACTCTGGACGCTCTTACAGTTCCCGATGTTTGTAGAATGGATAGAGTGATTCCGCCAATAAAACTAGGAAAGGATTTAATTAAGGAAGGGTAGAGCAGACCGTGCTGAAAAATTTTAATGTTCAAACCAAAAGGGTAATCTGTCTCTGGACACTTTCCCATGTCTTAATAAAAATGGGCAGAGTGATCCTCTTACTGACGCCGGATTCGAGCATGGAAAAATCGCAAAAACCCATTTCCTTTCTTTTGCTAGTAGTTAAGATACCTGAGGCACTACTCCTCCCGAGCTTTGTTGGAGAACAACTATGTGCTGAGCACCAGCAAAGATTTGGACAATGTCTTTGCACCCCATCACAGCACCAATATGCGAAGGTCTCAACCAGATCAAGCCGTGTCATGTGGCAGTTTTCGCGGCTTTATATTCAGCTTGAGAACATAGCAAACACGTAACAGACTAAAACCTTCGCAAGTCGTCTTTCGAAAAATTTCATAAAAAATTTCTATGCTTCAAGGCCTTCCTTGCAGGCCACTACTCTTTCGATGGCACCACTGCTGTTTGGCTGTTATGTCGATCATAATGAAATTCAATGCATATCAACATCATCATTATCACCGGCAATTTCGTGTTGCATTTGATGGGGTGTCGGAGTGTCGCTGCTGTTTTAAACACCAAATGGGGTTTGTTGTGGTTTTAAGCAGTCCCCCGCCCCCCAACGACATGCGTTTACCAGCAGCAGCTTCTTGTAATGTGAGGCCATTAATAGGCCTCATATAATTACCACTCATTTAGGCCTAATGGCCATAATGATTGAAGATCTTGTTGCTTCAAATGAATTTCCAGCGTTGTTTCTCAAGAAAAACGAAAAGCTAGGGAAAATAAAGTCATTAAATGCATAATCCTGCTGAGCCACTGCAACGAATGGCGGATATGGTGGCTGTGGTGGACAAGTTGATGACATGATGATGAGACTGCCACTTTACTTTTTCCATGAAAGTGTAGCAAAATTGCCATTTGGGTCAGATAAATGGATGACCATACCGCATGCCATGACCAAGTTGTCCCAAGTTTAAAACAAAAATGGGCATTTTATATGCCTCCTCCCCTCCCACTTCCCACCTGAATAGGAATGGTTTGCATTGTCTGCAGTCCAGTGTCTGTCGGCGGCAGTGGTGTTATGCTTTTATGACACTCTCATCATAATTAATTCATTAAATATTTATGAAGCTCATGTGTTGAACATGAAGCCACTCCATCAAATTGGGCAGCAGGATGAGGGCAACAGGCATAGATATTGCCAGTTTTGTTTGGTTTTATATTAACTGTAATAGTATTTATGACCAAATCCTCAAACCCCCCTCTGCCTACGCCCCTGGGGTTTTTTGTTTGTTTCATTGTCGGTTGGTAAAAATGAACAACCGGTCCAGTTGAAAGATCAAAATGCATCAAATGCCTCCATTCATATGCAAATTAATTGTTTCATTTGCAGCTGTATCCCCTTGGCGCTTGACAATAGCTCTCATCTTAGGCAGCCGCCAGCAAAAATTTCCATTTATTTTTGTTTTATCAACATGAAATGTGTCCACAATTAGAATGACAATTCCGTAACGAATAAATTAGAGTTGTGAGTTCTGAGAAGACTTTATGCGATTTTTATGTTTTTGTATCAATTATCTGGCATGTCACAAATGTTGACATCATCATTTTTCATGAAATGCTATTGAATTCCTGGAATCGCTTAAATACAATGTAGGGTGTTAAAAGAAAATGTCTCACAGATGCATTTATAATTGAAAGAAGCATCAATAGCACACAACAAAATGAAGGGTGGGAAATTGCAATTTGGGGTGAAGGTTCTAGCTTAGCAGAGGCAAACCCCCAAAGTATTTGGTAAAGCCCCAATAAATGGCTTCCTTTGCTTTTTTTAGGTATTTTGCAGGCCTAAGCCACTTTCACTTAATGATATAGCTGTAATTTGGCATTATGAGGGGTATAGACAATTTGCTTTCAAACATTTATAATATCGGTCTGCGCTTGAGCATAACCGATAACTGAATGTACGTTATAACCATACCACGCCGTTTGAGTTTATTGCCTACTTCTTATGTTAGTTGGCCGAAACTTCGAATTTGGGTCCTTAGTGAATAAAAGTCCTAGTTGCCGAAATTTGTTCATATGGGTCTTCGTTTTGTTATGGCTCCTATATCCCATTATGAATCTAAACCCCAAGTTGACCTATATTGAAAAATTGTCAATGGTGTCAGTGAGGTGTAACCAACTTCTCCATTCCCCGAGGTATGGAGAAGTTTGAGGGGTCACAATGTCTGACGTCCATGACTAAGATGACAACAATGACCCACTGCTGACTACGGTGGCATAGCACCATGCAACTTATCCAGTATGACAACATTCCCGTATCTTGTTATGCTGTTGGTTACACCTCATTGACACCGTTGACTATTCTTCAATATAGGTCAACTCTTGCCCGCAAATATTGTCATACCAGTGCCGGTCAATGCTTTGTTCAGATCGATGAAGTCTTGGACATCATAAATCGGAAGGATAAAATGATAGACTCCTGGGCGCGAAGCCGACCGACAATATGCTCTTCTCAGCAGTCACAGCTGCAGTGCGCTTACTAACCTTCGCACACCACATGAACGTGGAGGACTGGCTTCCTTAATAAACCATTAGCTGGCCCGGTGTGTGGTGCGGTGGTTCCCTGACTTCTGTCCTTAATTGTGGATACTCTTCTCTCAAAGCCCATTGATTTGAGCTCCATATTTGTCTAAGCGATCTTCATGTTCTTTTGGGAGTACTGCCGAAAGTGAAGCGGCCCCCCTGATACTTAGCTCTAAATCAGGATATCAGATTCGTACTTTTCCGCCAAAGACCTTATATTGGATACTCGTATTATCATGGTCCTGTCAGATGTCACCTTGGGGAAATTGGGGTGTGGGGAGCTGGTCAAAACCCTGGGAGAACCCTCACAAATGTCGCCTGCATTAGGAGAGGATACACTACCACTGACAATTTTTATACCCACCACCGAAGGATAAGGGTATATTCATTTTGTTACTCCGTTTGCAAAACATCGAAATATCCATTGCCGACCCTTATATATACTCTTGATCAGCGTAAAAATCTAAGACGATCTAGCCATGTCCCTCCGTCTGTCTGTTGAAATCACGTTACAGTCTTTTAAAATAGAGATATTGAACTAAAACTTTGCACAGATTCTTTTCTTGTCCATAAGCAGGTTAAGTTCGATGATGGGCTATATCGGACTATATCTTGATATAGCCCCCATATAGACCGATCCACCGATTTAGGGTCTTAGGCCTATGAAAGCCACATTTATTATCCGATTTTGCCGAAATCCAAAGTTCGGTCCGGCCGAACTTAACGCCTTTTTACTTGTTTCCTGATGCTGTATTCCCTTGGCACCAGGATTCGAATCCATGCCTTCATCATCTTAGACGGGTATGCTTATCTCTGCGCTGGGACAGGCTCCCTTTACATCTCTATATTGATACTAGACATAGGTCCTCATCCTGCCTCTAAACACTCTCATAGTACATATCAATGAGTGCTGTCCGATTCAAGTTTTTAGCTCATTGATAAGGAGCCTCCTCTTTATAGCCGAGTCGGAACGGCGTGCCGCAGTGTGACACCTCTTTAGAGAGAAGGTTTTACATGGCATAGTGCCTCATAAATGTCGCCAGCATTAGAATTGGATAAACCACCACTAAACATTTTTCCGGATCATCCCGCCGGCATTCGAACCGTGTCATAAGCGGCTAACCTCAGCCCTGGGGTGGGCTCCCTCTACATCTCTACATTGATACTTGACCGAGGTCCTTATCATGTCTTTAAACACACTCTCATAGTTCCCGATGTCTCTAAAATATCATTATTCATGTCAAGTATGGCCCTGATCGTTACAAACCAAACTGATACAGCTCTTATATAAACTTGTCTTCTGATTTGATTTCTTGATTACATACAGACAAAATTTCTTACCATGTGCTTCTTCTTATGTGCTTCACTCCACCCCAATGTCCATTCCCCTAGGCAAGCCTCAATGAACATTTAAATTTCATTATTTATATTACAAGCAATAAATTCCAATGGAAATGTGAACAAATTAATTATTAGTTATTGCTAATTGGAATTTTATTGAAATTTTCATAATTAAAATGATATTTGTAGTAGGCCATATTAGAATTTAGGTGTTACAATAATAGCCAACCTAACAACATAATGACCATTTAAGTGGTCTAATAAAATAAACAAATTGGTTGGTGGCAAATGGTGTGGTCGAAAGTGCCACAAATATGTAAATTTGTTAAAGGTAAACACTCACCCACACTCAAAGCCTATTAAAATGGGCAGAAATTCACTAAGAGTATTAAATTTTAAATGCTGTAAGACTTTCCATAGATTTTCCATAGCATACCATCAGGTTTGGAGGCAGAGGTGAAGCTATTTGTATACCCTCCACCATAGGATGTAGTCATTCCGTTTGTAATACCTCGATGTATTGATCTGAGGCCATATTGTTTCAGATTTGGATATTTCCCCCATATGAAACGATCCATTGTAATGACTTCTTTAGCCCCTAGAGTGTGAAATTATTATCCGATTTGGTTTAAATTTCGCACAATGCCTTCTACTGCAATCTCCAACATTCGTGTCAAGTATAGTCAGAATTGGTCCGTAACCTCGATTTGACTTCTTGAGCAACTTTGGGATTATTTACTGCCTATCTACCTCTTAAGATAATTCGACAAAAAACTTGACGAATGCGATCCATGGTGGAGGGTATATAAAATTGGGCCCAGCCGAATTTAACACGCTTTTAATTGTTGTTGTCTTCTCTTTTCACTATGTGCACTAATATTACTTTTAAAACAATTTGAATAACCATAAACGCAGCCAAGAATATCAAAAAATTGTCTTCAATCAGATTTTCAGAAACTTGCCTATGGCGTAGGCTTTCAGCAACATTGTCAACAAAATATTTTGCTTAGATCACCCTAAAGCTGTAAAATATATTATCCCCCTGCCTGCCTTGAAGCGCTATGATTAAGTGCCCTGAATTACCATATAAACCCCTCTCAATTTGTATAACCCTATGTTTGAACGATGATGCGCCCAAAGAAATGATGACAAACATTACCTGCAGGAACAAGCCTTGAATGAAAGTGAATTCATGTGGAAACTTTCGCTTATGAAGAAAAATACGGCAGATATTTGTTTAACACACTTTCGCATCCGTTGCACACTTTACTCAGCTCACTGCATCAGGTTTTTGTTTCTCTTTACAGCATCATTTCCCCATGTGAGTGCTTTAATTTTGTTCTTTGTGAGCAAAACGCGACAAAGGATGTTGGGAAATTACTTTGCTAAATTGCTACGGCATCTTTGCGTGGCAGTAGGTGGTCGTTTGGGTAGGCGGAAGCTTGAAGCATGGACGACAGACACCCTTAAGGGACTTAAAGGAATTTAACATTTACAATTTATGTAGCAACATTAATATTTAAAACATTAAACGACAAAGGAAAGGCAAGAGATGGGAAATGCCGCCTATATTGCAACCGTAATGTAATCCCAAAAAGCTACTTGGTGTTAAGTTGGGAGTTTTCTCTCAGCAGATTACACTATGCCAGGTACCACTCGTGTTGTTATATATATCCGAAGCATGGGTAATTGCGAAAGCAGACAGAGAATATTGCTGTCGTATGAACTACAAGCTACTCCATATGTCCAATCCCAGTTCCATAGGGTATATACTCAAGCCCTCGTGGTAATCTAGTCTCTAGGCATCCATATAGAAGCCTATGTACCTCTTACATGTTTTCATGGACATTGAAGTTGCAATTATCTCTACCAGTTTTCTATCAGTGGTTCAATACATTCCAATGGGTATTCCAGACTAACTGAGATAGTGGGCATTCCCTAAAGGATATGACATTATTGTTTTTGTAAGAGTTTGTTGTGTCTTCATCCTTAATTCTTTCACGGGGTTTTGAATATCCAGACCCTGAAACTCTGCGACTTGACTGTGGTTGTAAGTCGAGTACCATTGGCTGGGCAGATTAACATTTCACGTGCGTTGTGTGGCCCCAGATTAGAAGGGAGACACACGTTCTGCATGTTGGCATTAATTCCAATAGGATTTGCGGGCTATGCACCTGCCGGAACTTAGTTCATAGGGACCTACTCTGATTTGTCGAGGTTGGTTATGATGCTATGGGTAGATGTTCTACGCTTCCGCTACCGTGATCTCGTGAAAGCTATTTAGACCCGAATGATATGCTGCTTGATTAAAAGGTTCTCTCTTGTAGCGCTGAAACTCTCGATCTATATCATGTAGATCCGAACTTACGTTTTTGGGATGCCCATTCTCTAACTGATGAATTAGATTGCTGATGCGATAACAGCCCCGTGGATGTATTGTTTGTCTCCTGATGCTGGAGGTCCACTTTATTCCACTACATTTCACTGGTGTTGCATATTTTACGACTTCTCGGACAATTGTTTTTTAAATAGTCAACAAGGTTTTTTTTTGTCAGCACCTGCCTTTCAGTGCCTGTCAGCACTTGCCTTTTAGCTGTATTTGAATGACTTGATTACCCTGTTCTATTTCCGAAACTCACAAATTGCAGAAGAATTTGCTGAGGGCCTAGACATTTGAGACTGTCGAATGGGACATCAAGTGTTTTGGTATAGTTGGCAATCGGAATTTTTGCCCCAAAGACCCTCACATTCAGCTGACGGCGTATTTCTGCCTTGCATGCAGTGAATAATACGGCTGAAGATTTATTGGGAGATATGTTAAAATTTCTTGCAGAGATGTAAGCGGCATGATCGACAAGATAGCGATTTAACCTATAGCAGATGTCATAAACGCAAAGATCTTAAGCCATGATCATTCGCACATGAAACGATCTCCAAGCTGCCCAGAGGGAGCGAAGCAAATTTTAGGTTGGGCTTAAGCAGTGCTGTAACTTCATATTGGGTAACACCCCGTTTCACTTTAGGGGCATAGACTTTCAAAGTTCCACATATGATTCGATCTAACGTTTCGGTCGTGGCTGGAGGGACGTGTTGGGAATTTCCCCAAAAGGCGTGACCTTGGCTAAGCGTGAAAATTCTTCCTTGCTTCAATCCTTTCTAGGCTTTGGTAGTGGCATCATTTTTCCCATTATTCGGACATATGGACTTATAACGGAACGTAGTTTTATAGCCCAAAGTAGGTAGTCCTATAACCGAAAATTGTCTTATAATCGAAAGTTGTCTGACAACTGAACGTAGTATTCAAACGGAACGTAGTTTTACAACAGAACATAGTCTTACAACAGAACGTAGTCTTACAACAGAAGGTAATCTTAAAACAGAACGTAGTCTAACAACAGAACATAGTATTATAACTATAACGTGGACTTATAACCCAACTTACTCTTATATCAAAACGTAGTCTTTTATTCAAACGTAGTCTTATATCCAAACGTAGTTTTATATCCAAACGCAGTCCTATATCCAAACGTAGTCTTATATCCAAACGTAGTCTAACATCCAAACGTAGTCTTATATCCAAACGTTGTCTTGTATCCAAACGTAGTCTTATATCCAAACGTAGTTTTATATCCAAACGTAGTTTTATATCCAAACATAGTCCTATATCCAAACGTAGTCTTTTATCCGAAACTAGTCTTATATCTAAACGTTGTCTTATATCCGAAAGAAGTCTTATATCCGCAAGTAGTCTTACATCCAAACGTAGTCTTATATCCAAACGTAGTCTTGTATCTAAACGTAGTTTTATATACAATCGTAGTCTTATATCCAAACGTAGTTTTATATTCAAACGTAGTCCTATATCCACACAAAGTCTCATATCCGAAAGTAGTCTTATATGTAAACGTTGTCTTATATCCAAACGTAGTCTCATATCAAAACATAGTCTTATATCCAAACGTACTCTTATATCCAAACGTAGTCTTATATCTAAACGTAGTCTCACATCGAAACATAGTCTTATATCCTAGCGTTGTCTTACATCCAAACATTATCGTATATCCAAACGTAGTCTCACATCAAATCGTAGTCTTATATCCAAACGTAGTCTTTCATCCAAACGTAGTCTAACATACAAACGTAGTCTAATATCCAAACGTTGTCTTGTATCCAAACGTAGTCTTATATCCAAACGTAGTCCTATATCCAAACGTTGTCTTATATCCGAAAGTAGTCTTATATCCAAACGTTGTCTTATATCAAAACGTAGTCTCACATCAAAACATAGTCTTATATACAAACGTACTCTTATATTCAAACGTAGTCTTATATCCGATGTAGTCTTATAGCCAAACATAGTCTTATATTCAAACGTAGTCTTTTATCCAAACGTAGTCTTATATCCAAACGTAGTCTTACATTCAAACGTAGTCTTACATCCAAACGTAGTCTTACATCCAAACGTAGCCTTATATTTTAATGTAGTTTAATAGCCAAACGTAGTCTTATATCCAAACTTAGTCCTTTATCCAAACGTAGTCTTATATCCATACTTAACCCTTTATCCAAGCGTAGTCTTATATCCAAATACTCTATAATCAAAACGTAGTCTTGTACCCAAACGTAGTCTTATATAGAAACGTAGTCTTATATCCAAACGTTGTATTATAACTGGATGTAGTCTAATAGCCTAAAGTAGTCTTATAACTGAACGTAGTCTATAACCAAATAGCTGAAAGATTCTTATAATCATACGTAGTCTAATAGCCTAACGTAGTCTAATAGCCTAACGTAGTCTTATAACCGATGGTAGTTTTATAACCCTACGAAGTCTTATAACCCAAAGTAGTCCAACATCTGAACGAAGTCGTATAACGGAAGGTATTTTATAACCGAACAAAGTCTTAAAACCCAGATTAGTCTTACATCTGAACGTTTTCTTATAACCAAACGTAGTCTTATAACCAAACGCAGTCTTATAACCAAACGTAGTCATATAACCAAACGTAGTCTTATAACTGGATGTAATCTGATAGCCTAAAGTAGTCTTAAAACTGAGCGTAGTCTAATAACCGAACGTTTCTTATAATTAAACGTAGGCTCCAAACCGAATGTAGTCTTATAACCGAAAGCAGTTTTATAGCCGAACAAAGTCTTATATCTCAAAGAAATCTTACATCCGAACGCATTTTTATAACCGAAAGTAATCTTATAACTGAACGTAGTCTAATAATACCGGGCGCCTCGGTTCAGGGGTCGTGGGTTCGATTCCCACCAGAAGCCTTGGTCTGTCGCTACTGTGGTATAAAAATGGACGTAAAATTGTCTAAGTGAGTCTGTAAAGGACTGCCACTCTTACCTAACCTAACCCAATAATCGAAAGTAGTCTAATAACCGATTGTAGTTTATAACCAAATGTAGTCTTACAGATAAATGTAGTCTTATTACTAAATTAAGTCATATAAATAAATTTAGTCTTATAACTAAACATACTAGGCGAATGGAGTCTTATTACCGAACAGAGTCTTATAAGCGAATGTAGTTTTATAACCGGTCCTATAACCTTTAGTAGTGTTATTGTCTTGTCATAAGTGGGGCTATGAGAAACACGCCGGCGTTCGGGTTAGCTTTGAACATCAGGCCCATAGACATGCAGATAAAGTATGAGGCAGCACTCGCGTCTAAGATACTTAAGATGATGGTAGTATGGATTGAAGGTAGGAGCAGGTCCCACCATCGCACAGTGGGCCAAATGGCAAAAAAATTGGAAATAAGTCTACAACTTTTTATCTGTTGATTTTAGCCATACAAAATGTTCTAGACATTTGTAGAGGAGGACATAGGCTTTCAGAAAAGTGCTGTTGTTGGTCCATATCTTTAATACAGGGTGAGCTACAGGGTGTCAAAGTTGACCACTTTTGACTTCTCCAAGCTTCTGGGGGCCATAACTTTTGATCTACTCAACCGATTTACATGATTTAGGACTCTAGAGAAAGAGCTTGACAAGATCTAAAAAACTTATGCATAAAGTACCATGCCATCGTGTACTGTTAAGGAGTTATGAATTGTTTAATTTTAAAATATGAAAATTTGGCCTTGGTTTTTTTCAGTGTTTTTTAAATAACTCCGTCAATTTTAAAGCTATAAACTTCATACTTCACACAAATTATGCCAGCATATGTGTGCATAAAATACAAAAGGAATCACGTGAATATCTTTGGCGGTTTAAAAATGGCATCGTTTTCAATATGAAAAATATTTTTTTTGTCAAAAAATTGCAAAATTTTTCAAAAAAGATACTCCCATTTCCTTTAAGTTTTCGCAAACTTTGGCCGTCAAAGCATTATCATTTCTTTCCATTTTCACAAAGTCGAGGTATTAAGAAAAGTTTTAAGTGCTAATTTGGCTAATTTCGATATCAAACAACACCGTTATCTTAAGACCAAAATGGCCAATTTTTTTACTAAACTTCAAAAGTTTCTCACTGGAAAAAAAGTTCCACGGGGATTTTTTCGCTTTTTTTGAACTTAAATGAAAGCTTAAAATGTTCCCAACATTTTAAGGTATGTCTCGCCATATCCTAGCCATAAATGAGATCGTAGCGATCAAAATACTGAAAAAAGTCAATTTTCAAGTAGTGCTATATTCATTGCTAAAAAACAAGTATTACGTCACATTTTATTGCAAAGATGTTAAATAAACTTTTATTTGGTAACACTTCTTCTACAAAACACAAAAAGAATCATGGAAATATCTCTATTCTATTCCATTTTATGGAACCGGCAATAAAAAAGTCAATTTTTCAAAAAAGTCGAATTTCCCAAATTTTGTTTTTGTTGTCCTAATTGCACATGACACACTATAGCCATATTTACGCAACATACCTTATCGTAAAGGAAATTTTCATACCTTTCCAACAATGTATAAAACATTTCTCAACTCGGATTCTATCTACTCTAAAATTCATTTACACTTCATTAAACTCTATATAAAAATGTCTATTTGTGAAATGGAACCTTATATGGGGCCTACACTAAAACATTGATAGATTTGCCCAGGGTTTACAATACAAATGTGTTAGAATAAAAAAAGGTCTCCTGCCAAAGTTTAAAAAAATTGGAATAAAAATATGTGTTTTAGAGCGAAAACACTTCGCATCGGCGTGCGTTTATATGTATATTAGCTACTCCCAAAATAAAAAAGCATTTTAGTTTTGTATTATTTGATTTTATTCTCTACCAAATAATCTAAGGTATCAAAATTTAAAAGCTCTTTAATTTGAATGGCATCGGGATCGTCCTTATCTATATCGTCACATATTTTTGGTAGCCATTTAGTTCTGATGCTGTATAGTACCGGATCAGACGATAACAATAAATATTGAAGTAAATCATAATTTTGGTTAAATTTGGTGCTCTTTCGGGTATTGAAAAGCCGGAACTGTTTAACATCTCTATTACGGGATTCCTGAGCTTCTTCTGTAAGTTCTCCTAACGGAAGTATGTTGTATTCCACAATTTCCTTGCCATGATGTAAGACTTTATGTACTGTCGGTGTTAAAGCTTTCCACGAATATAAATCAGATAAAATGTTTTTTGTGTCATTACTATAAGCTTCAAATTTGGTTGAATTTATCATCTTTTTGCTATTGATTACAGCCAAAATCACTTTGAATCGTCTTAGCAAGTGTTCATCAAGACCGGTTATTTTAGATGTCGATACGGGGTCCTCAAAAAACCGCCTTGCCGAGTTGCCATCATTTGTGCTTCCGTATCCGTAAAGAGGTTTATCTATTATAAGTCCCTTTTGTTTAAACTCCAACTGGATTCGATTCTTCTCTTCCTGCCTCATTTTGTGAAGATCTTGGTTGTTTCTAGCAGAGACATCGCGGTTTCCAGGGCTAGTCCGATATTTAAGGTCATACGATAAATGCAAACAATACTCCATGAATCGAATTCTACAGTGCAGGGGCGAAATACCGAAATTGAGCGCATTTTCGTTTACTAAATTTTCATCAGACTTGTCCTCGAATTGCCCATTCTTCTTGCCACAAATATTGCATCTCCAATTGGACATAACGCCAGTTAATGCGTTTGCCACCTTTCCATCGATCATAGTGAGTTGTAGTTGAAACGAAACTTTTATATTTCTTCCCAATTGGTTTATAACAATCATGGGTAATGCAGCAATTTCTTCCTTTATTTCGTTCACCAAAGATCGTGTTGTGTTCCGGTCTTCCTTTGTATACTCAAACCGAATTGGGCGACATAAATATTTTGACCCAGGTGTTCTATTTATCCATATATCTTGAAATGCATTTTCTTTCGATGATGAAGATTGGTCCTTGTACAATCTCATTCTCAATGGTACTAATGATGCCATGAAAATTGATGCGAAGTTGGTATCTATTTCTGTTTGTTGCTTATATTCGGAAAATCCAGATGATCCATCACAACCCCATTTGCTGATCAAAACCACTTCGGAATTATTACATGTGTTCAACTGTTCTTCAGTAAAATTAGAAATAATTCTAACAGCTGTATTTTCAACAAGATCAGCAAGTTTCACTCTTGCTTTTAATTCGTCCACGTATATATTTGATGGCACCATTTTCGTCCTGGTGTTGTACAATTTATGTTTTGAGGGTAAACAACCCCATCCTTTTTCACGAAGAGCCTTCCTCATTGTTGAGTATTTGTTTCTTGAGAGGCCTAGGTTCAAAATCAGGGCCAGTGCATCTTCCTCCGTGAATTCTGTAGTCGATTTTGGAGTTGGAATACTTTCTACCATTCTCTTTACCCTTTTCGGAGATGCTAATGGTAAAACATCGACAATTCGTCCAACATTTTTTGGTTGTGTTTTTAACAATGCTGTTTTGAACGTATCTTTTATTAAATTTGGCGGATGTGCCGCCAATAGTTCCTCTTGTTTTTTCTTTTTGGTTTTCTCCGTAACTTCGTCGTATGCTTTGCTAGGCCGGCCGGGAATCAGCGGTTTAATTTCAATAAGTAGATCCGATTTCAGCCACTTCTCATACATTTTGAAAAACTTGATTTTTGCGAATGAACATTCTGGCAACCTTCTCTCAAATGATTTGTAGAATTTTTCAAGTTTGTCTAAAGCGTCTTTATTTAGCCTTATTCCATATATGTGGTCCAAAGTGTAAACAAGTTCCTTAAATGACTCCGTGTATGATTTGGAATCATTTTTGATGTCCCATACAATTTTCGAAAGAGTGGAATACTTCAGTATGACTTCCATAACTTATAAATGTCCTTTACGCCTCTACAAAATATAATGAAGAAAATTTGGATTTTGTTCAAATATTTATGCAATATATTCACAATTAATGACCCATTTCAGGTATCAGACGCAATCGTAAAAAGGGGTCCAAAGTGCCTCTTTTTACTTACTCTTCTATAATTATTTACCTGGACTCGAATTTGGTTAAAAAAAATGACAATGAATTTTTTATGGGTAGGTTTTTTCACATTCATTGATACGGTGGATTTCCTGGGAATTCGACATAGCGAAACAGGTAACATTTGTCTGCATCAAATCTTAACACAAATATATATATATATGCAGGTATATTTCTAGGTTACTTTTTATTCAAAAATCATCAGCTTACATTAAAAATAGATGTAGGTACTATACAAACGCACGCCGATGCGAAGTGTTTTCGCTCTAAAACACATATTTTTATTCCAATTTTTTTAAACTTTGGCAGGAGACCTTTTTTTATTCTAACACATTTGTATTGTAAACCCTGGGCAAATCTATCAATGTTTTAGTGTAGGCCCCATATAAGGTTCCATTTCACAAATAGACATTTTTATATAGAGTTTAATGAAGTGTAAATGAATTTTAGAGTAGATAGAATCCGAGTTGAGAAATGTTTTATACATTGTTGGAAAGGTATGAAAATTTCCTTTACGATAAGGTATGTTGGGTAAATATGGCTATAGTGTGTCATGTGCAATTAGGACAACAAAAACAAAATTTGGGAAATTCGACTTTTTTGAAAAATTGACTTTTTTATTGCCGGTTCCATAAAATGGAATAGAATAGAGATATTTCCATGATTCTTTTTGTGTTTTGTAGAAGAAGTGTTACCAAATAAAAGTTTATTTAACATCTTTGCAATAAAATGTGACGTAATACTTGTTTTTTAGCAATGAATATAGCACTACTTGAAAATTGACTTTTTTCAGTATTTTGATCGCTACGATCTCATTTATGGCTAGGATATGGCGAGACATACCTTAAAATGTTGGGAACATTTTAAGCTTTCATTTAAGTTCAAAAAAAGCGAAAAAATCCCCGTGGAACTTTTTTTCCAGTGAGAAACTTTTGAAGTTTAGTAAAAAAATTGGCCATTTTGGTCTTAAGATAACGGTGTTGTTTGATATCGAAATTAGCCAAATTAGCACTTAAAACTTTTCTTAATACCTCGACTTTGTGAAAATGGAAAGAAATGATAATGCTTTGACGGCCAAAGTTTGCGAAAACTTAAAGGAAATGGGAGTATCTTTTTTGAAAAATTTTGCAATTTTTTGACAAAAAAAATATTTTTCATATTGAAAACGATGCCATTTTTAAACCGCCAAAGATATTCACGTGATTCCTTTTGTATTTTATGCACACATATGCTGGCATAATTTGTGTGAAGTATGAAGTTTATAGCTTTAAAATTGACGGAGTTATTTAAAAAACACTGAAAAAAACCAAGGCCAAATTTTCATATTTTAAAATTAAACATTTCATAACTCCTTAACAGTACACGATGGCATGGTACTTTATGCATAAGTTTTTTAGATCTTGTCAAGCTCTTTCTCTAGAGTCCTAAATCATGTAAATCGGTTGAGTAGATCAAAAGTTATGGCCCCCAGAAGCTTGGAGAAGTCAAAAGTGGTCAACTTTGACACCCTGTAGCTCACCCTGTATTAAAGATATGGACCAACAACAGCACTTTTCTGAAAGCCTATGTCCTCCTCTACAAATGTCTAGAACATTTTGTATGGCTAAAATCAACAGATAAAAAGTTGTAGACTTATTTCCAATTTTTTTGCCATTTGGCCCACTGTGCATCGTCGGATAACAGAAGGTAGAGGAACTTGGTCAGATACTCGACTCCATATACTTCACCATCTGAAGCAAAATAGTTAAAAAACTCTTTCGGTGCCAGGTTGTCCGCTCGAGAATTTCCTGGGAGTAGGTTTCATGTTTCTCACATCTTAATAGGCCTTAATATGCCTCAAATGTATCATCGACGGAGTTGCAGAATTCCATGCGGGATTTGGTCTGAGCATTCCTCTCCTCCTAAATTGCCTTTACTGATGTTTCAATCCTGTGATGTCCTTGTGGCTTTTCCCTTATTGAATTTTTCTGGAAACCTTAGTTAGACCAACTTTTTCCTATCATGATGTGCATAAACGAGTCGTTATGGGAATGCCCTCCATAGGATCAACAAATAGAATTAAGAGATCGGTTTATATGGGAGGTATATCAGGTTATGGACCAGTTTGGGCCATTCTTGGTTTGGATATTAAAGGACATATTAGAAGTTATCGTGCAAAATTTCTGCCCAATTGAGTAAGAATTTCATCTTCCACAGGCTCTATAAATCCAATCGGGAGATCAATTTATATTGGAGCTACATCTATTCATATACCAATTTGGCTCATTTACAATACTAGCCGACATATGGAAGTACTTGTGAAAAGCGGCCAGCTTTACTTGTTCGTGAGTTAACGTGCTTAAATAGACGGACGGACAGGGTTCGATCGAAATATAATATCATGGCTATCAAAAAAATAGATATGCTTATACATACTTTATGGAGACTTAGACCAATATTTCGAGGTATAACAAACGAAGGACAAAGTTTGTATACTTCAATCCTATGGTGGAGTAACCCTTTCTACAGCCCTATCTGGCAAAGGGAAAAATATAAGAATCTGCCTTTAATTGCGGTTTTAGAGTTCATTAAAAAATGTTGGACATCCGACTTGACCAGTTATTATCCCCAATGGATGACATGTTTGTTGATCCGTTTGCCTTACCACGGACCCACAATCCTGCACACTTTTGGGAAAACACCGTATCTCCCAAAAATATACATTTTGTCATTATCAGGTTTTAAATTAAACATTTTCAAATCAGGATACTTAAAAATTTAAATTTTCCAGCAATGAGCTCTCCTGGAAGGCTTTCCCCCCAATTTTCATAGCTTGTAACTTAAATGAACCACTGACAATGCAATTTTATTGGTGATACGTTTCGACAGAACCTTATTTACAGTCACTTGAGGTACAAAACCCCCTTTCGATAAGGAAAAAGGGCAAAGCATGTTGTCATGCGAATACCACATGATTAGAAAAGTGAAATGATTTATGCATGAGTTTTGAGATGACATGCTTTTAGAAGCTTTTTGCTAATATCAGCATGATGGCATACATTCCGTCCACCACATCTACAGATAAATTCCGGTATGGTGCCTACGATGTTGGCAGCAAATGCTTGATCTCTAGATTTGGTGACATGTCCATCCGTCCAAACATTATGGCGTTCGGCTACCTTGTTCCTTTGGAAACTGTGCAAACATTTTAGTATGCCTGTTTTTATGGATTCACACGGTAGGTGATGTTGGTGAGGAATTACAACGTAGGGTTTCAACAAACATAAGCTGTGTTAAGTTGCCACTGCACAATTGCATGTCGTGTGTCATGGGTAAGCTCCACCGACAGGATGCACTTAAGAAGCTAAACACATACTCACACGCTCACATTCACGAAATTTTGTTAGACACCTTGGTATGAATGTTGGAGAGAAAATCCAGCCAAGAAATAGGCAAGGAAGGAAACTGCCTTCAATCTTGGAGATAGAAGTCTTTACATAACACTTTTAGGTGCACATCTTGGGCAGGGCTGGGCGGATGTGGGATACAACAAGACAAAGGCCAACCAGTAGAACAACATCTTTGGAAGCAAAACCCAACTATTAGCGTCAAACTGCCACGGCAGCATTACAACCAAAACGTCAAACAAACACCGCAAAGCACTTACCACCATCAACATCAGCATCTTTGGCAAACCAGCAACATCATCGCTAACAATTTTCATCGAAATCTGTGGCACAGTGGCTGAACATGTGATTGAAATTGCAGTATGTGAATACTTAGCGGAATCAAACTGAGTGGTCTGTTAAACCAAGAGGACCGACTCACCCTTGCTAGTTCACTTAGTTCATTTTAGTGACCTGTTGAATTGAACTAGTTCGTTCGCGAACTATACAACTGTAGCATCTATGCAATAATGGATATAAATGTTTGGGAACTGAATTTCATTGAGATGGACTTCAATCTCTACAAGATTCAGTTTTCACACGATGAGCTTGCTGACACTGCTTACAGAGAGAGGATGCCAATCGTCCCCAGTATGAAAGGCATTCAGGATGTGAATTTTTTCCTATTTAAGTGCCCCCTCATCGTTTTTAAGTTCGACCCAATTTAGGAGAGCTTAAAAACAATAAAAACAAAAGGATTTTTTTTGACGAAGTTGGTCAGCCGTATGTTCATACAATCACAATTAGGTCACTTTTCCTCTCAGCTATATTGCTTCCATTGGGATCTGATGCAGTTTCATATTAACTCAGAGATGGATCTGAGAGGCTTGTTCTGCTGTCGCTTCAACACATTCTCTGTTGCTGAAGAACCCTTTGAGTTATGCTCTATTTTCGGTGGCTGCTGTTTTCAGTTTCCCATCCACTGTGCCAATATTCAAAGGATGTTTGCGCCGCTGCCAGAAAGATTACCATGAGTATGGGTTTATTTACTATTTGCTGACACAACATGAGCTAGCTAATTTCAACCTCTCATTCCCCAGAAGCCTGTGTGAACTAACCAAAATTTCCTTAGGAAAACGTGGCGGCTCACCAAAGTAAAGTTCAATCAACTCAACTGTTACATCAACCTAGCAGTTAGTTTGCCCAAGTCCTTGCCAAATAACGACATTAAAGCAGGTGGCAAAAGTTTTCATGCTGATGACTTGCCACCACATAAAGACCGCAAAATAGCAGTAGTAAGAGTACGTAAGCACACTACCTTCCCACTGGGGAGGGGGGGGTAAGGCTTATGGAAGAGAGGATTTTTCAAGTGATTGTAATTTTCATTTCATTAATAACACAGCAAATCTTTATGAATTTCCCAAAGATTATTTTATGACTAAAAGGAAAAAGGATTATTGAGCTCAACACAAAAGACACATGGGGCCAAATGCTTTAAAGCTTTAATGTTAACCAACTTTAAATCTAGCCATAATAGTGTGTGATGATAGTCCATAACTAAAGTAGAGCGGAGAGCAAAAGTCCCAGGAAAACCACTTTCACCCCCAAAGTAGTGCAAGGCAAAGGAATGCATTATGAGTGGACAAACTAACCGAACGACAGACAGATGGTTACCGATATGTGCTATGGCTCTCATAAGTGTTGGCATGCCACCACCATCATTAGCCATCCGCCAATTGTGCAATGTGTTGACTTTTTAAGAGATCAATAATTAAATCCTTCAAAGCGAAACGAACATCAAATATCCTTCCATAGCACACACATGCCATGCCACCATCAAAAGCTGGCAGTTAATGAAAGAAAACGCTTGCAACAGCGGCAGCACCCCACTCAAACTGCCATTCGCCAAATTGACTGTCTTGGAGAAAATTGTTGGCAAAACGCTGAAATCGGAGACATTAAGCCAAGCCGATTATTACGTTGTCTACTCAGTGGGCTTTGTTGCAATGCGTTCAATTTCTTTTTATTACGTTGGCGCTTATGAATTACGTGTTACGTTACACTTTTTGCCACTTGAAAATGGCTCTGTGACGACGACATCAGGCATAGCACCAGCCAGACTGCCAAAAGTCAGAAGGGGCACACGATTATAAATTAACATATAAATGGCATGGCCACTAAACCCCCAAACCATCCAGCAACCATGATAGGCTGTTGTTGTTGTTGTTGTCTCCCCAGTGGCTACAAAAAGCATGTGTACAGACCTAGGCCATATCCATTATTCAGTATGAACAAGTAGCAGTTAGAGCTTTCTTGTGTGGCTGCCTGTTGTTGGTCACCATCAAAAGATGGCGCTCCAAAAAACGGTGGCATGCACATTAGTTAATGCTTAACCTGTTTCAGAGAAATGACTTTGCGACAGAGTGGTAAAAAATGTATCACAAAGCACAGAATGGGCTAAATACAATAAATCACCAATGGACGAAAAGCAAATGTCAAGAAAGGTTTGAGCAGCTTCTCGAGCTAAATTTATCTACTAAATAGGTTTAATATCAGTTAAAGAAATCAGACGTTGGAGCATTTTTTATGCCATTGCCCGGTTTTCGCGGCTCATAGAACCCAGCACCTAGGTGGGGATACAACACCAGTCTTGAGTCGACTTTTGTTAGAAGCACGGAATTTCTGACATTTTCGAGGTTCCTTTTACTACAATATTTAGAGCGCACAACAAGCTGATTACAGGCTGAGGTGTATCTGCAAAGTGGCATAGGACGAATTAATATCCTCACCCCCTTTTTAGCCTCTTGGAGCATTTTCTATGTTATTGCCCGGCTTTTGCGGCTAACAGACCCCAGCACTCCAGATGGAGACACAGTACCAGACTTGAACCGACTTTTGTTAGTAGCAGGGAATTCCTAATTTTGGTTGTTCGAGGTTACTTTTTATTATTTAGAGTGCACATCAAGCTGATTACTGGCTTAGGTGTATGTGCATAGTGGCATAGGGCAAATTAATATACTCACCCTCTTTTCAATCTCACCTAACCTAGGTTGCGTTAGGTAAGAGCAGTGGCAGTCTATTTTCTAAACGGACTCCTTTAGACATTTTTATCCATTGTAATATCACAGTAGCCACCAACCAGGCCCCTGGTGGAAAACGAAGCCACGACCCCCAACCTGGTAATCCGAGTACGCTACCAACTCGGCTAACGGGGGGACCTACCGAAACAAAGAATTTCGAAAATCAAATTGTTATACCTCTTCCGTTCCGTTATGAAGAAAAAGGGGCAACGTAGAAGTCACGTATTTAGCAGTTTTTTGATATTTTGTAAATATTCAACTTAAGTTTCTTTGCATTCCATGCTTTTCAATCATCTTTTTAAAATCGGCGATTGACCTGTTTCGAGATTGAAACAGTTTCAATCAAAAAATATAATTAATCAACTAATTTTGGAATTGAATCTGATTTTTATTTTTTTTATATGTACAAGTGACTGTTGATTAGGAGTAAGGAACATCACTTATGGATAGTCGCACAAGACAGTAGAGAGATCCCTGGGAAGGGATATACCGCCTTTGCCGGTGTGGTGGGCAAAAGGACTACAACTTGGGATGTGGGTGAAAAGATTATGACTCCTTGGAAAGAGTGTGCCGAATAGGGTTCCAGTGTTGAAGTGATTATGCCTTTGGACTGAGTCGATGAATCAGGAGCGGGTAGCATGGAAGTGTTGCACAGATATTTCAAAGCATTTGGAAGTCCATACCTGATCATATTAAGTTGGTTCTTGCCCTGTGTGTCGAAGAAGTTTGTTCCCTTAGTACTTGCAAATGTGCCCGTCCCATTCCAAGATCGTTTTGTGACATCCTCCCTTCCGTTCTGTTGTCGGGAGGATTATAAGGAAGAGTCATTCTCTTACCAGTTCGGTACGACCGAGGGTAAAAGCACTATTTATGTATAGATCGAAATATTGAAGAGCATAATGGTGACAAGGTTTCGGTAGGCTTTCATTTCGGATTTTGAGAGAAAAATAACACTTTGGATGCCTGGATCCACGTGCCGGACTGTGTGAGGGGGCCAAATATGTCCTTGGCATATATGTCGATTTTTCTTCTTTCATGGAGAAGTGAGATACGGAGAAGTAGGTAATCAGAAATGGGAGGCCACCTTAGCGCAGAGGTTTGCATGTCCGCTTATGACGCTGAAAGCCTGGGTTCGAATTCTGAAATCACAAAAAATTTTCAGCGGTGGTTTTCCCCTTCTAATGCTGGCAACATTTGTGAGGTACTAAGCCATGTAAAGGGTGATTTTTTTGAGGTTAGGATTTTCATGCATTAGTATTTGACAGATCACGTGGGATTTCAGACATGGCGTCAAAGAGAAAGATGCTCAGTATGCTTTGACATTTCATCATGAATAGACTTACTAACGAGCAACGCTTGCAAATCATTGAATTTTATTACCAAAATCAGTGTTCGGTTCGAAATTTTGACAAATTTTGTTCAGCGATGAGGCTCATTTCTGGTTGAATGGCTACGTAAATAAGCAAAATTGCCGCATTTGGAGTGAAGAGCAACCAGAAGCCGTTCAAGAACTGCCCGTGCATCCCGAAAAATGCACTGTTTGGTGTGGTTTGTACGCTGGTGGAATCATTGGACCGTATTTTTTCAAAGATGCTGTTGGACGCAACGTTACGGTGAATGAACACATTTCGAACCGAACTCTGATTTTGGTAATAAAATTCAATGATTTGCAAGCGTTGCTCGTTAGTAAGTCTATTCATGATGAAATGTCAAAGCATACTGAGCATCTTTCTCTTTGACACCATGTCTGAAATCCCACGTGATCTGTCAAATACTAATGCATGAAAATCCTAACCTCAAAAAAATCACCCTTTATAACTGCTCTCCAAAGAGTTGTCGCACTGCGGCACGCCGTTCGGACTCGGCTATAAAAAGGAGGCCCCTTATTATTGAGCTTAAACTTGAATCGGACTGCACTCATTGTTTGGTAAAGAAATATCCAATGTAAAAAATATCCATCCAAGTAGGCATTTAAATGTGCGAAAACAACAACTCCCATAAGTAATTTGGCTGTGGTTAAGAAATACATCGCGAGTAAAACTAAGCCCGGCATTCGCCAGGTTTTAAATTTTATCAAAAGTCAAAATTCAATGAAATTTTCTCTAAAGACACAATTTTTATGATGTTTTCTGTAAAGACAATTTTGGTCTATTTTCTCTAAAGACAAAATTTTGATAAAATTTTTCTATAAAGACAGCATTCAATGAAGTTTTCCCAAACCTAAAATTTTGAAGAAATTTAATTTTAAATTCAAGTTTTAAGAAACTTTCTCTAAAAACAAAATGTCGCCAAAATTTTCTATAAAAATAAATTTTAAATGAAATTTTTTTGTTGATGGTATAATTTATAAATGCGTTTTACAATTTGTTTCTCTACGGAACAGTTGTATTGACCTCTCCTACGCCTGTGACAAGAAGTGTTGCCAGTACAGAAGATTTCTCCCCAAATTGGTGATTTCTTTTTGAAAATGGGAACGAAGTTGTTGACTTGGGAATACGGAACAAAATTTTGACATTATCGGGGACAAATTTTGGGTTTAAAACTTTGTATTTTACATTCACTATTTGTTGTAATTATTTTTGATAAATATATATACGCGAATCACAATTTTAAAGACATATTTTTAACCACACATTTGAAACCACATGTCATGAATGTCAGATCTAGCATTTGACCAAAAAAAAAGGTTGGACATCATCTCCAGGTAGTGGTCACCTATCATAGTTACGTTACGATTCGCATCATCTTTGAAGAAGTACGGTCCAATGATGCCACCAGCCCATAAACCGCATCAAATTGGTTACGTTACGATTCGCATCATATTTGAAGAAGTACGGTCCAATAATGCCACCAGCCCATAAACCCCACCAAACTATGACTTTTTCTGGATGCATTGGTAGCTCTTGCAATGCTTCTTGCTGATTTTCACTCCAAAATCGACAACTCTGCTTATTAACGTACCCATTGAGCAAAAACTGAGCTTTGTCGCTGAAGAAGAGGCGCGCGATCAACTTTCTTAACAGAGCTCGCATTTTGAGAATAAAATTCAATAATTTGCAAGCGTTGTTCGTTTGTAAGACGATTCATGGTTAACTTATAGACCAAACTGAAGTTGTTTGACAGTGAAACAATACACGAAATGTGAGTGCCAAAAAGATAATAGCTAAAACATCCCCCTTTTTTATCTGTAGGAAAATTGTGATACATTCTTTGAGAATTTTTAGGTTTAGGAACCACACCCTTTCATGAAAAAACACCCCAAAACTATTATATATTTATGGCCCTAAAATTATATGGCCACCACTTGGCAATAATCCAAGTAATCTAAATTTTTTTGCGAATTTTTTTCTAGGATATTCATTTCTAACTGGGGATTTTAGGCGACAAAGAAAAATATTGGCAATACAGTTGAAAATATGATGCTCCTCGTACCACTTATCCTTTCGTCACTTTAAAGTATTTCCTAATATCATATTTTCAAAAAATTGTTAGGTAATTGGAGTGATTTGTTGAATTATTATTCATACAAAATTGAGAAAATTTTTCCTCAAAGTTATTCAATTTTTTAAGTTTTATAGAATTTTTGGAAAAAATATCCGCGAATTGTCATTTTCATAGTAAACATCGGCAGTGTAGTTCATTTCATAGAATATTGTTAGTTCCTTAATACGAAATTTTTGTGGCCAAACCGTAACAACGTGTCATCGAACGACCCTTTTTCGTAGAAAATTTTTACATGGCTTATAAATTTTCGTACTCAATGCAAAAAATGAGCGAACTCCATTTTTTTGTAAATTTAATAGAATGTGATGAAATATTTCCCCATCCACTGCAGCATTTGAATTGTTTTTTTTTTTTCAAAGGGATTCACGAGGACATGTCATTTCATTTATTGCATGGCACACTGCACGATAAGCATAGACTTTTCGGCATGAGCTGTCGAGCTGCAAACAAATTGCGAACGTTCCTTGTCTCCGCGAAAATCCTATTACCTTTCACAGTGAATGCTTAAAAGAAATTCATTAAATTGGATTTCCGTTTTTTGTGGTCGCATTTCTGTAGTGATAACAACTGGGGATACCATACCACCACCAACAACAACAAGCGATGCATAAGCGGTCTGGCGGTGTCGGCACACCATCCATCCATCTAGCCAACCATTCGTGGCAATGTGCCTCAGGTGATGTTGCAAACATAATAAATGCAACAAACATTTGCGTGCCGACACAAACATATTAAAAAGCACAAATCCTTTGGCGCTGCGTGGGAACACAACATAAAGCATAGCGTGGCAGGACGGACGGACGGACGGATGAATGGGCAGACAGGCAGTCAGCCAGCCAGCCAGCCAAACAGGCAGACGAACTGCTGCAATCCAATAATCGAAATCAAACAAATTCAAACAAGCCACACGACTGTTATACAATCAAATATTGCGGTGAGATTCCATTTGCCTGTTCCAAAAGCCTCAATCAATGAAATGAGTGAATATGAAAAGGAAAAAATGGTTTTCACTTTCCCCCCCACCCACACTCACTCACTCTTTCTTTTTCTCTTCGCAAAGGCAACCTGAAGAGAGCTGTAGTTGCCAGCTAGCATTGCTCAGTTTACAGGTACTTTATTTTTAGTTGCCTGGGCCCGCAGGTGCAAATCCAATTCAAGTTGCATCATCAATGGCAGACGAAACAAAAAAAAAAGTGTACATCCTACATCGTAGCAGCTCTAGGCAATGCCAGCCAGGATACACTCTGTTACTTACATGGCCCAGGACAATGCTACCTCTGGCAAATGGTGCAGCAGCAACAGGAAATTCGTACATCAAATCAACTTCAGAGAAATTTCATTCATTCATTCAATGTCTGCCATTGAAGGACAACAGATTGCACAATGGCACACCCAAAGGATGCAGCAACTCTTTCGTAAGCATTGGAGCATATGAAAGATTTAGAAATGTTGCCTTGATTGGCTTAAGTCATAATGCAAAAATGTTCATAATTCAGACAAATGTGTGAGAATGTAATGGGAATTGCATTCAATGCACTAGCGTTGAGTAGTAGCTCTATATGCTTTGCTCGTTTCTATAACAAACGTTTGGAAAAATTCAACTGAAGGACTAACGTCGAAATCCTTGTCTCTCAACAGCACCAGCCAACTGTGCAGCACTTGTGAATGCTGTCAATTATCTGTCGAATATATTGTGCATTCAGTCGATTTCATGCACTTCATGTAAGTGCATCAGATAACTGTCATTAAATTATTTGAACAATTTCGTAGAAGCTGAACGCTGAACATGTAGAACGTGAGTTGCAAATGCCGAATATTTGAGAATTTTTGCATAGCCTTTTATGCTTTCTCGCTTGAATAAAGAATGGGGCTTCCTATGCTATATTTCAGAATACTTTGACAGGGTGATCGAAGCGGAGCTCCTTCACATTAGATGAGTTTGAAATATCCAACATTTGGCAAATAATAATAGCTCCTATTGAGTTGATTTCAAATAGAAATTAGGCTCTGTAATGAAGCATATGAGTGAGCATTTCCTTTGTGTTAGGACATATGAGTCTATAGTCACAAAGATATGCCCACACATCATACATATAAATAAAACAAGTAAAAGCGTGCTAAGTTCGGCCGGGCCGATTCTTATATACCCTCCACCATGGATCGCATTTGTCGAGCTATTCCCATGGTATCTCTTTTAGGCAAACAAAGGATAAACGAAAAGAATTTCTATGTTATTGGCAGTTATACCCGGATGTGGAACGATTTAAACCATACTTAGCACATCAGCTGAAAGTCATAACAAACCACGCATGCAAATTTCAGCTAAATCGGATAATAATTGTGCCATTTAGTGGTTCAAGGAGTCAAGACCCCAGATCGGATTTTATGGCAGCTATATCAGGTTATGAACCGATTTCAACTATTCTTAGCACAGTTGTTGAAAGTCATAACAAAACAACTCATGAAAAATTTCAGCCAAATCGGATAATAATTGCGCCCTCTATTGGCTCAAGAAGTCAAGATCCCAGATAGATTTATATGACAGCTGTATCAGGTTATGAACCGATTTGAACCATCCTCAGCACAGTTGTTGGAAGTCATAATAAAACAGCTCATGCAAAATTTTAGCCAAATCGGATAAGAATTGTGCCCTCTAGAGGCTCTAGAAGTCAAGACCCCAGATCGGTTTATATGGCAGCAATATCAGGTTATGGACCGATTTCAACTATTATTAACACATTTACTGGAAGTCATAACAAAACTCCACGTGCTAAATTACAGCCAAATCGGATAGGAATTGCGCACTCTAGACGTTCAAGAAGTCAAGATCCCAAATAGGTTTATATGACAGCTACATCAGGTTATTGACCGGTTTGAACTATCCTCAGCACAGTTGTTGGAAGTCATAATAAAACATCTCATGCAAAATTATTGATAGATCGATTCAGACCATATTTGACACATTGTTGAACGTCATGGGAGAAGCCGTTGTATAAAATTTCCCAAATCGGATAAGAATTGCGAGTTCTAGATGCTTAAGAAGTATAATCGGAAGATCGGTTTATATGGGAGGTTTATCAGGTTATGAACTGATTTGGAACATACTTGGCATAGTTGTTGCGAGGCAAAACAAAACACTTTACGCAAAAATTTCAGCCAAATCGAATAATAATTGCGACTTCTAGGGTCTCAAAAAGTCAAGATACCAGATCCGTTTATATGTCAGCTAGAATATGGACCAATTTAAACAACCCTTGATATAGTTGTTGGAAGTCATAACAAAACATATCATGCCAAATGTCAGCCAAATCGGAAAAGAATTGGGCTTTGTAGAGGCTCAAGAAGTTAAGATCCAAGATTTATATGGCAGTTATATCAAAACTTGGACCGATCCATCGACCTACATTAATAAGAAGTATTTTTGCTTTACTTCTTCGAAAGTTAGCGTCCTTTCGAAAGACAGGGGGTCGGACGGACAGACGGATGGTCATAGCTATATCGACTTAATATGTCATGGCGATCAAGAATATATATACCTTATGGGGCCTCGAGGTGTTACAAACAGAATGACTAAATAAGTATACCCCAATCCTATGGTGGAGGGCATAAAAAGAATTACAACAATAACTGAATTGCTTTTGTTTTAATTTTAAAGTTTTTTTGCCTGTTTGAGGAAAGATTATCAAATTTCACAATTTTTGTTTGTTTCTCTTACGAGACGAGCTCAATGATTGGAGATTTTCTTTGCAAATGGAAAAGGAAAGCCAGAGATCGCAACAACCAACCACTATGGGACGCGTTTCGTCTTTGGTTAGAAGACTTTTCAAATATATTAGGTGTGATGGCTTCAAGGAACGTGCGTTGGTGTGATGTATTTGAATCGTATTTAGTGCAAAAACGCCTTTATGATACAAATATCACATTAACCACGCTCGACAACCCTGGCTATTAGCTGTACTTTTCCCAATGCATGTGTTCGTGTAATGACAGATTTTTTGTCTGCAACAGTTACACCACTTCCATGGTAGCAGATTATTCTGTGCATCTGTTGGAAGTTGCATTGATGGCTTCGAACGCTAGACAATGGCAACGACTCTTGCGGTTGCTCCGTGTGCCCATGTTCGAATCCGGGCCGGGCTTTGTCGAACTTTCTTCATTTTCAAGTCAATGATTGATTTCAACTCAATGATTGAAGATTTTCTTAGCAAATGGAAAAAGAAAACCAGAGATCTCAACACACAACTACTATGCGACGTTTCGTCTTTTTTTTATTGACCTTTCAAATAAGCAAGTTTCTCTTGGGCACTAACTGCTCCCGAAAAGTATGCAATACTAATTATCTAAGCTATAATTCAATATTTTGCAATAATCACATCTAGAAAAAAATCTCTTGATTACAAAAGTGATACATTTTATACGCTTTCATTTAAATAAGTTTTTTATAAACTTATACTTGTAAATCTTTGGTGGATTTATTTCAATTTCCCGCCGTCAAATTAACTTTTCCCCTTTCTGGAAGCAGAACTTTTCCCTATGCCAGAATTCTCATTTAAAGTCTGTAAAAGCAGCTAACCATGACAAAGCTTCAATCAACTGTCATCTGCTTGCCATTCATTTATCATTTTTCCAACCATACAGCCAACCATCCAGTCAACCAACCACCCATCCATCCATCCATCCTTGATTCATTCATTTAATTAACTAAATTCCATTTAAAATTGGTAAAGTTTTTGCTGCACGGTCATGGTGGATAATAAAATAACAATTACTCCGAGGCAATATCTTAAAAATTGTTTGTTTTACTGGTCAATGCAAAGCGCATAAAAAAGCCACCCAGAGAATTTGGGCATTACGACTCCACCCATTCACCGTACTCCCGTTAACTTCAGCACTTGCTAGGGGTTTTGGTAGTGAAAAAAATTACTGCGGTTGGCCGAACAAAGGAAAAAAATTCTGGGTTTGGTTTTTTGTTCATTGCCTTGAGTAGTTACACAAAAAAAAAGAATACAATTCGTGATAATATTCTCCTTGATTACCAATATCACTTATCTGAGAGTTTCTACCAGCAGTCACTTTGGTGCGGTGATTGATGGCGACAGGTGTTGGCAATTTTGCATAGCCCATAATAAACATGCAAATATTTTCATAGAATTTATAATTTATTACGAGTGATATTGTCAGACAGAGGTATAAATAAAAGTGGACAGTTTTTAAACAATAACCGAAATCTTCCAAAAAAGAACAAGTACGTGCGTGCTAAGTTCGGCCGAGCCGAATCTTATACACCCTCCACCATGGACCGCATTTGTCGAGTTCTATGCGCGGTATCACTTTTTAAGCAAACAGAGAATATTGAATAAGAACTGTTGTGCTGTTGGAGCTATATCAAGTTGTAGTCCGATTCGGACCATAAATGAATTCTGAACATCGTAGAAGTCATTGTGTAACATTTCAGTTCATTCGGATAAGAATTGCTCCTTGTAGGGGATCAAGAAGCAAAATCGGGAGATCGGTTTATATGGGTGCTGTATCAAGCTATTAATCGATTCAGACCATATTAGACACGTATGTTGAAGGTCATGAGAGAAGCCGTTGTCCAAATCAGATGAGAATTGCGCCCTCTAAAGTCTCAAGAAGTCAAGATCCCTGATCGATTAATATGACAGCTATATCAGGTTATGCACCGATTTGCGCCATACTTAGCACAGTTATTGGAAGTCTTAACAAAACACCTCATGCAAAATTTCAACCTGATCGGATGAGAATTGCGCCCTCTAGCGGCTCAAAAACTCAAGATCCAAGATCAGTTTATGTGACAGCTAAACGAGATTATGAACCGATTTGAATCATACTTAACACAGTTGTTGGAAGTGACACCAAAACACTATGTGCAAAATTTCAGTCAAATCGGACGAGAATTGTACCCTCTAGGGGCTCAAGAAGTCAAGACCCAAGATATTTTTATATGGCAGGTATATCAAAACATGGACCGATTCGAACCATACCTAGGGCAGTTGTTGGAAGTGATACCAAAACACCGCGTGCAAAATTTCAGTCAAATCGGACGAGAATTGCGCCCTCTAGAGGCTCAAGACACGTATGTAGAAGGTCATGAGAGAAGCCGTTGCACAAAATTTCTTCCAAATCGGATGAGAATTCAGTCCTCTAAAGGCTCATGAAGTTAAGATCCCAGATCGGTTAATATGGCAGCTATACGAGATTATGAACCGATTTGAATCATACTTAACACAGTTGTTGGAAGTGAGACCAAAACACCACGTGCAAAATTTCAGTCAAATCGGACGAGAATCGCGCCCTCTAGAGGCTCAATAAGTCAAGACCCAAGTTCGGTTTATATGAAAGCTATAGCAAAACATGGACCGATTTGGCCCATTTACAATTCCAACCGACCTACACTAATAAAAAGTATTTGTGCAATATTTCAAGCTGCTAGCTTTACTCCTTCGAAAGTAGGAGTAAAGTTAGGACAGACGGACGGACGGACAGACGGACGGACGGACAGACAGACAGACGGACGGACAGACAGACGGACGGACGGACAGACAGACAGACAGACGAACGAACATGGCTAGATCGACTTAATATGACATGACGAACAAGAATATATACACTTTATTGGGTCTCAGACGTATATATCTAGGTGTTACAAACAGAATGAAGAAATTAGTATAGCCCCATCCTATGGTGAAGGGTATAAAAATGTCGAATGGAAATAATACGCATGAATCGCACGAATAAGGAAAATATTTACTAGCTATACCATGTAACTGTATTTATGTTGCTACGTTGTCATTACGTAGATGATAAGGGATAGGGTCTTTTGTGGTCGGGTGCTTGGACCACAATTTATTTGTCGAAATTCCCAAGCAAATCTCTTCTTTCAATCTAAAATCCATTATGCAGACAATGCCTATCCACAACCATGGCTTTGTAGCTTATGTGAGAAGGCTCCCTACATAGAAGCTCTATACACAATACATTGTTGACTTATGTGGGTCAACTCGTTTGTTGGCAAAATGTAATCTGCGACGAATTCTAAGACTCTTTCCCCAAGAAATCATGGGTCTAAAATCATAATCGGGCTTTATCTTCTATGTCCAAAAGAAACGGCTTAATCTAAGATCCTTGAACTTTGAAGGAGATTCAATGTAGCTGGGTTTGTCGTAAAGTCGTTTTCATGTGATTTCGGAAACTGCGAAAAGATATCCACAGTGGTGGTTTACGAAAGATCATACCCTTAGGATATTTTTAGTTTTTATATGCTTAATTCAATTTATTTCCATTTTCTTATTTCCCTATACTCCCTCTGTAGGGTGTTCCAAAAATTCCCATTAAAATCTAACATTCAGCTAGCATTCAAGTCCATGCCAACTCGAGTACAACTAAAATGAGTAGGAAACTACCGCGACCACTTGACTGTGGTCAAGAACTGTTGACCTCATTACGACAAAATTCATGACAGCAAAACATTGGACTCTGAAACACTGCACAAAAAAGGATTGGTAATGGAGCAACAGCAACAAAAAACCTGTTTCACTCGCTGTCTTTTATAGCTGCAACTTACTTTGAGGTATACCACGAAATTTAGAAAATAAAGAAACCAAAAAATTAAATTGGACACCACTCAATCGCACTCTTGTTGAAAAAAATGTCCCCCCTCTCATTGTGTTTTTGAATAACTTTTAAGGGTGCATGCGATACTTACGAAAAAATAGAGATCCACATTTTTTGTGCGTTTGGGAGCACAAGTCTGGCGCTCTGTGGGACAACAGCCGGTATCGTCGGCACAACGATGAAGAATGGTGCAATGGGGCGTATAGATTTTCCAAGAATCGCGACGAATGCGTTCCACTCGAGGCTGTGGCAGACGGCAGGAGCCCTCCTTCACAATGCGGCTGTGATGGGCACTGGCAAAGGCTGAAAGTAAAAACGCATCATTAGAATGTGATACACTAACAGAGGCTGCAATTAAACACAACCGATGTCATTTGGCTGAGCAGGGGGTTTCTTGTGTTTAATTGGTCAACAAAACCCCAAACTGAAGCAAGATGAGATAAAAACCAGTAAGGAAAGGCTAAAGTCGGGTGCAGCCGACTATGTAATACCCTACACCAGCGAGTCTACGAACAAATTTGAAAACATAGAACCTATGTCGAAATCTTGTCAGAATTACTGAAACATCGAATACAAAAGGACAGTGGAATGTTCCATACGGAGTAGCTGTAACGGTAGTAGCGGACAATCAGGGGTATCGAGCGGAGAGTCTCAGTGAGAGGCCGGTCAGCATCGGCTCTGGCACAAATACTGAGTGCCTATGATGCTCAGTGACAAGACGAGTTATTGGCGCCTTTAAATAATCAATGGCCACCTTGTTCGCGCGGCGATCGGTCCTTTGGACCGGAACGAGCTTGCTCATACTGGAGCTTGAGGATCGCCAACTCCACATGAAGATGTGGCTCCAACAGCAACTATAGGACCCAAATTCTGATTAAGGCAGTTTTAATGGAAAATATCGGCTAAAAAATTTATGTGAGAGCTATATATAAATCTGGACCGATTTTGATGAAATTTTTTACACATATTGGGACGTCAAATAGAACATCTTGTGCAAAATTTTGTAGAGATTGGACCAAAATTGTGATTTTCTACAGCCTAAAAAGGCCATATCAAATGAAAACCAGTAAGGAAGGGCAAAAGTCGAGGGGGTGCCGACTGTATAATACCCTAAACCTACCCTATAAGTACAATGTGGGAGCTATATCCAATCCTGAACCAATTTTGATGGCCCTCGGCGAGCAAATATATTCAAACTGTAATAACCACGGTGGACAAATGACAAATATCTGACGAACATATAAAGGGTGATTTTTTTGAGGTTAGGATTTTCATGCATTAGTATTTGACAGATCACGTGGGATTTCAGACATGGTGTCAAAGAGAAAGATGCTCAGTATGCTTTGACATTTCATCATGAATAGACTTACTAACGAGCAACGCTTGCAAATCATTGAATTTTATTACCAAAATCAGTGTTCGGTTCGAAATGTGTTCATTCACCGTAACGTTGCGTCCAACAGCATCTTTGAAAAAATACGGTCCAATGATTCCACCAGCGTACAAACCACACCAAACAGTGCATTTTTCGGGATGCATGGGCAGTTCTTGAACGGCTTCTGGTTACTCTTCACTCCAAATGCGGCAATTTTGCTAATTTACGTAGCCATTCAACCAGAAATGAGCCTCATCGCTGAACGGTGAATGAACACATTTCGAACCGAACACTGATTTTGGTAATAAAATTCAATGATTTGTAAGCGTTGCTCGTTAGTAAGTCTATTCATGATGAAATGTCAAAGCATACTGAGCATCTTTCTCTTTGACACCATGTCTGAAATCCCACGTGATCTGTCAAATACTAATGCATGAAAATCCTAACCTCAAAAAAATCACCCTTTATATGGAAGCTATACCTAATTCTGAAGTGGTTTTGAGCAAACTTCTCAGATAATGTGGTAGTCGTCGAGAAAAGCGTTGTGCAAAATTTTGGCATGATTGGCCAAAAAATGCGCTTGATGTGACTCCAGAAGTTAATATCGGGCGATATATATATATATATATATATATATATATATGAGAGCTATATCTAAATCTGATCCGATTTCCATGGAATGCACCTTTTATGTCGAGAGTCAAGAGGAAATCCTTCCTACCAAATTTGGAGAGAATCGATTAACAAATATCATTTTATTGCATTATTACCGAACATCTGACGAAAATATATATGGGAGCTATATCTAAATCTGAACCGATTTCAAACAAACTTCTCAGATACTGTGACAGTCGTCGAGGAAAGTGTTGTACGAAGTTTAGGGAAAATTGATCAATAAATGCGCTTGCAGCGACTCTACGAGTGAAAATCGGGCGATATATACAAATGAGAGCCATATTTAAATCTGAAACCATTTCTATGAAATTCACCTTTAATGTCGAGAGTCGGGAGGAAATCCTCCCTGCCAAACTTCGAGAGAATCGGTTAACAAATGACCATTTTATTGCAGTATTATTGAAAATCGGACGAACATATATATGGGAGCTATATCTAACTCTGAACCGATTTCTATGAAATTCACCAGCAAGGTTGAGAGTCAAGAGGAAATCCCCCTGACAAACTTTGAGAGAATCGGTCCATCTTTCCGTCCGTCCGTCTTAGTATGGCGCAAATCGGTACATAACCTGGTATAACTGTCATATAAACTGATCATGGGTCTTGACTTCTTGAGCCTCTAGAGGGCGCAATTCTCGTCCGATTTAGCTGAAATTTTGCACGCGGTGTTTTGGTATTACTTCCAACAACTGTTCTAAGCATGGTCTAAATCGGTTCATAACGTGATATAGCTGCCATATGAACTGAGCTTGGGTCATGAATTCTTGAGCCGCTGGAGGGCGCAATTCTCATCCGATTTGACTGAAATTTTGCATGAGGTGTTTTGTTATGATTCTCAACAATTGCGCTTAGTATGACACAAATCGATAAATAACCTGGTATACCTGCCATATAAACCGATCTGGGACATTGACTACTTGGGCCTTTAGAGGGCGCAATTCTCATCCGATTTGGCAGACAACAACAACACAACGGCTTCTCTCATGACCATCAACATACGTGTCTAATATGGTCTATATCGATCAATAGCTTGATACAGCTCCCATATAAACCTATTTCCCGATTTTGCTTCTTGACCCTTTACAAGGCGCAATTCTTATCCGAATGAACTGAAATATTACACAATAACTTCTGCAATGTTCAGCATTCAATTCATTTATGGTCCGAATCAAACTATAACCTGATATAGCTCCACTAACATAACAGTTTTTATTCATCAATCTTTGTTTGCCTTAAAAGAGATAACGCGCAAAGAACTCGATAAATGCGATCCATGTATATGGTGTAGGTATATAAGATTCAACCCGGCCGAACTTAGCACGCTCTTACTTCTTCTGCTTAAAAAGGTTGGGGATAAGAATATGAAACTGTCGAAAACTTAAAGTTGCCAATTTTTTGCTGTAGCCATTGTCAACACTGTGGACAAAGTGATTCGCAGAGATTCGATAACAAGTTCTTCCTTAATATCCAGCCATTCAGCAAGCCGTATGTAGGTCGAAAGCATGCCAAACAATCTGCCATTGTTGGTGGTGTTGAATTTTAGCTTCTTTTTTTGTTTTGGCATTTTGTTATTCTCGTTCGAAAACAAACACCCAGAATGCAATTCAACACCTTCGATAACATGCCAACAACAGCCACAGCAGAGCACGAAATTGCCATGTAGGGGCTGACATTCCTCCTTCTTCAGTTGTTCTACTGCAGCTAGGCAGAATAGAGGATATGCTAACTATTTTCTTGTTTTTTTCTTTTTTGCTAAGTTTTCTGCAAATATCTGGCAGTTGCAAGACAAATATTTGTAAAACGCTTTGTTTTGCTATGGGATTACCTTTTTAAGTAGATACTGAAGCTGGATTATTCCATATATGGGGATATGACAATTGAGTTGAGTATATGGCCTTGTTGCTTTAATGGATATTCACTTAAGCTTCATTGAATAATAATAGTTTGATACGCATTTAGGATGAGTTCAACCATTATTATATACCATATAATTGGTAAAGGGGCTTATGTCTTTTTATATCCTCCGCCATAGAATGGAGAGCCTTTTTTTAGTCCAAGGCATTGTAAATCCTTTTAATAAAATTTCCCCTTGTGAAAAAATTATATTATATAAATATCAGAAAAAAACCCCAAGTAAAGTATCTCCAAACTGTTCACCTAATTTTGATAAATACAGGGTGGCTGATGAAAGCCGCTACCAAAAAAAAATGTAATAACTTTTTTTCTATTTAATAATAATAATTTAATAATTAATTTAATTAATTAATTAATTAATTTAATTAATAATAATTTAATAATTAATTTAATAATTTAATTTAACATGAATAAAAGAAAAATGTATTCCATACACCGAAAAAAAAATGTAGCAATATTCATCATTGTAGCGTATATCTCAAAAAACAGTATTTCGATAAATTGGGGGGATGGGGCGGCCACTCAGTGACTTGGCCTTGAAAATAAATATCAGATTCGTGTTCTACTCTAAAATATCCTTATTTTAGCCCCATATTGTAATGGTCAGCAAATACTTCATATATGGGCGGTGTAATGGGGGGTGATCCCCTCCCCAATATTGATATCAGATTCGTACTTTACTCCCAAATACCTTTCATTTGAGCCCCATATTGTCATGCTAAGTAAATAAGTCCTGTTTGGGGGGTGTTTTGGGGAAGAGGTGGAACCCCAGAAACTTGATCCCACATTTGAATATCAGATTAGTATTCTACTCTCAAATACCTATAATTTAAGTCCCATATTGCCATGGTCGGTATATATGTCCGATTTAGGGGTGTTTTTGGGGGTAAGGAGGGTCCCTCAAACACTTGGTCCAACAATTGGATATCAGATACGTTTTCTAATCTTAAATACCTTTCATTTGAGTGATTAGTGTATATATATACATTTGGTAGGTTTTTTAGGTAGGGCGAATGTTTCAGAACGGAGGCCACCGTGGCATAGAGGTTATATAACGTTATATAACGCTGAACGCCTGGGTTCGAGTCCTGGCATGAACATCAGAAAATATTTCTATGGTGGTTATCCACTCCTAATGCTGACGACATTTGTGAGGTACTGAACCATTTGGTATGGCAGCCATGTAAAAACTTCTCTACAAAGAGGAGTCGCACTGCGGCACGCCGTTTGGACTCAGTTATGAAGAGGAAGCCCCTTATCATTGAGGTTAAACTTGAATCGGACAGCACTCATTGATATGCGAGAAGATAGCCCCTGTTTCTTAATAGAATGTACATGGGCATATTTGTATTTGCATCAGAACGTCTAGGCTGATATCCCGGGTAGAACCTGAAAAAATTGGTTTTCCTCTCATTAATGCAGGCGACTCTTGTGGTGCTATCAGCCATTTGAGACTTTTATAGGGACAGTTATGGTAAAGCAGCACGCCTTTTGGACTGGTCCCTTATGATTGGCATATAACTTATATCAGATATAACTCACTGATATGAGAGAAGTTTGTCCCATGTCTGAAGGAATAGTTGTGGGAAATTTTTTGTTAAATGAAAAAAGGCTAGTAGTAAAAATTTTTAAGAAAGGGTAAAAATCATTAACTACGAGCTTTGTCTTTTATAGTTCGGGATTAGAGAACACAAGAACAAATATTAATCATCGAAAATCGCTTTATTGTTTTTCAAAATATTACCCTTGAGATCTATATTGTCAAAGCACTTTTGCCACTCTGAATGAGGTATCTCCAAAACAATCTTTCTGAACGCATTAACCACTTCCTCAGGTTCGGTACCAAGTTAAGACTATACGGGGGTTGACTCATCAAATCGATGTTTTGAGTGCTCAAAAATGCAGTTGTTTCGTATTTTTGGAGTATTTCTCTCGATCAATCGACACGAACCATTTTTTGAGCGATTGACAAATAGTGTGGGATCCAACGCGAACAAATTTTTTTGATGTTCATGCAATATTGAATGTATGCTGGTCCCCTCAAAAGCCTCAGGTTGTCTCAATCTCACAATAGGTCACATGACGATCTTGTAATATCAGCTGGCGCACAGCATCAATGATTTTTGGAACAACAACTGATTTTGGAAGGCCTTTACGAAATTCGTCTTGGAGTAAACTACGACCTCGGTTGAATTCATCATACCATTCATAAACACTGGTGCTTGATGGAGGTTCATCGCCAAAAATTGAATTAAGTACATCGATGCACTATTGTTGAGTTAGTCCACGTTGTAAAAGATAATCGCACGAAAATGTTCACGAATCATGAATTTTTTAAGTTACTGTAAACAACACAAATAGCGCTCATATGTCAAAACGTTCTGAGCACGCATAGCCTCAAAAATGTCAAGCTTTACGACAGAGTTGTCAGTTGGCAGATTGCAACACAAGGGTTGTTCAATCCCGAAATATAAAAGACAACCATTGTAGAAATGCGAAAAGCGGTCACTTAGTGTAGTAGGTGCTACCATTTCGTGTTTTTGGTGACCAAAAAACCACAAAATCTAGTGCGATAAGTTGGCATACCTGATGACATGAGTAGAACATGACCCTGACTACTACAATCAGGAAGTGGTAGCACGTTATGTCATAGGTTTAGGTTATAGGTTACACCCGACAAAAAGCTGGATACTACCTTTAAAATCAATGTACAGCACAGAGTACCATTAAAGGGTCCAGCGTTTCTCCGTTATACATGAAAATAGGATACTAGGTAGAGCACTAAGTACTGCCATTGACATGATGATCATGATGCTATGTGGGAAGTAGGAGGGAGTAACCAAGGATCAAGCTCTGACTCAGTTGATTTAAGTGTACCGAACAGAAAGCTGATTTGCCCATGAACATTCCATTAAGGAACAGGGGCAAGTTCATTTTACTTATGTAAAATATATCCTTTCTTGCCAACACATTTGCATTAAAGGATATAGTTTTCCTACCGTTTCCGGTTTTCACAACCTCCGCAGCTCAATTACCCTCCAGCATATGATTGTTGGGAACAAGAGGTTCGGAAGATGTTAAACACAATTACCTCAATAACTTTCGAGTTTGCCCATATCACCAAGGCTTACGTCAACATGGATTTAATTGATAAAACACAGCTTGTTATCGCATTATGGGAAAATTTGAAATCAATTTTGTATGATGATGTGGTCGGAATCATAATAATATTCTTTAGTTGCCTTACCTTTATTACGTCTTTGTTGCAGGGCATATTGTCGCCTAGACTCCAATACAGCACTGGGTGAGCCCAACTCTTCCTCTTTTTTGCGTGTTACCGAGCCGGGCACATAATATCGCGAATAGATGTTATCTGAGTCGTCCTGCAAAGAGATGATGAAGAAGAAAAAAAAAAGAAATAAAAGCCATCATTAATTTGTTCATCAACTGCTTTTCGAGAAAATTCAATTGAAAGAAAAATGTTATGAAAGTAGTTTTCCCTCTTCAATAATGGGGACTCTCTTCTGGCGCTCTGGGCCATGTTAACGCATTAGCATTCATGTCATAACTTCCTTGACACTTTTACTTTCGTTTCATTTCGTTTAGTATTGGCACGTTTCTTTGGCTCTTGTCTTGTGGCTGGTCATGTCCATGGATGGTAGAGGATTTTCCACAAATTTCATTGATTATTAACGGCTGCAACATGCAGCCAGCATATGAAGTCGGCAACATGCAACTCCCTCTATGGAAAATGCTTCTCACAGTTTGCCATTATTTTAAACAAAAATAACCTAAAGCCAATTTAACGCTTTAGTTGGCATTTCTTCTATCAATTTTCTTAAGTTTCGTTTTGAAATATGTGTTTCCAATGCAAGACATGTTGGTGTGAGGGAGGGGGTTGAGATGATGTGCATTGATTTTCCAAGGCAAAGACATTCAGATATGCACTTCTGTTGTATTGTACATGCCAACCAACCCAAGACAATAGATCTACCGTTTGCCACTACTTTTCCTTGTAGTGGACTTGTGGAATTTTACTGAAATTTGTTAGTTGGAGCATAACAAGATTTCCATTAACGTTGACAATGATAATTAATTAAGTTTTGCTGGAAGGTCCCAAACCAGCCACACACCACACACATACCGCTTTGAGCATGAATGAGAGCAACAAATTACGAATTGAAATTTGGGCTTTCTTGGGGTTGGCTTGAAATGTCTTTGTTATGCCAAAAATGCCTACAAGCATTTCGGATCTTAAATCGTAATAGAAAAACCAGCCTCCATGAACTCCATGGTTTATTTGTCATTTTAACAGGATTTCTATCTTTTCTCATCCACCTATGATGATATAACTCGTAAAAATGAACAACAGAAAGTAGATGCCTGGATGGAGAAGGCACAGTGATTCGATATCAAACATAAACAACTAGAAACGAGCAAAGCTCGGCCGGTCAGAATCTTGGGATCCCACCACCAGGGATTTTGCTGGAAATTCACACAAATGAACTTGCCGAACCAGGCAAAAATGGAAGCTTCTAGGGGCCGTAGAAAACTTATCGGTATATCGGTTTATATGGTAGCTGTATCAGCTTACATACCGATTTGGATTTGGAAGACATTTCGATGTTGGAACTCAAAACAAAACACCATGTGCAAAGTTTTAGTCAAATTGCTCCACAATTATGGCCTCCTTGGGGGTAAAGATGTCAAATCGGGAGATCGGTTTATATGAGAACTATATCAGGTTAAAGACCGATTTGTACCGTATTTCGCATAACTGTTGGAAATTGGAGGCCACCGTAGCGCAGAGGTTAGCATGTCCGCCTATGACGCTGAACGTCTGGCTTCGAATCCTGGCGAGACCATCAGAAAAAATTGAATATAGCTCCCATATAAACCAATCTCCCGATTTGACTTCTTGAGCCCCTGGAAGCCGCAATTTTTGTCTGATTTGGCTGAAATTTTGCACGTAGTGTTTTGTTATGAATTCCAATAATTGTGCCAAGTACGGTCCAAATCGGTCCACAAACTGAAAAACCGGTCGTCAGTTTTGATTTCTTTAGCCCTTACAAGCCGCGATGTTTATCCGATTTGACTGAAATTTTGCATGTAGTCTTCTTTTATGACTTCTAATAACTTTGCCTAGTACGGTCTATAACCTGATATAGCTCCCGTATAAATCGCTCTCCCGACTTGACTTCTTGAGTCGTTACACCCCTTATTTTTTGTCCGATTTGGCTGAAATGTTGCATGTAATGTTCTGTTACGACTTCACACAACTGTGGCAAATTGGACCGTATTTGTATCGTTCTATAACCTGATGTAGCTCCCATGTAAACCGGTTTCTCGATCATTGTTGATCGGTTCCTAGAAGCTTTAATTTTTGCTGGTTTGACAGAAGTTTGGTATGTAGAAAAAAATTATGCCCTTCAAATAAATTTATTTTATATAAATTTTTAACAGAATCCATGGTGGTGGGTTACCAACAGAAGTTTGGTATGTAGAATAAAATTATGCCCTTCAAATAAATTTATTTTATATAAATTTTTAGCAGAATCCATGGTGGTGGGTTACCAACACTCGGGCTGGTCGAACTTAACACGCTTTTACTTGTTAGCTGTTATCTTTGTGGCAACACTGGTTTAAACAGCTCACGCACGTTTTATATTTTGTTTCACTGTCAAACATCTTCAGTTGGGTCTATAATTTAACAATGAATAGTCTTACAAACAAACACGAATAATGCTTGCAAATTATGAAAGTTTATAACGAGCTTCTTCCATTTAACGATAACAAAGCTCATTTTTGGCGCAATGGGTCAATACACAAGCAGAATTATCGATTTTTGAGTGAATATCAGCCGGAAGCATTGCAAGAGCTACCATTGCATCCAGAAAAAGTCGCAGTTCGATACGATTTTATGGGCTGGTGGCGTCATTGGACCGTACTTCTTCAAAGATGATGCAAATCGTAACGTAACTGTGAATGGAGTGCGCTATCGTGAGATAATATCCAACTTTTGATACCGGCCGAAATTTTGGAGAGAATGTCAAAATAAACGACTAAACGGCCATTTGAGACGCAGTCAGGGTTAACATTTGCATGAAATAATCTTCAAGCCGTGCTATCGATTCAAATAAAGATTTTGTCCATTTTTCTAAATTTTATCTGTTTTTTTTTAACTTTCCTATAACTCTTAAAAAATCACCTTTTAAAATGTGTCAACCCTGTTTAACCTCTTATTTGCTCTTTTTATTTTCATGCATCTGTAGAAAATCGTACGTTGTAATATTAAGAGCATGATTTCAGAGCCTGTACAAAAATTGTTTTTTGTAACTTTTTTGAACTTTAGTTGTGATTTTCTCGTGAGTCATGAGTGTCTCGTGAGTTCTGATTTTCTCGTGAGTCGTAATTAGTGTCATGAGCATCATTTCACTCCCTCACTCTCCGACACGAAGATTTTTAATTCAATTTAGATCAGGGAGTTTTATTAGCCCCATACGACTATCTTCTTCCTTATTCGACTTAACTGAAGTGAGATTATGGTTTGACATTCATAATAAATATGGTCAGAATCGTCGTATAACCTTATATAGAGTCCACAAAACTAATCTTTCGATTAGGATTCCTGATTATATGTAGGGTACAACACTTATCTGCTTTGACTAAAATTTGAAATATTAAGCTTTTTTGTATAAATCGAACCACAACCTGCTATAGCCTCATTGATATATATTTTCCGAATTCTGAATATCATTCAATAGTTCGTGTGGTCTTCTATAATGATCTTCAACTATACCTATGTAGTTTCGGTTTATAGTGCAGAGTAGTTGACAAACGATTGCCATTATAATGCTTGCAGTTTCCTTTTCCAACATAAATCGTTTGCTTGCCCGATTCGTTCCCTTTCGCTTGCTCGAAGGTATTCTTGCAGTGTCATAAGCTCTGCGCGACACGTTCGCTTTCTGATTATCCATCGGCTTCTGCTGCCTTGTAATTTTTCATAGGAGTTCCTTAGTTTTGACCTCATTCTAAGTAGGCGGAATTTGAATACCGTAATCGGGGACTAGTTAAGGGATATATCGATTGTCCAAAATCAAAATGATCAACATCTTCAAACTTTGATTCCACTCTCTGTACACTTCGATGTTTCTTACTTGTACTCACACCTTTCAATTCTGTTGCAATTCCTAAAGGTAAAGATAATTTCACAGTACTTTTTCCTCACTGATCGGCCTTTTCCTGCGGAGCTTTGTGGTGGACTAAACAGCACTTAACTGAGAGGTCGGAATAGTGACTTTTAATGAGATACCACGAGAGTAAGAGGACGAGGGGATTTTCTTCTTTACTGTGAGTGTGGTCACATTATGGCTTTCTGGCGGACTTTTCTGGTAAGCAGGTACGGATCACGAGCATACGTTTTAAGGTCCTTTCGTCATCTCTTAATTGTTATATTTCATTAATTTATACATCTTGACGCACTGTAAGTTGGATGGCTAGGACAGACATACCTATAGCCAGACAGGTGGTAAAATTTATTTAATGGCTGGTGATTGTTATGGCGTTAGTTGAGAGGGAATAAAAACGACCTCAGCCATAACGCCTCACATCTGAGCAGGCGACAGCTCGTTTGTCTATTTGACAGCTTTAAGCCAAAGCAATTTTTTCCTACTCCTTGGTCAGCAAAACAAAGAAACAAAAAAAAAAAAAACAAACTCAACAATACAACACAGCAACTATCGATGTCAAAAGCAATTTCATGATTAGTAAACAATTCAGAGGCCACAAAAAACAATAACTCTCTGCAATTTGTACTGTACTACAAAGTGTTGTTTTTGTTGTGGCGCTATTTGTTGTTGCTATTTTTATGGCGTTTAACTTGCAAAATGTAATTTATTAAATTGTTAATAAGTTTGTCATCCTTTGGCACACATACACCCAAACACCCAAGCAAACAATTACGGCCATTTCATTACTTTGGCTACACCACAACCACAGGCCTTACCCTTGTGCCAGGCATTTGCCTTGAACAGAAACAGATCCTTACATTGGAAAGTGTCAACGTGGAACACCATTTATCATTCAAATGCCACCGCCAGTGGTTGTGGAGAATGTCGGCTCTGGTTTAGCTCTCTCAGGCTATGGATTTTACACAAGGTTATGCCAACTTGAAATAACTTTTGCTACATTCATCCATCCAAATGTCTGTGGATATGTCGGTTGCTTCTTTTGATTGGACTTTATGCGATTGTAGTCGCATTCGTGTACATATGTGTGTGTATGTGGGTATCTCTGTATATGTTTATAAAATATTTATGAGTTTATTTTTAATTCATAAAAATATTCGTAAACGAAACCCAGGCCCAACATTCCTTCTTCCTTTAAAATGTTTCTGCAGTGAAAGAATATTTTACAACATTTCTCTTTTGAGTAGGGCACAGTGAAAGGATTCTTTGAATATCAATGTCTTGAAAATTTGCATATGGCCACATGTATACACAGCTATGGCTTTCACAGGAAAAGCGTATGGATTACGTATTTATGGGGTATGGATGAATGTGTTGGTCCTTTAAGGATTTCCGTTTCAAGGTAAACCTTTACGTTCGTACTTCACATGATTACTTCAATAAACGCCACAAATACACACTGACCACATCAGAAATGCACAAAGGGAATGTCTTTTCAACAAATTTAATTAACTTTACAAAATTCCTGGCAATACTTTTGTAGAACGTTTATTGAAGCCATACTATATGCATTACACAATGGTTTATTATTGTGGAAAAGAATAAAAATATCTCATACAGGATTGATATGAGTATTGTGTGGAATGTTGAAAAGGATTATTGAAATGCTGCCATAGCTGTTGCTAGAAGATTTTTTGTTTTGTTTAAAATTTCATGTAACTCCACAACTATTTCATTTTTTAAATTAAAAAAAAAATGTTTTTCTTACAAAAAGAACTAAAGTTGAAATATGATATCTTCAAAAACGAAATTTTACTAGGATTGAATCAATTTTTTTGCATACATATTTTTGCAAACATTTTTCTAGTGAAAGGCACTGGGAAATACAGTAGAGTGGTAGGCCAAACAAACTCTGTACCATATAGTATCGGGCGGAACTATATGGTCCCCAAATGGAAGATGCTTGAGAGCATAGTACGATAAAAAACAATCTCAAACTAACATCTAGGTCGACCGCACTTGAAATGATAGGAAAAAGAGAGTAGAGTACGAATCTTATATACAAATCGGGAAACAATTCCCTGGATGGCCACCCAAACAGGAAAAACTGCCCAAACGGACATTATGGGTATTCTAATTTCGTGATTCTGTTTGTAACACCTCGAAATATGCGTCTGAGACCCCATAAAGAATATATATTCTTGATCGTCATGATATATTAAGTCAATTTAGCCATGTCCGTCCGTACGTTTGTCCGTCCGTCCGTCCGTCTGTCTGTCTGTCGAAAGCTCGCCAACTTTCGAAAGAGTAAAGTTAGACGCTTGAAATTTTGCACAAATACTTTTTATTAGTGTAGGTCGGTTAGGTTTGTAAATGGGCCAGATCGGTCCATGTTTTGATATAGGTGACATATAAACCGATATTGGGTCTTGACTTCTTGAGTCACCAGAGGACACAATTCTTACCCGATTTGGCTGAAATTTTGCATGAGGTGTTTCGTTATGATTTATAATAACAGTGCTAAGTGTGGTTCAATTCGGTCCATAACCTGATATAGCTGCCATATAACCCGATCAGGGATCTTTACTTCTTTAGCCTCTAGAGGGTGCAATTCCTATCCGATTTGGTTGAAATTTTGAAGTATTTTGTTATAACTTTCAACAGTTGTACCAAATATGGTTTAAATCGGTCCATAAACTGATATAGCTGCCATATTAACCGATCTTGAATCTTGACTTTTTGAGCCACTGGAGTGCGTCTAGAGGGCACAACTCTCATCCGATTTGGCTGAAATTTTGCAAGAAGTGTTTTGTTATAACTTCCAACAGTTGTGCCAAATATGGTTTTAATTGGTCCATAAACTGATATAGCCGCCATATAAACCGATCTGGGATCATGACTTCTTGAGCCTCTATAGGTCGCAATTATTACCCGATTTGGCTGAAATTTTGCATGTAGTGTTCTGTTATAACTTCCAATAATTGTGTTTAGTACGCACAAAATCGGTCTATAACCTCATATAGCTGCCATATACACCGATCTCCCGATTTGACTTCTTGAGCCGTTACAAACCACAATTTTTGCCCGATTTGGCTGAAATTTTACATGTGGTTTCTGTTACGACTTCCAGCAACGATGCCAAGTACGCTCCGGATCGGTCTATAACCTGATATAGCTCCCATATAAACCGATCTCTCTATTTTTCTTCTTGAGCCCTTACAAGCCGCAATTTTTGTACGATTTGGCTGAAATTTTGCATGCGGTTTTTGTTACAACTTCCAACAACTATGCCAAGTACGGTCTGAACCGGCTGCTCTCATGACCTTCAATATACGTGTCAATTATGGTCTGAATCGGTCTATAGCCTGATATAGCCTCCATATAAACCAATTGAGCCCCCTAAAGTGCTCGATTTTTTATTGCAATTAGCTGAAAGTTTGCACAACCACTACTACTATGACCTCCAACATTCAGTTCAATTATGGTCCGAATAGGACTATAAGTGGATATAGCTCCAATATCATAGCAATTCTTTTCTTTTATCATATGTTTGCCTAAAAAGAGATACCGGGAAAAAAACTAGACAAATGCGATCCATGGTGGATGGTATATAAGATTCGGCCCGACCTAACTTAGCACGCTTTGACTTATTAATATTACGGATTATTGATGGGTCATTGAGAGAAAAATATGAATCTTATATTAAAGTTTGGGAGTAAGTGTTTTGGGGCCGTCCCACGTCCAACAATTAGTTTATGAGACATATAGTGCGACCAAGACTATATGGCCCTAAATGCTTCAATCCACCCTCCCCGAAGGGATAATAGCATACGGTTTTAAATGTAGGCAAATATGTCCCCAATTTCTAGGCATGATAATCTGCTTAGCCTCACTCTTAAATATTACTGTAAAACTTTGGAGTTTTTAAAACAAGCACACTCACAAGTGCTGGTGTTTTGTTTTTAAATTTAAAACAGTACATAGTTGCATGCAAGCAGGTGACCAGTTTTAATTTACCATGCATCACATGAGGCTTTGGGGCCCAGGCATTGTATTTAGGTCAACATTTCCATTTGACCCCGTAAAGTGAGGATGGGCTTTTGCAACATTTCTCACTTAAATATTTCCGCACCTAAATGTAGCCAGCACACAATGGACTGTATCCTTTACCTCCCTTGCTCTGTGTGTAGTTGCCAGAGACGAGTATTTTATATATCCTTGGAGAAGGTATGGTGGAAGCACGTGTGTGAGAAGGTAGTTATTTAGATTTAATTTGAGGGGAGACAGGACAAGGGAGTAGTGTTTATTTTTTTTTTTTTTTTTGTTAGTACATGATTTTGCAATCCATTATGAAGTTTAAAAAAAAATTAAGGAATGCAACACATTTCTTCAACTTCAATAGCCTCTAGGCCTCAAAGGTCCACTGTACTACTTAACCAATTTACGTGGGCAGACAGACGGATAGGCTAAATCGATGAAGAACTCAACAAGAAACTTTAAGTAAATCGGGTGTATCTCTTCTCCTTTTCGAATTTCTAATAAAATGCACCAAGTTACAATTCCCTGTACCACAGTATTATTTTAGGGTACAAAAAGCTAAGTTTTCTCTCACTAAGTGGTAAGAGTTCCGTCATGGTAGAAAGTCCCATCTTTGTTCCGTCCGAACCTATAGTTTAATACCGTTTAACCATAGACAAAGAAAAGGTATAGACTTTGAAATTTAAAATGTTAATAAAGTAACTCAAAAGTTCTCCGTTTCATGTCGCCAGGGTTCCTTGCGCACTCTCATATAAACGACTGAGAATTTGACATCTCTCCCATTTAATAGAACTTTTTTGAACATACTGTCATGAGTCCATAAATTTTCTTTGTCTATGATATTAGCATGTTAGTAGGATATACATGTTATCCGATTCGCTTCAACAGTAGGCTTTAGCTCTTATCATGATTTGGGTAAACATCACAGCCTCCCAATTATGCCCAATACGTCCTTTTTATTTTGGCTAGTTAAACAGCCAACTAAATCGGGACTTAAATTGCAAATGTTAGATGGTAGTTTACAGATTGTGAATTTTGATTTGATGACAATGGTAGGTTAGGTGAGGTTTAAGTGGCAGACTGCCATCAGACTCACTAAGACGTTTTCTTCCATTGTGATACCATAGGAACAGAAGAAGAAAGATGCCTTCTAGTTCCTACTGTTGAACCATCCAGATCGCTTTAAAAAGCCCAATAACTTGCGAATGTTCACATCCGCTAAATCAGAAAAGTTCTAAAAGAAATGAGAACCTTAAGTGGAACTCCTTCTGACTGCTAGTGCGGTTCACATACACAGAAGGTCTTCTATAGTCTCTTCTTCTTCGATGTCCTCATAGCTTCTGCAAAAGTCGTTGCTGGCAACCTTCAGTTTGTCAGCATGTTTCTCGATTAGACAGTGACCTGTCATGACGGCCACAATGACTAAGACGTCTGTTCTAGCCAATGACAGCAAAACAGTAGACCTCTTCAAGTCTACATTAGGCCACATAATTTTGGAATGCTCACAGCCCACAGCCACAATGACAATGGTAAGTTTTAAAAATGTTTAAGTTTTGCCAAAGAAACCATGGATCTGAAGTCAAAATCGCACTTCCGGAATTAAACGATAAAATCGGAAGTTTGCTGATAATGGACTGAACATTGTGGATTGTAAATTCTAGGTTGTGTATTGTAGATCACAGATTGCAGACCGTAGATTGCAGATCGTAGATTGCATATTTGCCCACGAACATTCCACTAAGAGACGAACATTCCACTAAAATTCTCACATACCACTGAGTGCAGTCCGATTGAAATTTTAAGCTCAATGATAAGAGGCCTCCTTTTTATAGCCAAGTCCAAATGGAGTGCTGCTATGTGACACCTCATTTGGGAGAAATTTTAACATGGCATAGTATCTCACAAATGTCGCCAGCATTAAGAGGGGATAATCACCATTGAAAACAATTTTTTTTTCTGATGTTCTCGCAAGGATTCGAACCCAGGCGTTCATTGTCATAGGCGGACATGCTAAGCTCTGCGCTACGGTGGCTCCAGTGATGGCAGATCGTAGATTGCAGATCGTAAATTGTATTGTTGATTATTGATCGTAAATTATAGATTATTGATCATTGATGGTAGATCGTAGTTTGTAGACCGTAGATTGTAGATTATTGCTCGTAGACTATCGATCGTAGATTTATGTTGTATTTCTGAGATTGTATATCATGGACTGTATAACAGTGAGTGTATATTGTGGATTGTACCTCAAAGATAGTATATCTTACATTTATTATCGTAGATTGTGCCTTGTAGATTGGAAATTATGGATCGTAGATTGCATATCCAAGATTATAGATAGTAGATTGTATATCAAAGATTGTATGTCGTAGACTGTATTTCGTAGATTGTATGTCGAGGATTGTATATCGTAGATTGTATATCGTGGATAGTATATCGCAGATTATATACCGTGGATTGTATATTATGGACTGTATAATGAAGATTGTATATCGTGAAGATTGTAGTGTGTCGATTGTGTATCGTGAATTGTATAACATAGATTTTATGTCACGGATTATAGTGCGTCGATTGTGTATCGCGGATTGTATATCGTAGATTGTATATCGCGGATTGTGAATCGTAAATGATATATCGTGGATTGTGTAGCGTAGATTTTTGATCGTACATTGTTATATCGTGGATTATATAGCGTGGATTGTTGATCGTGAATTGTATAGCATGGATTGTATATCGTAGATTGTATATCGTGGATTTTATATCGTAGACTGTATATCGTTTATTTTATATCGTTTATTTTATATCGTGGATTGCATATCGTGAGTCGTATATTATGGACTGTGATTAGGCGATTGCATATCGTGGATTGTATATCGTAGATTGTGTATCGTGGATTCTATGTCGCAGATTATATATCGCGGATTATTGATTTCAGATTTATATAGTGGATTGTTGATCACAGATTATATTTCGTGGATTGTAGATCGTATATTGTATATTGTTGATTGTATATCGTAGATTGACAATCGTAGGTGGTGTATCGTAGATAATAAATTGTGGATTGTTGTTCTCAGATTGTATTTCGTGGATTATATATTGTATATTGTCTATAGAGGTTTGTTGATCGTGTATTATATATTGTGGATTATGATTGGTGGATTGTAGATCGTAGATTGCATATTGTTGTATGTGTATTGTATTGTTGATGTGTTTATATCGCGGATTGTATATCGTGGATTGTGGATTTTATATCGCAGACTATATATCGTTTATTTTATATCGTAGATTGCATATCGTGAATTGTATATTATGGACTGTAATTAGGCGATTGCATATCGTGGATTGTATATCATAGATTGTATATCGTGGATTGTATGTCGCAAATTATATATCGCGGATTGTTGATTTGAGATTGTATACCGTGGATTGTTGATCGCAGATTGTATATCGTGGATTGTATTGCGTGGATTGTATATCGTAGATTGTATATCGTGGATTTTATATCGTATACTGCATATCGTTTATTTTATATCGTGGGTTGTATATTATGCACTGTAATTAGGCAATTGTATATCGTGTATGTCGCAGATTATATATCGTGGATTGTTGATTTCAGATTGTATATCGTGGATTGTTGATCGCAGATTGTATATCATGGATTGTATATCGTGGATTGTAGATCGTGGATTGTGTATCGTAGATTGTATATCATGGATTGTTGATCGCAGATTGTATATCGTGGATTGCTGATCGTAGATTGTATATCGTGGATTGTGCATCGTACACAATATATCGTGGATTGTATATCTTAGATTGTTTATCATGCATTGTATATCGTGGATTGTGTATCATAGATTGTATATCGAGGATTGTGTATTGCAGATTGTATGAAGTGCATATTCGCCTAGCAATAATTGCAGCAAAAACTGCCTAATTAGGTCTATAAGTTACAGCCCCGTATTAACTGATAACCAAATGTGATTTCTTGAGCCCCTCAGATTAAATTCGCCCAATTCAGCGTAGATTTGGAAGCGTAGATTTTACCTCCAACACCCTTGCTGAATGTGGCCTAGTCATTAGTCTATTAGCACACATGTACCTCACATAGAGAATTCTTCTAATCGGGTTATACGCTTCTGTTCATAAATATTATAACATTATGTAAATGAAAAATCGTTAATATTATGAAAATTTTCTACGAAAAAAAATTTAAAAATATGTTCGCTATTAAAAAATGTTCCCATATTTATGAAATTTTGTTTCATAGTTGTAATGAAAATTTTCGTGGTACTTATAATTCTTCATAATATATATAAACTTTTCATAAATTACAGCTCCATGTACTAAATTAGGAACAACAGACTAACTGTCAATCCAGCGACTAAATATGTCCAATTATTTTTAAATTATTATTATTACTGTTAGCTCACTACAACTGAATAGATTTTGATCCTCAGAAACCCATTTTTGGTTGATATTCTTATCAAATACATTATTATGAAGATTTTTAAACGTGCACATAATTAATTTTAATTTAAATTTATTAAATATTTTTATACTTAAAGGCAAAACCATTGTAATTGTTAACTGCTTCACAACTGCGAGAAACTGAGCTCACCAAATTTGCACACACACTTGTTGATTTCCAAACTTTCTTGATATTGGAGTACAAATCATCAAAATTTTTGATATTCAAGAACCCCATTTTGGACTTTGTGACTTCCCATAAGTTCTCGATGGGATTTAGGTCAGGACTACACTCAATTCAATGCAGCACTCGTACCGAATTATCCACAGACCATTGCTGTACATGCTTTGAAGCTTATCCTCCTGATATATCCTCGTAACCGGAATATTTTTTTCGAGGTACAATACCGCGCAATGACATAACAGCCCAAAGCATAATAGATCCTCATCTGTGTTTGAGGGTAGCTCGAGTGTACCTTATGGATTATACTTAGCGCACTTGGGCGACGAATATATTTTTACCATCAGGGGAGACTCGATTTTTTTTTTGGTTTCATCCGAAAATAGCACAGATGTCCAGTGGTGGTATTTTGTTGCAAACGCCAATGGAAGTTTAAGGTTTCGCTCTTACAATAAAGGCTTCTTCCGGGAAATTCTTCCAAACAATTCTGCATTCCACAAACGACGATTTAAAGTGTCTTCTGATGGTTTACTTTTATTTTCTCTGAAACCTGCAACCCTTGCTTCGTTTGCTGATTTATGAGGATGTGGTTCGCTGGGCCAGGGTCTTAACCATCTTTTTATAATTTGAGGACTATATAAAATTTGAGATTTCGCGGCTCATGTTAGCTCTGCCAAATTAAAGGCATTTAGACCATTACTTCTACCTCACACATCGCCAAAAATCCATGGTTGTAAAGTTTATTTCAATATATTTTTTTTTTTTCATCATTAATTTTCATTTTTAATGGTTTTATTCCACTTTATAATTCAATTAAATTTTAATATCTTTCTACTTGGCATCTTGGTTTTATTATAAAGCTGTTATCTTTTATCTTTATTATGGCTCGTATTATCTTCTGCAATGAATGATGACTTCTTGGTTAGGTGGGCGCCTTTGGTGGAAAAACAGCTCAATTTACGGGCGATGTAATCATTAGCCGATATTTCCGAATAAACAGCAAACAAATTAATCGAATACACCCACAAAATGTCATCTGATATGTTTACACAGCAAAGCGATAGCTCGCACAGCCCACATCCTCCTCAAGCGTAGCCACATCCATTGTGGTCACATTCGAGTGCACTTCTCAATGAGTTTGCCTGATTTTCACATGATAAAAAGCGATTAATGATCATATCTTTTCACATTAACTGACTGACTCGCTGGCTTGATGCCGCGAGTTGGCAGCCTTAACTACTGTCAGAGTTTGGTGTTTAGCTTGCTTGTGCTAAAGCAGGTTAATAAATTTCCCAAAATGCCAACTGCTTGTAGTGAACTTTTGTTGGTCGGCTGTCTTTTTAAAGGCACCCCCAGATCTCAGTTTGTTGTTTGTTTCGCTTTTTATACCCTACACCACTACTGTGGTACAGGGTATTATAATTTAGTGCATTTGTTTGTAACACCCAAAAGGAAGAGAGATAGACCCATTGATAAGTATACCGATCGACTCAGAATCACTTTCTGATTCGATTTAGCTGTGTCCGTCTGTCTGTCCGTCCGTCTGTCTGTCCATGTTAATTTGTGTACAAACTACAGATCGCAATTTTCATCGATGGTCTTCAAATTTGGTATAGGAATGTTTTTCGGTCTAAAGACGAAGCCTATTAAAATTGGAAAAAATCGTTTCAGATTTGGATATAGCTCCCATATATATGTTCGTTCATTCGATTTGCAGTAATACAGCAATAAAATAGTAATTTGTTAACCGATTCTCTCGAAATTTGGCAGGAAGGATTTTCTTATGATTCTCGATATTAGTATTGAATTTCATATAAATCGGTTGAGATTTGAATATAGCTCCCATATATATGTTCGTCCGATTTGCAATAATACAGCAATTAAATGGTCATTTGTTAACCGATTCTATCGAAATTTGACGGGAAGGATTTTCTTATAACTCTCGATATTGCTGGTGAATTTCATAGAAATCGGTTCAGATTTAGATATCAAAATTGGTTCAGAATTAGATATAGCCCCACTCGTGTATTTATAGGGTAGGTGTAGGGTATTATAAAGTCACCGCACCGACCGACTTTTGCCTTTCCTTACTGGTTTTTTGTTTTTGCCTTTGCCATGACACTTGAGTAGCAAATGAAAATTAAGTTAAATTTAGCCATGACAGCAAAGCATAACGGCGCTCTTTAGGTCTTTGGCGCAACGCATTGACAACTAAATCCAGATGCAATTCTCAATTCTCTGCGGCTAGTAAACGATTTGTGGTGGTAATAAAAACAGTATGAAAAATTTAATTAAAAAAAAATTATCAACAGCTCAGCTTTGTGTGATCAGCATGCTGGGAAATGCTGCACCATGATTTGGTTTAACAAGCCATGGCAATGGCAACAACTGTGCCGCAAGACATGTCAATATTGCAAACGATTATGAATTCCATATTTGCTTGTATGTTTTTTATTTATTTAGTTTTTTATAAAAACAGCTAGAAAAAAAAAAATAAAAATTCTAAAAAGAATTCTACTTGTTTCTGTTGCCCAGATTTTTTTTTATTAAAACTTAGTTCTGGTGTCCGTCCGTCTATATGTGATTGTGTACTAGAAATAATATCTGACAAATTTGTGTGTCACTCTGAGTTCATGTCTCCCTGGAGAATATGGTTAATGCTGCGTTTGGTGATGCTGTTCTGGCTGGCTGGCTGCCTGGTGTTTATAAGAGTTGACACAGTTTCGCCCATCCATCTATACATTCATACATACATTCATTCGTCTAGTTGATGTGATGTGTCTGCCACACTTGTACTCAACTCACTCTTGACAAATGACAAGGATTTGTTCTGCTCAAATGGTCAAACTCCACTCAGATGGACACAGTTGTTGGCCATGGCTTTGATGTACGGCAAGAAATTTTTATTACTGCTCGTACTCGAGTACATGGAGTTTTACTACACAGAACATGAATAAATAGCGGCTAAGTGGACCATTGAGACAAACAAGCTCTGTGAAATGATAAAGGAGTTGTTGGTTATCCTTGATGCTTTTGAGCATACGCATGATTGTTGGAAAACTAAACCAAAAGCCGCCCACGGTGGGGTATGCAAAAGATATTTCTGCCAAAAATTCTATTTAGAACCTGCAAATATGTACGATAGCCAGTGCTCTCAGCACGATGAGCAGTATAATATTGTCATACTTGGTAGAATATAGGACACTAATGGAATATTCTTGAAAAATAAGAATGCTCTGCATTCTTGGCGTATAGTCAACCCAAGAAAAAATTCATTTTGTTATTCAATTTAAGCTTGGATCACAAAGGAATACCAAACTGAGGCACTTGAATAGTTTTGACAATTTTTATGATGCTATTGTTATTCGACAGAATTTCAGTCTCACAAATTTGTTTTCCTTTTCACATCAAAACAATTCTAAATAACAAAATTCAAGATTCTGCACAAAGTCTTTGTCATGGCTTTTCTTACAAACAACAATGAAAATCCTGAAGGCAAAGTAAAGGCAGCAATCCCAAAAAAATTCAAGGAAGTGGAAGGAAATTGCATTCACTCTGCTGGCCAGATTTGTTTTTTTGTGGCTGGAGTTTTCAAATAAAGGAAATCTCTTTGGTTTTTGTCAATTTCCGGTTGCAATAAAACATTTCCTAGTATTCAAAGTCGTCTCTATTTTTCTTGGACTTTAAGCGAACAGAAAATAAAACAAAAATTGACTATAAGTCTATTTGCCTCTTATCTTTTATAACGCTGAAATATGACCAACTAATTTGGATTTATTTATTGTGGTATAAGCGACACATTAATAGAGCCATAAATCCCAGTGAAACAACAGTCACATTGTCACAAGTGGACAACATTTTGGGGAGATTGTATGTGGTATGCAACAAATTTTTCACTTGGCAATCAACATAAGACAAATTAACACCACCAGACCATGATTTTCTTTCGTTGCGCTTTTTTTGCTGTGTATTTTTGATATATTACCAGATTATGGGGATAAATAAGAGAGCTATTATTTGGATATTTCCATTAGTAATGGCCATCTCACTAGGGGAAGCACTTGTGTGTGATATAATATCCAAATGTATGGAAAAGTTGTCATAAAGATGTCTCTTTGCAAAATGAAACATTAACAAGTCAAATGGTTTGTGATGAGGAAAAAAAATATTTCATCATAAGCTAAGCCAATGTTCCAAGTTTGCAGGAGATCATGGAGAGGTCACTGATGAAACTATCGATATGGGCTGTAAATAATGGTTTGAGGACTCATCCAACCCAAAGAAAGTTGGAGTTTATCACTAGAAAACATATGCTCCATCCAAAGACGGAAGACTAAAATCCAACTTAGGGCCCCTCTGCAGTTGTTGACGGAAATGAAATTCCTAGGTGTAGCTCTCGATTCGAAACTGAATACAGAGAAAAGTAGCCAAAATGCATTGTGCCTTTTCCAATCCTGCAGAAAAATGATAGCGGGGAGTTAAACAAAAGATAAATGAATGGAAACACACGGCTAGGGATGCACAACAACTTTTGTCGAAAAAACGACGACAAAATTTGTTCACTTTCCAGCAACAATTTATTTTAAATCGCAACCACCCAAATTAAAAGTTTTTGTTGAATGTTACTCTTTGCAAGCCAACATTTTACAACAACAATAATATTCGTAAGCAAGACAAAATCATTAACCCAGTGATGGCTGAATTTAAAATTTTCTTTACACCAGATTTTATTCTCAATTCACACGTATGCTTATAATTTGTAATTTTAATTTATTTATTTACAACCGCACAACAAGAATATAAAATTCTTATTATTACAATTAAACGATACTACCCGTGCTGTTATATGGTTCTGAAGCATGGGTACTTGTGAAAGCAGATGAGGCAGTGCTTGGAGTATTTGAGAGAAAGATTCTTCGTAAAATATATGGACCAGTTTGCGTTAACGGAGAATATAGGCAACGTATAAACCACGAGCTGGATGAGCTGTATGGCGACGATAACATAGTTACACGCATCAAAATACAACGGCTGCGTTGGCTAGGTCATGTTGTCAAAATGGATAAAGAAGCTCCAGCAAAGAAGTCTTTTGAAGGCAAACACGGTGGTACACGCAAACCGGGAAGACCAAAAGCCCGATTGAAAGATCAAGCGGTGGGAGACACCTCGAAACTTTGTGTCAGAGATTTTAGAATGAGCGCAGAAGATCAAGGCGCTTGGAACGCTATTCTACGTTCGGCTAGTGGAACAAATATTCTGTCGTAGCCAATTAAAGTAAAGTAAGTATAATTAAAGTGCGGGTAATATGTAATATTTTAAATGTTGCTGAGTTACTGAGCAATTGCAGATCGTTAGCAAGTGAGTTCCGGATACGTACAGCGAATATGAACATATGCCATTCAGAAACAAGCCTCCGATGAATTTTGGGAAAGATTTTTTTACCTCTATTAGATCTGGCGAAACCAATTAATCCAAACAGATATTATGGCGCCTGCGTGTAAATCAGTTTACGCAGGAAATTAAGCGACCTCAGGTACAACAAATGCTGTAAGGAGACGCCATACAGGGATAAAGAGTATTCAGAGATGGAATCGCGCCGTCTCAAGCCAAATACATAACCAGTACCGCTAATAAAAAAGGTATTTAGCTTACGTCTACTTACCGAGTCGCAATTAGCAAACAACTCACAGCCGTAGAGTATGCCAGGAACAAGATAAGTGTTTGCCAAGAAAGACCTAACCCGCAGCGGAGTAACCGACTGAGTGGCCCAGAGAGCATGCAATTTTGAATATCTCTGACCAACGACAGAGTCGATATGATTACTCCAAGTCAGAGTGCTATTAATAACCACGCCCAAGTTTTTTGCATAAGGAACGATTTCCAATCTATCGTCGTTAATGAATATACCGACATCACATGAAAAACGAGACAGCCTGTTTCTGACAACAACACACTTGGACTTTACAGGATTGAGACACAGGCCATTGGCTTTCGCCCACGTGCTGACTCTTGACAGTCTATGTTTATGCAGACGTATGTTTTCAGCAATCTCATCCCTCGGACTGCCGATACATATCTGTACATCGTCAGCGTACGTATGTACCTCACAATAAGACAATTGACTTTCCAAGTCATTACTGTACAATGAAAAGAGAAGAAGACCCAGTATTTATCCCTTAGGAACACCTTTTAAAACATGCAGAGGCGATGATACTGAGTGCGGTGTGTGTGTGTTATTCGGCTAGCGCGCTTGCTTGTTCGCTAACTGCTTGCTCTCTGGTTTTTCACAGTCACTCTCTAGTGGTGCACAAAATGAAAATGAGACTGTCTGTGTGAGATGCTCTCTTCAAATTGTAATAATTTTTTTTTCATTATTGACCAATTTTTTTATGTTATTTATTGTGTTATTTATTTATTTTATGTGTTATTTAATCGGAAGATCAGTTTATATGGGAGGACAAAAATTGCGGCTTCCAGGGGTTCCACAAATCAAATCGGGAGATGGGTTAATATGGGAGCCATATCAGATTATAGACCAATTTGGACCGTGCTAAGAAACAGCTGTTGGAAGTCAAAACAAAACACTACCTGCAAAATTTCAGCCAATTCGGAAAAAACTTTCGGCTTCCAGAGGCTCCAAAAGTCAAATCGGGACATCGGTTTATATGGGAGCTATGTCAGCTTATAGACCGATTTCGACCGTACTTGTTACAGTTGTTGGAAGTCAGAACAGAACACAATTTGCAAAATTTCAGCTAAGTTGCACAAAAATTACGGCTTCCAGGGTCTCAAGAAGTCAACTTGGGAAATCGGTTTATATGGGAGCTATATCAGGTTATAGACCGATTTAGACCGTACTTGACACGGTTGTTGGAAGTCATAATAGAACACCTCACGCAAATCCAAATCCAACGAAAATTGCGTCTTCCAGGGTCTTAAGAAGTCAAATCGGGAGATCGGTTTATATGGGAGCTATATTTAAATTTAAACCGATATGGCCCATGTGCAACGACGTATAATCAACGACCTACATCTATTATGATGTCAACGACCTACATCATAATTTCAAGCGGTTAGCTTTACGCTTTCGATCGCTACCGAGATTTCGATAGACGGACGGACATGGCTAGATCGATTCAGAACGTCGAGACGATCAAGAATACATATATTTTATGGGGTCTTAGATGAATATTTCGGAGTGTTACAAACGGAGTGACTAGATTATTATACCCCCACCCTATGTTAAATGCAAATTTTGCCCATGAACATTCCACTAAGGAACACGGGCAAACTTTTCACATATCAACGAGTGCAGTCCGATTCAAGTTTAAGCTCAATGATAAGGGGGGTCCTTTTTATAGCCGAGTCCGAACGGCGTGCCGCAGTGCGACACCTCTTTGAAGAGAGGTTTTACATGGCATAGTACCTCACAAATGTTGCCAGGATTAGGAGGGGAAAACCACCGATGAAATTTTTTTCTAATGGTCTCGCCAGGATTCAAATCCAGGCGTTCAGCGTCATAGGCGGACTTGCTAATCTCTGCGCTACGGTGGCCTCCAAAATTTCAAGCGGATATCATCAACCGTTGGGGATTGCAAATGAACCATATTTGTTCATATTTAGATATAGACCCCATATAAACCGATCCCCTTTTGACTTCTTGATCACCTAGAGACCTCTACTTTCATCCGATTTGGCTCAAATTTATGCAAAAGGACTTGGGTTCTGACTTATAATATCAGTGCCGAGTATGATCCGAACCGGTCTATAAACTGATATAACCCCAGGCAAGCCAATCCTCGGATTTTACTTCTCCTGGAAGCTCCTGGAAGCCTCATTTTGATTTGGCTAAAACTTGGCACTCATGTTGTGACTTCCAATGTCAGTTCTAAGTATGATATGAATAGGTTAATAAATTGGTATACCCCTATACAAACCGTTTTCCTGATTTGACTTCTTGAGCCGTCAGAAGCCTCAATTTGCATTTAATTTGACTGAAATTTGGCACTAGCACTTCTGTTATGGCTTCCAGCATCCAAGCCAAGTACGGCCTGAATCGGTCTATATACTGTTATAGCCCCTGAATAATCCGATCCCCGGATTTTCTTCTTGAACTCCTAGAGGTTCAATTTGCACATCATTTGGCTGAAATTTTACACAAAGACTTCTGCTATGACTTTCAGCGTCCGTGCCAAGTATGATGGCTGTGACAAAATGTATAGTGAGTTTTGATAGACCTCTACACCTATTTGTTGAATATCGTCCAGATCGAAACATATTTGGATATAGCTTCCATATTGAGTATCTGGTCCACATTCCCTTTATGGTGCAATCTGGACGATATTCAACAAACAGGACGATATTCAACAATCACTGCTTAAAATTTCATCAAAATCTGATGAAAAATGCTCCTTTTATGGGCTCAATACTCTATATCGGGAGATTGGTCTATACAGCAGCTATATCCAAATATGGTTCGGTACCGGAACTCGCTGTGACAAATTTCATCGATGCTACTTTTATAGGCTCATCACACAATATCGGGAGATCTGTATATATGGCAGCTATATCCAAATATGGTGCGATCTGTACCCCATTTGGAATGAATGGGCAGGCGTCTACCAGAACACACTGTGCAAAATTTCATCGAATTCGGGTAATAAATGGCCTCATGGCCTCAATATACTATATCGGGATATCGGGTGGTCGGTCTAAGGGCAAAATGCAAATTTTGCCCACGAACATTCCACTAAGGAATTTTGATTTCCCGTACTGGTTTTATCTAACTCTTTGCCACAAATTTTATTAAATTTCCATATTTTGCCCCTTGTGTTTTGAAATTAATTGCACATTTAATTAATTCAATTTGTGGTTAAGGCTTATCACTACAAACAATTTGCCCATTAGAATAAACATTTTGCAATTTGCTATTATCTTCAGCATTTAATTACTGTTTGGCGATAAATTGTTGCTCCATTGACAATAGCCTATGGGCCAGCATAGTCTTGGCCTCAAGTTGTGTGTTGACACAGTATCCAAAGCAAAACCAAGCCATCTCATTTCATTTCTCCAGCTGCTTTTGAGTACAATCCTCTAAAGTTTGCTCAAGAACATGAATACATTGTGAAAATGGATATTTGGTCTTCAACTTTGTCTAAGTTTGTCATTTAGCGTAAAATTTCAAATTCCTCCCTCCGTTGCTGAGATAGCCATAACAATAATAAAGAAAACTCCCCCCATTTCCTTCAAACTACAATGCAAGAGTCAAGAAAGCCCACAGCAAACACTTTCTAATTATTATGGAGCAGCTTATGAATACCCTCATGAAGCTCAACACCTCCACCAGCAACAACGGCAGCATAATTCCTAAGCCTACAAACATCAAAGCTTCAATAAAAGTCACCAAGTTATGGATGTTAACCCCTATCAGCTGGAAAGCGTAGGTCTTGCTCTTGGAGCAGTGAGAGGGATAAATTCCTTCAAACTGACAACGAATTGTAATCCGACCACACAGAAACTCCATCGCCGTTGCCACCATTGGCATCGCCATCACCATCTCCATCCATCTCAATCGCATTTAAATTAAGTTTTGGCTGGAAATGGAAATTGGTGGCTGTATGTGGATTTGTGGTTCATTGGGTGAATGGGTGATTGGGTTATCCCTTGCCAACACCTCCAAAAAGTGCCAACAATTAACACTTTGCCTCAATTCAACCCAACCGCAGACCCATGACAACATTTTGCTAATGTCGTAAAGACAAAATTTAAATAATCGTTTTTTTTTTGTTCAACTGATGTGGGCTGCGCTATGAAGGATTGGAAAGTTAGAGCGCTGCAAAGGCTAAAAAAAATTAAAGTTTTCGGTTCACCGCAGTTGATTAAATGTCTCAGACACATAAAAACTTAGCCCATGAACAGATTACATTTTTCACTCATAAATGTGTATGTTTTTTTTTTTGGCCTGAGTTGATTGGCAAAAACTTGTCAATTTCATTTAGGTTTAATGCTATTAAATTTAATTTCAAAGCCCATTTTTGGTAAAAAGTGTAAATAAAGTGAAAGTGAAATTGCATGAGGCCTAACACAAAATTAAAAAAAAAAAAAAAAACAGTAAGAGCGTGCCAAGTTCGGCCGGGCCGAATCTTATACACCCTACACCATGGTCGCATCTGTCGAGTTCTTTGAGCAGTATCTGTTTTTCGGCAAACACAGTATAATGAATAAGGACGGAGGAGCAGCTATATCAAGTTATAGTCCGATTCGGGCCTCAAGAAGCAAAATCGGTAGATCGGTATATATGGGAGCTGTGTCAAGCTATAGATCAATTTTAACCATATTGCACACGTATGTTGAAGGCCATGGGAGGAGCCGTTGTACAAGATTTGTGTCAAATCGGATAAGAATTGCGCCCTCTAGAGGCTCAAGAAATCAATATCCAAGATCGGTTTATATGGCAGCTATATCAGGTTATGAACCGCTTAAGACCATACTTCGCACATTTGTTCTAAGAGATATCAAAACACTATGTGCACAATTTCAGTCAAATCGGAGGAGAATTGCGCCTTCTAGAAGCTCAAGAATTCAAGACCCCAGATCGGTTTATATGACAGCTATATCAGGTTATGGACCGATCTAAACCATACTTAGCACAGTTGTTGGAAGTGATATCAAAATAATATATGCGAATTGCGCCCTCTAGAGGCTCAAGAAGTCAAGACCCATGATCAGCTATATCAAAACATGGACCGATTTGGCCCATTTACAATCCTAACCGACCTATACTAATAAGAAGTATTTGCGCAAAATTTCAAGCGGCTAGCTCTACTCCTTCAAAAGTTAGCGTGCTTTCGACAGACAGACGGACGGACAGACGGATAGACGGACAGACGGAAGGTCAGACGGACGGACGGACATGGCTAGTTCGACTTAAAATGTTACGACGATCAAGAATATATCTACTTTATGGGGTCTTAGATGCACATTTTGAGGTGTATAACTCCATCCTATGGTGGAGGGTATAAAAACTTGCCCAGATAACATTAACTATGAAAATTCATTCACTAATACCTATGGACATCACAATTTTATGAGATTAGGTGGATGCCATTGTGGTTCCTAGGAAAATTATTCCGGGATAAAATCTCTACTGCATAGTATCTGGCCTAAATAATGCCATGATAATAGTAGCCAGTTGTAAGAACAACAAGGCAGCAGGAGCCTATGGGTAACCAGCTGAACTTTCAAGAGACGGAGGGGACATGCTAATGATATATACGAAATCTAAGTGTTGTTCCAAATCCTAAAATGAAACAAAAATGTTCTTCCTTTTCAAGTTTTTTGCCTGTTAGGGCAAAGATCATTAAATTTTAAAATTTCCGTTTGTTTCTCCTTCGAGAGGAGCTCAATGATCGGAGGTTTTCTTTGCAAATGGAAAAGAAAAGCCAGAGATAGCAACACATCATTACAACTTCCAACAGATTCACAGAATCATGTGTACCATGGAAGTAGTGTAATTGTCACAGAAAGGAAGTCTGTCATTAGACAAAAACACATGCAAATGCAAATTTTGAACATGAACATTCCACGAAGGAACAGGGGCAAACTTCTCACATATCAGTGAGTGTAGTCCGATTCAAGTTTAAGCTCAATGATAAGGGGCCTCCTACTTATAGCCGAGTCCAAATGGCGCCGCAGTGCGACACCTCTTTGGAGAGAAGTTTTACATGACATAGTACCTCACAAATGTTGCCAGCATTAGGAGGGGAAAACCACCGCTGAAAATTGTTTTTTTCTGATGGTCTCGCCCGGATCCGAACCAAGGCGTTCAAAGTCATAGGCGGACATGCTAACCTCTGCGCTACGGTGGCCTCCTCATACAAAAACACATGCATTGGGAAAAAGTACAGCTAATAGACAGGGTTGTCGAGCGTGGTTAATGTGGTAAATGTTTCATAGAGGCGTTTTCGCAATTAATACAATTCAAATACAAATTTTGTAGTGTCTATAAAACATACTCTCCCTTCGAATATAACTAATAGACTCGCCCTCCCAATTGCAATGATCACCATTTGTCCACGAAAAATCGACAAAATAGATAAATTTGCTAAAAAAAAATCATCTTTACAATTATGCCGATGTGCTATTGTTATTAAACTGTCTGTGCTCATGCAGCGAAGTCAAAAAGGAAGCTGAAATATTTTTCTACAAAAGCAGTGGCATTTAGCCTGGAAAACACACATGCCGACATAACGGATAATACCAACAAGCCCCTTACAATTGCACTTCAGCATTTTTCACAAACTACAATACGTAACAACATCAAAAAGTTACTAAGTAGCATGAATGTTGTTTGTAGGGGTTTTTCGTTGACCAACTTCCAACTTCTCTTTGCCATCAACAATGTGTCCTGCCTTTTGCTAACGGATATGCCTGCTGAAGCTGGAGATACTTTACACTTTTTGCAAACAAGCAAGCATAAATCCTTTTGGGAACCATTCATCGCATGACATCCTTTGTCTGGCCGTTTTTTGAATCCTTGGCGGGGCCGCCGCACTAGCCCGCCTGCATTGGTGTGTGCCAGGCATAACAATGTAATGAAAGAAGTAAAAAATCCTTGTGGATATGATGACGCTGACCATTCACTAGGTAACCTACAAGGACACTAACACACATTCAAAAAGAAGAAAAAAAAATCAACTTTGTTTTCATGCTTGTAATCCTTTTTTGTCCGTGGTAAAACTTTAATGGTAGGGTATCTACGGCTGCTAGGCAGAAACTATGTATGTAGCAGCCAACCCATATGCACACATCAAAAGAAAGCCGCTGTTGGCCACACCTATCTCTGCAATGTTAAAAAAACAACATGAAATCCTGTATATGTTGCTAAAAAGCAGACCATTGCAAAAGTCCTTTGCAAATATACCGAGCAAAGGTTACGAGTTCGATACTCGTAAACAACTCAACTGCTAGAAACCAGTAGAGTGAATATAAGAAATTGGAGCAGCAAAAAGCCATTATAACCAGGAATCAACAACATTTTATCAAGGCAACAAATTTTTAGTTTGTTATTCCATGGAGCTTAGCACCCACCCACCATCATCAAACGAAGGTGGGAGATTTAAAAAAAAAAGTTTGTGCCAAATCCTTATGGAATGCATTCTCATTTAAACTTTAAATTATTTCCATGGGAACTTTGAAATCCTAAAGGAGAACATATGGCATATGGCTTAAATTTGAAGGGAGATTTACTTTTTATACTCTACCGATTCGGACCATTAATGAATGCTGAACATTGTAGAAGTCATTGTGTAATATTTCAGTTCATTCGGATAAGAATTGGGCCTTGCAGGGGCTTAAGAAGCAAAATCTGGAGATCGATTTATATGGGAGCTGTATCAGGCTATAGACTCATTCAGACCATTATAAACATGTATATTGATTATCATGAGGGTATCCGTGGTACAAAATTTCATTCCAATCGGATAAGAATTGCGACCTCTAGAGACTTAAGAAGTCAAGATCCCAGATCGGTTTATATGGCAGCTATAGCAAGTTATGAACCAATTTGAGCCTTATTTAGCACAGTTATTGGATATCATAACAAAACACGTCGTGCAAAATTTCATTCCAATCGGATAAGAATTGCGCACTCTAGAGGCTCAAGAAGTCAAGACCCAAGATCGGTTTATATGACAGCTATATCAGGTTATAGATTCATTTGAACCATACTTGGCACAGTTGTTGGATATCATAACAAAATACTTCATGCAAAATTTCATTCAAATCGGATAAGAATTTCGCCCTCTAGTGGCTCAAGAAGTCAAGATTCAAGATCGGTTTACATGACAGCTATATCAGATTATAGACCGATTTCAACCATACTTGGCGCAGTTGTTAGATATCATAACAAAACATGTCGTGCAAAATTTCATTCCAATCGGATAAGAATTGCGCCCTCTAGAGGCTCAAGACCCAAGATCGCTTTATATGGCAGCTATATCAAAACATGGATCGATATAGCCCATTTACAATCCCAACCGACCTACACTAATAAGAAGTATTTGTGCAAACTTTGAAGCGGCTAGTTTTACTCCTTCGAAAGTTAGCGTGCTTTCGACACACAGACGGACGGACGGGCATGGCTAGATCAACATAAAATGTCACGACGATCAAGAATATATATGCTTTAAAGGGTTTTAGATGAATATTTCGAGTAGTTACAAACAGAATGACGAAATTAGTATACCCCCATCCTATGGTGGAGAGTATAATTATGAGCGGTGGTTTTCCCATCCTAATGCTGGCGTCATTTGTGAGGAACTATACCATTTGGTATAGCAGCCATGTGAAATCTTGTTCCCAAGAGGTCCTGCACTGCGACACGCCGTTCCGACTCGGCTATAAGAAGGAGGTCCCTCATCATAGAGCTTAAAACTTGAATCGGACAGCACTCTGTCTGTTGAAATCACCCTACAGTCTTTAAAAAAGAGATATTGAGCTGAAACTTTGCACAGATTCTTTTTTATCCATAAGCAGGTTAAGTTCGAAGATGGACAATATCTTGATATAGCCCCATATAGACCGATCCGCCGAATTGGGGTCTTTGGCCCATAGAAGCCACATTTATTATCCGATTTTACTGAAATTTGGGACAGTGAGATGTGTTAGGCCATAAAAGGCGCATTTATTGTCAGATTTCGCCGATATTTGGGACAGTGAGTTAAGTTGGGTCTCTCGATATCTTTCCGTAGTATGGCTCAGATCGGTCCAGATTTGGATATAGCTGCCATATAGACCGATCTCTCGATCTAAGGTCTTAGGCCCATAAAAGGCGCATATATTGTCCGATGTCGCCGAAATTTGGGACAGTGAGTCGTTTTAGGCCCTTCGACAACGTTCTTCAATTTCAATATGGACCGATCTCTCGATTTACTGTTTTGGGCTCATAAAAGGCGAATTTATTGTCAGATTTCGCCGAAAATTGGGACAGTTAGTTGTGTTCGGCCCTTCAAAATTTTATTTTAATTTTGCCCAGATCGGTCCGGATTTGAGTATAGCTGCCACATAGACCGATCTCTCGATATAAAGTTTTGGGCCCATAAAAGGCGCATTTATTGTCCGATTGCGCCGAAATTTTGGACAGGGAGTTATGTTAGGCCCTTCGACAGCCCTCCTCAATTTGGCCCAGATCGGTTCGGATTTGGATATAGCTGCCATATAGACCGATCTCCCGATTTAAAGTCTTGACCCCATAAAAAGCACAGTTATAATCCGATTTCGCTGAAATTTGACACAGTGACTTACAGTGCTTTTTGCCATCCGTGTATGGGTCAGATCGGTCTATATTTGGATATGGCTACCAAAAGAAAAATTTGTTATTTCAAAAAAATTAAACAGTGACATGAACTTATTAAACTCTCAATATTCTTGTCGAATTTAGTTCAAATCGGATCATATTTCGATGAAGCTGCTATGGGGGCATTAATAATGCATTTTTAACCGGATTATGACGAAAAGTTGGTTTACATCCAAAGTACAGCCCAGCCGAACTTAACGCCTTTTTACTTGTTTGACTTGCAACTGTATAACTTTTAACTGAATTAACAAATGTGGATACTTTTTGCGGCAAAGTCGTTGTAAATTTTGTCGCAAATCTAAATCAGGCATAAAAATGAAAATCAAACCACAACTGTCTTCCCAAATGGCCAAATTTGAAAAAAAAACCGAAACCAGTGGAGATATTGTAGACCTCAAGCGGACTCTTTGTGGAGATTTTTGAGCGCTATCCAGCAAAAGAAATGTTTGGAAATCGGACCACAGATGAAGATTTGTCTGCGCCAAAAAATTGTCGAAATGCTGAGGTGACCAAATTTAGGGGCCTGCCAAAAGGCGCCCGGACAACCTATGGTCTTGAAAATTTGCACACGATCTCACTAACTCCGCATCTCTAACCATTTCAAAGAGAGATATCTCTACCCGTTCTCACATCTCATATTTTTTACTAGTTTGTTTTTTGATTTTCTCCCACTGTGCGCTGGCACGAACGCGTGGTCCATGGATAAGTGGCTGCTGTGTCTGAAGGACAAGGGCATAACGCTGGCTAGGCTTATCGCAGAGTTGTCTTTCACCTATGGCGTGAACTTGACACAAGGTCACCAGGATGTAGGAGAAGGCGATTGTTGTGAGTGCGTAGCCAACCGCTTCCGTGTCGTATGGACACATGGAGACTCAATTTACTTACGTCGTAAATGCGGCACTAGGTCACCCGGTCGGGGTAGGAGGCGGTTGTAATGGCTCCTGTGTAAGAGGGGCAAGGGCACAATGCTGGCTAGGCCAATTACAGAGAAGTGACTCACTCACGGCCTTAACATGGGACTAAGCCAACGGGACCCGGAGTAAGCGGTTGTAAAGAAAGTGTGGTCAAGTATCATTGGTCCTTGTACCGAAGTGACAAGGGCAGAATGATGAATACAATTACAGAAACTCGATGTACTCACGACGTGAACGTTACAATAGGTCATTAATACGCGGGAGGAGGCGGAAGCTTAGAATACTTGGACAATGGCGTAGTGGTTGGCCATGTTAATCACTGAGACGTGATGCGGGAGGAGGCGGATGTATCGAGCGCTTGGTCAATGGCGCAGTGGCTGGCTAGGTTAATCAAAGAGACGTGATTACACCACGGCTTGAAAGTGCCACTAGGTCAATTGCGCGCGGCAGTAGGTGGCGGGCACGAATGAGTGGTCAATGGCTCGATGGGTCCTGTATCCAAGAAACAAGGACATAACGCTGGCTAGGCTTAGCACTGGTACGTGATTCACTCACGGCAAAAATGTGGCGGTAAGTCACCGGAACGCAGGAGGAAGCGGTTGTAACGAATGAAGCTGTAGCTCTTATGTCGGAGGTATAGGGGCAGTACACTGGCTAGGCGAACGACGAAACGTGACTCACTCACGGTTTGAACGTGAGACTGGGTCACCGGGACGCGGAATATGGTGGTTGTAATGAATATATGGTCAATTCCTTAGTGCCTCCTGTGAATGAGGGACAAGGACATAACGCTCGCAGGATTAATCCTAGAGATGTGATTCACTCACGGTGTGATCGGGGACACTAGATGGGACCAAGAGATGCGGTAAACGGAAATAATGGGAAGCACGTACAGAGGCTCCTGTGGCTGATAGACACCAGGCAAAACACTCGCGTAGAGTGTAGATTAATAGTAGATCAACACTTGACTGCCCAGTTCCATGCTGGTGATGCCAGTATAGCTTGAGGCCGGTGTATTATCGTTGCCGGTGTTGAAGAATGTCGAAAAAACTCCGTGTGGTGCTTTTGCCTTCATTCAAGTCGATGAAAACACTGCCTTTAGATTATTGTTGCACAAAAAAGGCAAATACTGGGACAAATAAACTAACTCTGTAAGCCCCGCCGTGTGATAAAATGGGCTAAGTGTGTTTTTATCAAAAGTAGAAAAAGTATTTTAAACTACGGAAAATTAATATAAATAAAAGAGCAAAAATGGCCGCCTAGGACTTTTGTCATCACAATTATAGCCCGATTTTCAGTTTTAGAGCCGTAGTTAAGACAATTATGCATGGACTAGCTCGAAATCCGGAAGAAATTGGTTGTAGGGTATTATATAGTCAACACCGCCCGGTGTTTGCTTATCCTTGCTTGTTTAGTGGTGTAATTAAGATAATAATTCATATTGTTCATATGCTCCCAAAAGTATGCCACATTATTAAGCGTAATTAACACCATAATAAATTCTTATAAAAATGTCAATAACATGTTGCATACTCTTCGGATACACGTGAATTGACCATCATAGCACATTTCAAGGGGGTATTGAAAGAACGGAATAGGAAAAGCTTAACAATTCAATTAAATTTTTCAACCTATTAAATAGTAACTGGAAATTTCTGAACTTTTGGTTATGGAGAAATAATTGATTTGTGGCAATTGTGTATTCAAGGCCCTATCATAGCATAGCAAAGACATAAATATAGCCAAGATTTAAATTTTTTTTCAGCTTTTTTCCTTCCATAAATCTGAAGCCCATCACTGGGAGGTAAGTTCATACATATCTACATTTCTCCATTTATTATACCGTTACCCAGAATGACTTATTTCTGCATGATATTCCTTTTGTACAAGAAAAAATGAGAATATTTACTCGAGTGCATTTCCAGCAGATGCTTTTATGTTCATATCATAAAATATTTCTTTTTCTTCTGTTGCTTGCTTTAGCTCCGCTGTCCTATTACTAGGGACAGTTACTACCCCTTTGCATACATTTGCCTATGAACGACTTTATAACTGATGTTAGAGTCAGTTTTTTTCTCATTTCGTTGTTCAATTTAAATTCCTTCAAAATGCATGACTGTCTTTAAGCTGGAATTTTGGCTAAGGTGGCAGAAAAAAAAGCAAAATTCAAAATTCTCAGAAAAGTGTACGTGCAATCAATAATTTAGGTTTAATCCCATAAATCATAAAACTGTCATCACATGCCATACGTTTTTGCCATTTGCCTTGGAGTATGGTCATGCCTTTTTATGGGGAAGAGGGATTTTGAGATATTCGCTGTTGAAACGACATCAATGAAGGCTCTTTGGGCTATGCTACCGAAAACTCCCATATGGGTTATGGCCTATCAAGGAAGCCAATAAAAGCAACGAACCGCCAAACTGTAGGCTACAACAGTGGAGACCTCTGACGCGCTTGGGTTTCCTATTTATCTCACAGACAGTAGCCACCACATTCTGTGGCGTTTCCAATAGCAACAAAATGCGACCACCATATTTTCTTCGCTCATATGGAGCATGTGGAGGCATAAATGCCTCTTGGCTGCTGCTACCGCTGCTTGCTCGCTGGCTTACTCATTGGGTGTCGTAACTTTGGTTATTATGACATTTTTATTTATTCAATATGTGGTAGGGGCTCTTAATTCCACTGTCACATGCTGCATGCCCGAGGCAGTGTTGATGCTGATGCCCACGGCATTGCACCCCTGACATGGCCGGCTTTTTGCCACACACACACACACACACACCATCACACGCTATTCAATAAAGAGCCCGAAAATGGAGTGATAAATTCCTACGAAGTTCGAAGTGATAAAAAATCTTTCAATTATTTTTGCCACAGTTGGACAGCGTTGTCAAAAGCTCGAGTGTTTGCAATAAAGGGAGCCAAGCAAACCATATAAAAGTCACGACATGTGATGATGGTTCTTCCTCTCTGTTTTTCGTTCGTTGGTTGGTTGGCTCTTGCTTGCACATGACAGGCCCCACAAAAATGGTTGATGTCTTTATTTACTACGGCATTCAGTTTTAATGAGAAAATATTTCATAAATTTTATTTCAATTTCACACATTCTTTGAAATTAAGCTATTAAAAAAAGGGTAAGGGTTTCAATGGAAGAGAGATGTGGGTATAGGAAATTCGAGCACACGCGATAGTTAAAAACGCTACTGGTCTAATAGGCTACGGGGAATATTTTAAATTAGGTTTGTTGGCTAAACAAACAACATAAATAAGCCAATTTGTATCTTAAATCGAAAATAGAACAAACAAATTGGATAGTAAAAATTTAATTAAAAATAAATACGGAAAGGTTTCAACGGACAGACACATTGACACGCAATTAAAATAAGTCCACACACATAAAATATATATTTTTTTAAAATTTCCAAGGACTAGGACTGCAAAGAGAGAACACGAATTTCAACAAGTGAAAAGACGTTAAGTTCGGCCGGTCCAAACTTTGGATACCCACCGCCTCGGGTATATATGTATACCAACTTTCATCAAAATCCGGTGAAAATTGCATACCTTATGTCCCATAGAAGTTATATCGAAATATGTTCCGATTTGGACCAAATACTAATAAGTAAAGTAGCTATATCTAAAAATTAACCGATCTGAACCATATACGACACGGATGTCGAAAAGCCTTAGATAAGTCACTGTGACAAATTTTAGTGAAATCGGCCAAGAAATGCGCCTTTTATGGAGGCAAGAGATATCGGTCTATATGGCAGCTATATCGAAATCTGGACTGATCAGGGCCAAATTGCAGAAAGATGTCGAAGGGCCTAAGACAATTCACTATCACATATTTCATCAAAACCGGACAGTAAATGTGGCTTTTATGGGCCTAAGACTCTAAATCGGAGGATCGGTCTATATGGCAGCTATATCCAAATCTGAACCGATTGACGAAGGATGTCGAAGGGCCTAACATAACTCACTGTCCCTAATTTCAACAAAATCGGATAATAAATATGGCTTTTATGGGCCTAAGACCCTAAATCGACGGATCGGTCTATAATTTTTAAAGACTGTAGCGTGATTTCAACAGACAGACGGACGGACATGTCTAAATCGTCTTAGATTTTTACGCTGATAAAGAATATATATACTTAATAGGGTCGGAAATAGATATTTCGATGTGTTGCAAACGGAATGATAAAATGAATATACCCCCATCCTTCGGTGGTGGGTATAAGAATCATACTTCCCTTATTCAAATCTTATCCAACAATGCCAATAGCAACAAACAAACACAATTTTGCCAAACTTATTAGTTCTCTGTACTGACATCAGCCATCGGCTGATACTTCCATTGCTGTGATACCTACGCTACATGCGACGTGGGGTGGAATGTTCAAGTAACAACGAGAATGGGACTACAACAATCCTTGGTTTAGTGGTAAATTCAATTACAATTTGGTATTAAAAGCCATTGTTGTTTGGTAATAAAACTAATACTAAACGGTACTTATGCTAATAGAACGCAGAATGGCTTAACGGTGATCTGCTAATACCAGTAACAGCGGGCTGATAAATAGGTGGTTTGTGTCTCCGCTAGTTAAATTCGGAATTTATATTCTGAGATAAATTAAATTGCTGACTTTCTCATAATAAAATTTAAAATTTTCCTTGTTTGCTCGCACTTGAAAACCTTTCAACGTATAGGGCTGGCAAAAGCTGCTTTATGGTCAAAATGGCAAGTATCGATCCATTTCTTTCAGGACTTTTTCAGCTATTGGCGCAGTGTGAATATTTGGTGTATAGTGTTTTTCCTTCAGCTTCAATATCGCCTTTGCAGGGCCCAATTATCTCGAGGACATTAAATTTTAATTGGTCACACAATGCGCTCGATAGTATCCTGTATGAAATGGGCGGTAGATTTAATCCTTTGTAGTAGGCTCGGACAATGTCTGAGTGGAAGGGATTATGTATATGCCTCTCCAGCGTGTCGCCTCCGGTTATAATAGTTCAGGTGGCAGCCCATCGGCTCCTGCTGCCTTGTTGTTCTGAAGCCGGCTTATTGCTACTCCGACCTCCTTTTGACAAGGCGGTTTTCTAGAACATCAAAAACGATTGGTTTTGGCGTGTATTCGTTGCCTCCACTACCGGATACCAGCTTTGAGGTACAATGTTCTTTTCATATCCTGAATATAATATCACGATGAAGCTGCACCCATTGGATTAATGCACCCACTGATTTCATACTATTTTCGTCATTCCAATCTGCTTCTGTTAACTACTAAGTTTTTAACCACTGATAAGTCTATAAGCCTTAATCTTTTATCATATGTTTATTGGCAAAATTATTCTAAAGTTGGACCAAAGAGATGCTCTCACTCTATTGTAAGATTAAAAACTCATATCAAAGCCATTTCCAATCGCTACTTTTTTCTTGTACTCAAGAATATAAATTTGTATGTATTTTTTGATGACTATCTTTTTTTCTTCTCATAAAAATCTCTTAAAGTTAAGTCTTCTCCCTTCAATACATTATCCTCTACTTTTTGCTTTTTAAAGTACTTGTGAATAAGGTTTGAGTAGCACTGAAACACCATGTTCATTTAAATACGTATCTGCAACTTCTATGCACTCAAGTATGGTAAAAATTCAAACCATAATCAATTCAAATACTTATCGGAGCTTTTGTGGAAATAACCATTAGAACAACAATTGAAGCAAGAATATTGTATTGCATTATGTCTATGGTTGAGTAACCCCAAACTATACAACTGCCATCATCGTTTATGTTTATGCAAGAAAATTGAAAAAATATTTTCGTTTTAAAAGAGATGTAGATGCCATGAAGAGAGATGTAGCAAATGCAAATATACTTTGCGAATAGTAGACGTTTACCATATTTTTGCCCAAAGCCTTTCAACTATAGCATGCAGGAAGCATTACTTACACTCAAACACACACAAACACACACAATCTCTTGCCAATATATATAAATCAAAAACCAAACATACACGCATACACATAACACACATACAGACATGGAAGTTCAGTTAAAGCGAATGAAAAATAGTTTGGCCCCCAAAAGTATGCAGCGACTTCCGTTTTGAGAAGACTACTGCATTTGTGAAAGCGGATGCAAGTATTCTATCTATCTGTTTATGAGTGTTTGAGAGAGAGAGAGATGCTGGGCCATTAAAGAGCTGCCACCGTTATTTTGTAATTCATTTCCATTTGTAGTTTATTTTAGTGCCTTGTCTCGACCATCGCAACTATGAGTTGTAGTAGTTGTAGCACTACAAAAAGGAGTTGCTAAACATGCTTTCGTAAGGTCTTTATTTGTGGCCTTGTTGATAGTTGGAAGGGGAGCGAATGGCATGAAATACTTTTGGTTTTCTGTAAATATTTTGCAAGCTTCTACACCAAGTACTTTGTTGCCAGAACATCGAACACTGATGGCATGACAGAGCTTAGATTGAGAACACTTCTGTTTCTTTGACCTAAAGCCAAAAGGATGGCTAGGGAGTAAATAGTGAATAACAAAAGCGGAAGCAAAATTTTTGTTTTGTTTGGTGAACTATTTGATTATGTATGTGGGTGAACAATGTTGCCAGCGAGAAACTTATTTTTTTTTGGTAAATATTCGGTTAAAGGTTCCTTGTAAGCATTGCTTTTTGGGTACATAATGTCTTTGGCAACATTGGGGATAAAATTATGGCTTGATAAAATTATTAAGCCAACCTATGACGGTGACTTTTTGGTCCAATTTTCAAAAAAAAAATGAATAGCGCCTATAAAACAAGATAACAAAAACCAGGCCACAAAATTTTTATCGGAATCTTCTCTTTAGAGGAGAATTTATCGAAATTTTATCAAAATTGTATCATTAAATAAATTTTTTCCAACTTTTTGTCATGAGTAGTATTTTTTCGAATTTTTGTCTTTAGAGAAATTATATAGCAATTAGTTTTGAGGAAGTTTTTATCAATTTTTGGATTTTTTCTTTAGAGAAAAGCGAAATTCTGTCTGTAGAAAAAATTTTCTGGACACTTTTTTAAAGTTTTTTTTTAAGGAGATTTTGTAAATTTTTTGTCTTTAGAGAAAAATTTTGTCCACAGAGGCTTTTTATCGAAACTTTTTCTTTTGAGAAAGTTAGTTTAGGTTATGATAGAATGACAGTCTATTTTCTATACAGGTTGACTCAGACAACTTTAGTCTATTGTGATAACACATTAACAACAGACCACACCAGGCCAAGGACCCCAGCACTGGTAATCCGAGCATGATACCAACTCGGCTACCGGGACCTTTTTAGAGAATATTTTATCGAAATATTGAGAAAATTGTTATAATTTTTGTTTCTGGAGATATTTTAATCGAAATATTGTCTTTGGAGGATTTTTCAAAGAAATTCTGTGTTTACCGAAAATTTCATGTAAATTGCAAAGAATTTCGTAGAATTTATTGTCACTAAAATTTTAGAATTCCGATTATACCCCTAATTTTGAATCTTGGTGAGAATATCCAAAAAAAAAATTCAACAGTAGTTATCACCTAGTAATGCTAGCAACATTTGTGAGTTACTATGCCGTGTAAAAACTGTTCCCCAAAGAGGTGTCACACTGCGACACGCCGTTCGGACTCGAATCGGACAACACTCATTGATATGTGAGAGGTTTGCCCCCGTTCGTTAATGAAATGGGCAAAACAAAAATTTCGATAAAAATACCTGTAGAGGCGAAATTTCGATAACATTGTCTCAAAAAGTTGGTATTTTTCTTTAAATTTCGTTAAAAATGTTTGTTATTTCCAAAAATTTCCTGTAGAGACAAAACTCCGATATAGACAAGTTTTAGATCAAGTTTCGATAAAATCACTTTTTCGATAAAATTTGGATAAACACAACATTTTCGATAAAATTTTGATGAATGCAAAATTTTCGATAAATACAAAAATTTTCGATAAACACAAAACTTCGACAAATTTCGACAAAAATAACATTATTTTAGTTATCTTTGGATAAAATTGCCTCTTACGGAAAAATTTAGACAAATTTATTTTAAGAAAAAATTTCTTTAATTTTTTAAGGCAAAATTTGTTTTTTATGCTCTTTACTATAGGATGGCTATACTAATCTAGTCATTCCGTTTGTTAGACCTCCAAGTAGTGATCTACGTACCTAGTCAATCTAGCCATTTCCGACCAAATAGCGGCTCAACGAATAAAGAAATTTTGCACAGAGACTTCTTACCGATGTGGGTCGTTGGGGACGGCAAATGGTTGAGATTTGGATTTCGCCCCCATATAAAGTGATCCCAAGTTTTGACACCTTGAGACCCTAGAAGCCTCAATATTTATCCGGTTTGGCTGAAATATGACACAAAGACATTCGTTTTGACTTCCAACAAGCGTGCCAAGTACGACACAATTTGGACTATTAACTGATGAAGCCCTTTATCAACCTAACCACGGATTTGACTTTTTGAGCCCCGATTTTCATCCCTCTGTATGTACAACAGTGCTAGGATCGCCCTGCAAATACGTTCCAGCCTTTGTAGAGTGATTTTAGAGAATCTTGCATTAAAGCCGGTATGATTTCGTCCAGTCCGAACCGATTTAAAGTGCCATAAAGTAAACAAATTCTTGAACGTCATGAAGTTTTAAGTCGATCTAGCCATGTCTGACCGTCTGTCGAAAGCAAGCCAACTTTCGAACTAGTAAAGCTTCAACACCGGAACTTAGGTGGAGACATAGTGAACCACAATGAACCAACTTAGGGGTGTGGTATGGAAAACAATTAGGGATTTTGTAAGTAGTACGGAATTCCTGACTTCGATTTTCTTTTTCGAGGCTACTTTTTATACCCTCCACCATAGGATGGGGGTATACTAATTTCGTCATTCTGGTTGTAACTTTTCGAAATATTCGTCTCAGACCCCATTCAGTATATATATTCTTGATCGTCATGACATTTTATGTCGACCTACCCATATCCGTCCGTATGTCCGTACGACCGTCCGTCTGTCTGTCGAAAGCACGCTAACTTTCGAAGGAGTAGAGCTAGCCGCTTGAAATTTTGCACAAATACTTTTCATTAGTATAAGTCGGTTGGGACTGTAAATGGGCCATATCGGTCCATGTTTTGATATAGCTGCTATATAAACCGATCTTGGGTCTTGACTTTTTGAGGGCGCAATTCTTATCCGATTGGAATGAAATTTTGCACCACGTGTTTTGTTATGATACCCAACAACTGTGCTAAATAAGGTTCAAATCGGTCAATAACCTCATATTACTGCCATATAAACCGGTCTTGGGTCTTGACTTCTTGAGCCTCTGGAGGGCGCAATTCTTATCCGCTTGGAATGAAATTTTGCACGACGTGTTTTGTTATGATGTCCAATAACTGTGATAAGTATGGTTGAAATCGGTCCTTAACCTGATATAGCTGCCATATAAACCGATCTGGGATCGTGACTTCTTGAGCCTCTAGAAGTCGCAATTATTATCCGATTTGTCTGAAATTTTGTACGACTAATCCTCTCATGGCCATCACCATACGTGTTTATTATGGTCTGAATTGGTCTATAGCTTGATAGATATCTTGATATTGCTCTTATAGCAGAGAAAATCTTTTCTATTATCCTTTTTTTCCCTAATAAGAGATGCCGGGAAAAGAAATCGAAATGTGATCCATGGTGGAGGGTATATAAGATTCGGCCCGGCCGAACTTACCACGCTTTTACGTGTTGGTACTGAGAGCGCACAACAAGCTAGTAACTGGCTCAGGTCTATGCCCATAGTGGCATGGGGCCGATTAATATCTGTGCTTTCTTTTCAACCTAACCTACCCTAAAGACTCTTATGGACGTAGGTCGGTTGGGATAGTAAATAGGTCAAATCGATTCTTGTTTAGATAAAGCACGAGTATAAATTCATATTCCGTTTAAAATTTCTTGAGTCTGCTAGAGAGCACAATTCTTGGTTCAAGTAGAATTTTGCACCATGGCCTCTACTATGACCTCCAACAACTAGACTTTGTATGGTTCGAATCGGTTCCTAACCTGATATAGCTCCCATATAAAACGAAAGCAATTCTTGTCAAAAATATAAGAAATCTAAGCATTTCCTCTTATGATGCATTCCATGGTGGAGGGCATATAGGTTTAGGCTCAGCCGAAGTTTACACGCTTTTACTTGTTTTTGTTGTTTTCATTCCTTACTTTCTAAAGGCTGGTGGCAAATCAGCTTTGTGAGTTAAATTTAAATTGTTTTTTGGCATGGCTTCATTTGTTTGCTTGTCCTTTGACAAATATTCGCAGTGAGGCTATCTTCTGTGGTGGCAGATTCTCGGGCTGAATGATTTTCATTCTCCTTTTTGGCCCTGATTTGGCCTAAAGTTGAGTATTATTTTTTGGCTTTGTTGAGGATATGGCTATGGTCCGCTTGCCAGTTTCCTTGGCCGCTTTTGTTGACACAGTGACACAGAGTGGCAAAGGCGTGGGCGCTTGGCTGCGGTGGTCTTTTTGTGGATACCCATATGCTATGACCACATACGAGTTCCCAAGTCCCTTTTGCAAAGTTCTATCTTCTACCTCCTACGCCACCCCCGCCATAGCCGCCTGGTACAATATTTGGTTCTTGTGTTGTTGTTTTTTTCTTTCGGTTCTTGTGTTTTTTTTGTATGAATTATGGTTTAGTCGTGGGTTGCTAGAGATAAGGATTGTCAACATTTATCAAAATGTGGGATATTTAATGAAAAGATAAATAAAATATGAATGCAAAATTACATTGCTTCTGTTCCAGCTTGTTTGGATGACGGCGAGAATGCTTGGCAGGACAGCACAGCACAAGACAAGACAGGACAGGATAAGTGGAAGTTTTGTAGGTCATTGCATTATTTATGAGTTTTTGAAAGGCAGCAAAATATGCGGTTAGCTGTGCAAATGTGTCCCATAAGTCACATTCTTCGGCATTATAAATTGTCGTCAAACATATTTTTTGAAAAGTTGAGGGTTTCCGAGTGGTTTCGCCAATTATCTGCCAGGATGTGCACAAGAAATAACAATAAAATTTGTATTAAGGTATTGTCAATGAAGTGGCTTTTAGCTTGCTGTTACTTTTTGGTTTTTTTTACAAAAAAAAAGAGTGATGGTTTAAGATATATTCGCTGAAGGAGGAAACTTATATGGTGGCTCAAGAGTTTTCAATAAGGCAACTATTTTACAAAGGTTTTGACAAAATTGTTGTCTAAGATCTGCTGCAACCCCTTTTAAAACCAACTCTTAAGCCTTTTCTGGTATAACTTAAATGGAACGTTTTTAAGGAATCGACTGTTATCTCTCTCTTTCCCCTCAAGCTTTCCAAATTCCCCCATTCAGCCTCAAGGCGTTCTCCTATTTGTGTTGTGACACAGATTTATACCCATTTAGCCTACTTTACGTTAAACATTGAGCAACGATTATCGACCACCACAACCACCAGGTGTCAATGACAGTGATTAAAGTCCAATTAAAAACTTTGACTGCTACGACAAATCATCGATGGTGGCCAATCAACCGCAGGCTGTTATCCATCTCCCAGCACCAAAAATCAATAGCGGAAAACACAAATGTAGGCATGGAGAAACGAATTGAAAATTAGTCAAAATAAGCCAGCAAAAATCACAACAGCATTTTCCAAAGCCCAAGGAAATCCACAATATTAAGCTTGACAAAAGAGGGTTGGCGGTTGGAGAAGGAGAGGAGTTAGGGGGCATCCCAAAAGCAAATACGGCAGCCATAAACCTCAATGCAAATGAAATATTTGCATACATAAATTCGAACACATTCGAACTGCAGTTTAGCATTTCAAATAGCGCTCTGGGGTTGTTTTTGGGGTCTTTTGTTTTAGTTGGGAAGCATTTGTGCCGTTGCAGTCACCAGCCAGCCAGCTAGTCAGCAAGCCAAACATTCAAGTGGAAGAATGTCTTAAATGTTAATTGCAAAAGTTGAGCCAATAAAAAAAATAGACTAGCAAAAAACTATTTCTTCCTTCTGCCAGCCGAGGAGTCAGCTTTTGAAAACCCCTGCTCAAAGCTTAAAAACTTTATGTTGAAAAAAAAATATACATATAAAATTTCCTCTTTTTTTATAGGTTTTTTTATGAAATATGCAACAAAAATATTTAAGTATTTGCATAGATATCAACAACATGCAGCAGCAACATTCAACTCTAGAAAAAATATTTTTACATTAATCCAAGTATGGACAAAACAAAAGCTAACTAAAAATCGAAATTGAAAACGAACCTCCAGCCCCACAAAATCTATTTCATACCCTCTTTTGGCATGGCGCAGGGTCCCAAAACAATCTCTCAAACAAAGATAAATGTCGCTTAGCTAATGAAATTTCGCAATAAAACTTCCAAAATGGTAACGAGCTTGCTCGCTGTCCCCTACAAAATCCAATTTGTCTTTTGCAAACACACAAACAAATAAAAAATGTGAAATAATAAAAAAACCAGTAAAAGAGTGCTAAGTTTGGCCGGGCCGAATCTTATATACCCTCCATCATGGATCGCCTTTGTCGAGCTCTTTTCCCGGCATCTCTTCTTAGGCAAAAAGAAAGGATAAAAGAAAAGGTTTGCTCTGCCATTAGAGCGATATCAAGATATGGTCCGGTTCGGACCACAATTAAATTATATAAGGGAGACCTGTGTATAATGTCATCCAATTCGAATAAGAATTGCGCCCTTTGGGGGCTCAAAAAGTAAAATAGAGAAATCGATTTATATGGGAGCTGTATCAGGCTATAGACCGATTCAGACCAAAATAAACACGTGTGTTGATGGTCATGAGAGGATCCCTAGTACAAAATTTCAGGCAAATCGGATAATAATTGCGACCTCTCGAGGCTCAAGAAGTCCAGATTCAAGATCGGTTTATGTGGCAGCTATATCAGGATATGCATCGATTTCACCCGTATACAGGCACAGTTGTTCGAAATCATGAAGAAACACGACGTGCAAAATTTCAGCCAAATCGGATAGGAATTGCGCCCTCTGGCGGCTCAAGAAGTCAAAACCCATGATCGGTTTATATGGCAGCTATATCAGCTTATGGATCGATTTGAACCATACTTGGCACAGTTGTTGGATATCATAACAAAATATTTCGTGCAAAATTTCATTCAAATCGGATAAGAATTGCTCCCTCTAGAGGCTCAAGAAGTCAAGTCCCCAGATCGGTTTATATGACAGCTATATCAAGTTATGGACCGATTTGAACCACACTTGGCACAGTTGTTGGAAATCATAACAAAACACCTCATGCTAAATTTCAGCAAAATCGGATACGAATTGCGCCCTCTAGTGGCTCAAGAAGTCCAGTTTCAAGATCGATTTATATGGCAGCTATATCAGGTTATAAACCGATTTGAACCATACTTGGCACATTGATTGGAAGTCATGACGAAACACGTCGTCAAACTCCTTTAAAGAATATATAACCAACGAAATACTTCAGATGTCAGCTCTGTTTGCCGCTTACGGTTTGTTTAAATTATGTAAACATTATCAGCTGTTTCCTAATAATCAGGGTTGCCAAATTTTATAATTACTTGTGATTTGTACTCTCCAGGGTGTTCTAAAGCAAATTCAATAAGCAGCTGTTTTACGATTTGAGCCCATAGTGAAATGGCAGAGAGTATATACGAATGGGCCCAGCAGAATTAAACACTTTATTTCTTTTTTTTTTAATCCAATTTCGATGAGAAACTTGATGAAACTTTATAGTACCATTCTAACTCATCAAGGCATACAATTTCGAATGTCAGATTTTCTTATCTGTCGATATCTGCACCAAATTTGGCACATATTGATCCATTTTTCGACTCGTTTTTTTCATTCGATTTCGATAAAATTTGAAAAAGTTACCTTTTTCTTTTAACTTTATGAACCCTTTTTTTTAACTTTATGAACCTTTTTTTTAACTTTATGAACCCACGAAAGCTTTGTTTTAAGATATTGGTGATGGTGAGCTCTATCCCCTTTCTCAAAAGTCCTGCGAAATTTCTTGCCATTTTGGATTGTTTTTCTTAAAATTTGTATTCTATTTTATTTTGGAGTCTTATCGTTCGTTTAAGTTTTCAATTTTTTTTTGTTTTTTTTAGTTTGAAATCTGTAGACAATTTTTCATGTTTGCATAAAACTAAAAGTATTTTCAGTCATATGGTAATTGCCATATATGAGTGTGTAAAAACAGATTGAAATCCATTCCACACCATGATCACACCTTTTAAATGATTCCTTTCACATATTTGTATAAAATTAGCCTCATTCCACAACACTTGTCAAGTGGCAGTCAGTCAGAACGGTCATAGTTCAAATCAAACATTGTCACGAGTTTTGTTTAGTGAGGCTTGAAGCCTGGCGCCTTTATTGCTTCAATTACTTAATGAGCATTGAGTGCACCGTTAAAACCATTTGGCATACATCAACATTCTTTTCTTTTCAGGTGTAATAACTCAATTTAGTTTTATACCCTGAACTTTATGGCCTTACCACCATTCACTTCAATTTTCAAATGTCAATTTGGGAGGAATTTTGCATGGCAATATTTTTTTTTTTTTTTGATCTTTTGGTCACCAATCAGACCAGCATTAGAGCTTTACCCTTGGCCACCAAAAGATACCAACATACGGGTGATTTACGACACACATTTATTGCGCATTTTAGCCGGCTCTGAATAAAATATGTTTGCGTTGTTATTAAAAATGCCACAGCATCCTCCTACCTCACCCCTCCCAATTGAAGCCTTGTTAGCTGCCACCACACACCATACAAAGATTTGGCCGTTTTTTTTTGTCTCGATGTCAAAAACATAAAATTCCCCTTTGCGTTTTTTGGTATGTGAGAATTGATATCATCATCGTTTGCCATGGTGATTGTTTGGCCATTGTGTGAAAACTGCACGTTAACCACTTTTGGGGATTTTTATTGGTAATATGCCAACAGAAGCCCTGGGGGGAGTGGGAATGGGGAGCCTTTTGAAATATGGACCAATTTAATGGGCTTTTAATTGAATACTCAAGGTCCAGATTGGGCACTTTACGCTCGAAACAAACAGTGATCATCCTCTGTGAGTAGAGCAAATCAATTGCAGGTATTGAGAAATTTTCGGCTTTCCTGAGTGTGGTATATGTGGTGCTTGTATGGAATATCCTCATGAACATTGATTGATGGATGACGGCTTTTTATTTGAGTCGAAATTTAATTTTCTTTGATACTGGCTGGCTACGCAGTTCGGGCATTAATTTGTTGTTATTCCTGCTTTGAGCTAGAAATTCAATTCATCTTACCTGGAAATAAAGGATGGGCCGCCTAAAAGGGAGTGTCCGCCATTTGAAATGTGATCTGTAATAGCTAAGGCTAAGAGCACACTTCGTTTTTCAATTATTCATGATTATGTTCATCCCATTTTGTTAAGCGCTAAGGCTTTCTGGCTGATGGCATTAAGATATTCCCTATCATCTTTCTTCTGTCTTGGGTACTTCGTTTACTTGGGTTTACATTTGGCTTAGCGTTGTACACTCCTTGGGAAAGCATGTTTTTTGGGAATGTTCTTAAAGCATAAAAGGGCTGAGATTGTTTGGAGTGAGAGTGAGAATTAAAAGAAAAAAGGTGGAACACGGAAAAAAATCATAGCGCCACTGAACTGGTCTAATGAAAATGGGCTAATAAAAGCTCTGGGATACCAATTTGATCAGATGGACAAACAAACAGCCAGACGAACAAATAAACAAAATGATGGAGAGACAGACAGACGGACAATTCGACAGAATGGCGGACGGACAGGCAGACAGAATGAAGAACAGACAAACAGATATCGCCATTTCTGCTGTAAATATTGCATGGATCCAGATTACGAGCATATAAGGTCCGACAAAACAAGTAAAACGGCATTAAGTTTGGCCGAGCCGAACATTGAATACCCACAACCTCGGGTATATATGTGAACCACCTTTTGTCATAATCCGAAGAAAAATGCATAATTAATGCACCCATTGCAGCTATATCGAAATATGGTCCAAATTGGGTATGGACATTGAGTGGTCTAAAGTCACTGTTAAATTTTGTTCAACAAAATATTGGTCCTTTTCGCAGCTATATCCAAATATATACTGATTTGAACCATAAAGAACACGGATGTCGAAAAGCCTAATATAAGTCAGTGTGTCAAAATTTAACGAAATCAGAAAAAACAAGTAAGAGCGTGCTAAGTTGGGCCGGGCCGAATCTTATATACCCTCCACCATGGATTGCATTTGTCGAGTTTTCTTTTTAGACAAACAAAGAATATTGAAAAAGAACTGTTATGCTATTGGATCTAGATCAAGTTATAGTCCGATTCGGACCATAAATGAATGCTGAACATTGTACAAGTCATTGTGTAATTTTTCAGTTCATTCGGATAAGAATTGCGACTTGTAGGGGCTCAAGAAGCAAAATCGGGAGATTGGTTTATATGAGAGCTGTATCAAGCTATTGAACGATTCAGACCATATTACATCACAATCTATTCCAAATCGGACGAGAATTGCGCCCTCTATGGGCTCAAGAAGTCAAGATCCCAGATCGGTTAATAGGGCAGCTATATCAGGTTATGTACCGATTTGCGCCATACTAAACACTGTGATGGGAAGTCATAACAAAACACTATGTGCAAAATTTCAGTTAAATCGGATGAGAATTGCGCCCCCTAGAGGCTCAAGAAGTCAAGACCGAAGATCGATTTATATGGCAACTATATCAAAACATGAACCGATTTAAACCATACTTAGCACAGTTGTTGAAAGTAATACCAAAACACTACGTGCAAAATTTTAGTTAAATCGGACGATAATGGCGCCCTCTAGAGGCTCAAGAAGTCAAAATCAAAGATCGGTTTATATGGCAGCTATATCAAAACATGGACCGATTTGGCCCATTTAAAATACCAACTGATATCAAAACATGGACCGATTTGGCCCATTTAAAATACCAACTGACTGAACTAATGAAAAATATTTGTGCAAAATTTCAAGTGGCTAGCTTTACTTCTTCGAAAGTTAGGGTGCTTTCGACAGACAGACGGATGGACGGACAGACATGGCTAGATCACCTTAAAATGACGTAAGGATCAAGAATATATTATATATACTTTGTGGGGTCTTAGACGCATATTTCGAGGTGTTCAAACAGTATGACGAAATTAGTATACCTCCATCCTATGGTGGAGGGTATACAAATATGCCTCATGTGGGCCATAGACCTTAAATAGAGAGATCGGTCTATATGGCACTATGAAGAGATTTGAGGGGTTTCCAATAGGATGACAGATGGGGCATAAGTTGCAATGGTGACATCCAAACCTTGACTGATCTGGGTTCGAATTCTGGCGAGACCATCAAAAAAAATTTTCAGCCATGGTTTTCCCCTCCTAATGCTGGCAACATTTGTTAGGTACTTTGCTATGTATAAACTTATCCCCAAAGAGGTGTAGCTATGCGGCACGCCGTTCGAACTCGGCTATAAGAAGAAGGCCACTTATCATTGAGCTTAAACTTAAATCCGATAGCTCTCTGTGATATGTGAAAAGTTTGCCCCTGCTCCTTAATGGAATGTTCATGGGCAAATTTTCATTTCATGTAAAGTAGACTACGAGTTTGATGTAAAAACTCAGGGCCAAGGGGCTGCTTATATTTATATCATGTTCATATGCTAATAAAGTTTGGCCTGAGTTTAGAGTTCTCATTTGTGGTTTTGTTCTACTGACTTTATAACATTGCCCTATCTTGTAATACCCCGCCCCTAACAAAAAAAAATCCTAGGTTACCAACTAACATTCCATTAGGGAAGAGAGGCAAACTTTTCATTTTACTTTAGTTTATTTTTTCTCTAATATTTTATTTTGTTTCACAGTGTTGTTACGGAACCTCTCAAAGATTCTTAAAAATTTCCTTGGAGTAGGTGGTTTCATGTTGTCGTTCTTGTATTTAAAAATTAAATCAAAGAAATTTTTCTCGTAAAAAACAACATGTATATTGAAATGTCCTTGCTGATGCTTTAAAAGTCTCCAGGAAAATATGTTCATCTTTTGTTAAAAAGACAAAAAGCAATAGCAAATATTTCCAATTTTCGTCTGAAGTGCTACTATGTCGGCATCATGCATAAGGATTTCCATGGCATTCCAATAATAGCAACAGCTTGCCTTGCAACAGTGAAAATTCATGCTACTTTCGAACGCTGCTTCCACAACAAAAGTACAACCTACAAAGAAGGTATCCGCATACTACAACATCCATGCCACTTTGATATCTTTTACGATGGCCGACATGCTTTTGTGCCGCACCCAATTATTTCAGGAGGGTTTTTTTTCCATTATGAATTTATTTTCCTTTATATTCTCTGAGAATGGAGTACAAACTAAAAGTATCAGTTGCAGAGAAGACAATTTTTGGATTTATTTTCATCTTTCCAATTTCTCACCATAGCCACTCATTTATGGACAGGCCTGTGTGATTCCTTTAGTTTAACCATTTTGTCTTATTGATCCTTCATTTAATTCCATTTATGAACCCGTTTGACTTTAGGCCAAAATGGATGACCTAGTCTAGGCTGTGCCTCTGAAAAGATTTTCTTTGATGCTAGCGATTCAACCAATGGTCATTGATTTGTACTTTTCCTGCCATCACTTTTACCTAGATTGGTTGCCCTAGTGTATTTCAGTAATGCCAGTGCATTGTGGTAAGAGCCCACATGTGGCCCACATGGATATTTCAATATTTTCCATGTAAATAAATACACTTTTCATTAAACATCAATGGCCGGCATTGGTTTTTTATTACTGAACTCACAACTCTGTGCGAGTTTGCATTTGTGGTTCAAAGGGTTTCCTTTGTGTACTTTTCACATTTCCCTTCTGCTACTATAACATTGAAGCATTGAATTGCACCTTCTCCATTATTGTCGGTGGTTTAATTATTTTCTGTAATGGTCACATGGCACAACGCTGGTTGCAAAGGCTACGAATTGACATGAAGCGGTTTTTGGTAGAAACATATTAAACATGAGAATGAAAAATGAAAAAGAGATCCAATTAACAAGTAAATGGTTGTAAAAAGGAGAAAATGTATGGAAAATTAATATACAATGGAACTGAACTTCTGTTTTTGCGCTACACTATATTTTGGTGGGTTGATTTTGTTGTTGGAATTATTTGTCCAGCTGAAAGCAATAGAGGGTTATGTTATGTTATGTTATGTTATGTTATGTTATGTTATGTTATGTTATGTTATGTTATGTTATGTTATGTTATGTTATGTTATGTTATGTTATGTTATGTTATGTTATGTTATGTTATGTTATGTTATGTTATGTTATGTTATGTTATGTTATGTTATGTTATGTTATGTTATGTTATGTTATGTTATGTTATGTTATGTTATGTTATGTTATGTTATGTTATGTTATGTTATGTTATGTTATGTTATGTTATGTTATGTTATGTTATGTTATGTTATGTTATGTTATGTTATGTTATGTTATGTTATGTTATGTTATGTTATGTTATGTTATGTTATGTTATGTTATGTTATGTTATGTTATGTTATGTTATGTTATGTTATGTTATGTTATGTTATGTTATGTTATGTTATGTTATGTTATGTTATGTTATGTTATGTTATGTTATGTTATGTTATGTTATGTTATGTTATGTTATGTTATGTTATGTTATGTTATGTTATGTTATGTTATGTTATGTTATGTTATGTTATGTTATGTTATGTTATGTTATGTTATGTTATGTTATGTTATGTTATGTTATGTTATGTTATGTTATGTTATGTTATGTTATGTTATGTTATGTTATGTTATGTTATGTTATGTTATGTTATGTTATGTTATGTTATGTTATGTTATGTTATGTTATGTTATGTTATGTTATGTTATGTTATGTTATGTTATGTTATGTTATGTTATGTTATGTTATGTTATGTTATGTTATGTTATGTTATGTTATGTTATGTTATGTTATGTTATGTTATGTTATGTTATGTTATGTTATGTTATGTTATGTTATGTTATGTTATGTTATGTTATGTTATGTTATGTTATGTTATGTTATGTTATGTTATGTTATGTTATGTTATGTTATGTTATGTTATGTTATGTTATGTTATGTTATGTTATGTTATGTTATGTTATGTTATGTTATGTTATGTTATGTTATGTTATGTTATGAGACCTCATAAAGTACAATATAAATATTCCTGATCGTCATGACATTCTAAGTCTATCTAGTCAATTCTGCCCGTCTGTCCGTCCGTCTGCTAACTTTCGAAGAAGTAAAGCTAGTCGCTTAAAATTTTGCACCAATATTCCTTTTTTAGTGTAGGTTGCGATTGTAAATGGGCCAAATCAGTCCATGATTTGATAAAGGTGTCATATAAACCGATCTGGGGTCTTGACTTCTTGAGCATTTAGAGGGCGCAATTTTTATCAGATTTGGCCAAAAATTTGCACTTGGTGTTTTGGTATCACTTCCAACCACTGCGCCAAGTATGGTTCGAATGGATCGATAACCGATCTTGGGTTTTGACTTCTTGAGCCTCTAGAGGGCGCAATTCTTATCCGATTTGGCTGAAATTTTGCACGACGTGTTTCGTCATGACTTCCAATCAATGTGCCAAGTATGGTTCAAATCGGTTTATAACCTGATATAGCTGCCATATAAACCGATCTTGAAACTGGATTTCTTGAGCCACTAGAGGGCGCAATTCTTATCCGATTTGGCTGACATTTTGCGTGAGGTGTTTTGTTATGATTTTCAACAACTGTGCGCATGTACGGGTGAAATCGATGCATATCCTGATATAGCTGTCATATAAACCGATCTGGTGTCTTGACTTCTTGAGCCTCTATAGGGCGCAATTATTATCCGATTTGGCTGAATTTTTGTTCAATGGCCTCTCCCATGACCTTCAATATACGTGTTCAATATGGTCTGAATTGATCTATAGCCTGATATAGTTGCTATATAAACCGATCTGGGATCTTGACCTCTTAAGCCTCTAGAGGCCCCAATTCTTATCCTAGTTTGCTGAAATTGTACCACGGCTTCTCCCATGACCTTCAACATGCATGTCCAATATGGTCTTAATCGATCTATAACCTGATATAGCTCCCATATGAATCGATCTCCCGATTTTGCTTCTTGAGCTCAATTCTTATCCGAATGGTCTGAAATATTACCTAATGACTACTACCGTGGTCTTCATTTAGTTCAGTTATGGTCCGAATCGAACTATTACTTGATATATCTTCAATAGCATAATAATTCTTATCCATTATTCCCTGTTTGCCTAAAAAGAGATACCGCGCAAAATACTCGACAAATGCGATCCATGGTGGAGGGTATATAAGATTCAGCCCAGCCGAACATAGCACATTCTTACTTGTTTTTGTTTTGGTTTTATATATCTAATCTCGAACGAAAATATGTAAAGGCAAGTAAAGATGACTTATTTTTCCACGCAGCATCCTCACATCCCAACCAATTATCGAATTACAATTAAATACTTAATAACAGTCTTCGGCATCTTTTGGTTTTTAATAACCAAAAAAGTATCAAATTACCAAGGACAAATGCAGTTGTTATTCATGGGAAAATTCGGAAATTCACACACAACACCATAAATTAATGGCTTTTCATTACAACCTAATATACAGATTAACTACCCAGATGGTACTACCCCAGACCAAGATGTAGTCATTTTACAACTACTTTAGGCTTTAAAAGGCTGATCAAACATATATTTTGCGATTTGAACATGGAAAAACTGGTATCCGCTGTAAAAACATAGTGGCAGTTTCGGCCGGTCAGTCTCACAATCGGTCGGCTTAACATAATTGCCTACGGTAAGGCGGTGATGGTGACATGGTAAAAATGTAAAACAGTTACCATAAAATGCCCATAAAACATTTAAAATTCATCAAAAGGCAAAAAGCATGAATTGTTAATCGAGCTGCGTTGTTTAAATTAAAATAAAGCCCAATCGATAAGAAAATAAATTTAAAAAAAAAAACAATGACAGAAATGCTGTTAAATTGATAAATTTGTGCACAACGGACATGACAACCTGGACAAGGTATCACCACCACCATTCCATGGCAGTCGAATAAGATGAGCAAAGTTGAACGGTTGAACATGAAAGGGATGGCTCCATTGAAATTTAGGAACAATAAATGACTTATGCGTTTTTTTTTTTGGAGATTAAGTGAAATTTGATGCACTTATGGTGAATAATGAAAGCATATTTTATGATTTTTTAATGGGCATGTCAAATGTGACCTCTTTTGATCTAAAGCGATACAAGTGACTCATTGCGATTGAATTTTTGAAGAATAACTAAAAGGATATTTTTCAAAAACAATCTTTGAAACTAAAAAAAGCATAAGCAATACTTAAGGGGTTTAAAATGGAATGAGGCCATATACAAGGTATTATTCTTGTGGTTACAACTATTTTTATGGTTGAAATATTCGAATGTTTATAAAGATTATAATGGCAGTATGAAATGAGAAATGAGGAAGGTAAGAAGATTTCCTAGTTACTAATCAATAGCATCTACAGAATAGAAAAACTCCATATTCACTATTCACATATTCACTATGGCTGTTACCAACTAATCAACTAGGACTCTGATCAACGATATTGTGCAACAAAGAACTGGGCGAGGGCAAAATTTCCTCCCAATTTACGCCAAAAACGCCTTTTATAAATCCAAGAACAATATTATAATGACCAAGGGTATCGAGGGGTTCAAAATGACTCAATGCAATAGATTTCGTTGATATTGGATATTAAATACATTTTTTGAGGGCTCAATATGCGCATACTATGAAACTTTAATCGGGAGATTAGTCTATATGACAGGTCTGTCTGTATGTGATCCAATGTGGACCATAGTCAAAAAGGATGTTAAAGGGTATAACACAACTCATTTTTCTAAATTTCAACAAAATCAGGTTCAAATGTTCTTTTACTACCCAATATCTTAAATCGGAACATCGGTGTATATAAGAGCTATATCCAAATATGGTTCGATCTGGACCATACTCGATGCGTATGTCTAGGGGTCTAATAAAATTCACTCTGCAAATTTCAACGTTATCGGATTCAAAATATTTCATTTATGAGCTTAAAAAGTTTAATCGGGAGATCGGGCTATATGGGGCTAAACGAAAATATAGTGCGATATAACTCATCTTTGAAATTAACCTGCCTTAGGATAATATACTGTTCTCTACAAAGTTACAGCTCACTATATTCAGTCTCAAAGGTTGTAATGTGATTTCAACAGACGGACGGACATATCCTCTTTAACAACAACCGGAAAATATGTACTTTATAGAATCGAAAAAAAATATTTGTCTTTGCCCATCGTTCATGTTGGGTATCAAAAATAATGGTTAATCGATACCCAAGGTTAAACCTCACCCAAAAACTTTCTTCCCTCTTATACGTTATATATTAGACAAATGAAGGACAAGAAGATTAGAGATAGAGTTACAATCTCATGTTCAAATATTGGTCTAAGGATAAAGCAGTCCTATAGGACGATCGGAACATTATGGGACATACGAAATTTGTCTAGTAACCACTTTATCTGTAAAAATCTTACATCTACATTTTGGGGGAGAGTCCCGCATCAATATCTCTTAAGAAGACACACTGCGTATAATAGGTCTTAAAGAAAGGTATTTGGGAGCAGACCTTAAATCTGACAACCAATATTGTGACACAGGAGGAATCGTTCCATGCCCAAAAATACACAAGCGAATATGTTGTAAGATCAGAACGATATGGGAACGATACCAAATCAAATTTGGGTAAAAGTAGACTTAAAAGGTTTTCTGGTTTCAATAAATGTTATTTACGACATGGTATTTATTGACAAGAAGTTAAAGCAAGAAGAACTTTTGCATCCGAACCACTGGACAGCAGTTCGCAAATATTAACAACAAACTTGTTTTTCAAAATGTAGTGTTGCATAGCATACCGAGTCAGCTAATATATATATGAACATAAAAACGTACATACCTTCTCTTTCTTGTGTATACAGTTCTATAAATCCAATAAATTTAACTTGAAATTTAACTCACCTGAAAGAAACATAGAAAGAGAAAAAAAAACAATAATTTATTAGAATTAGCCAATTTTTAAATATGTATTAAATCCTTTAAGATGATTTGTGGATGATTATGCTATATAGAAGTCTCAAAATAAGTTCGCATCGAAAATCTTTATAAGCAACATTTCAGAGAAATTTACAGAAGAATATATCACGAAAATTCTTTCAATTAAAAATATTATTAAGAATATTGACGTTGTCAATTATGAAATTAATTGAATCAATCATTCTTTTAATTGAATCCCGATTTTTTTCAATAACGAATGTGATTGAAATTTAGTCAATTAAAAAATTAATTTAATCAGTCACTTTTTAATGGCATCTGAACTTTTATTATATAACGATCGCGATAGAAATTTTGTTAATTTTCAATTAATAAATTAATTGATTCACTCATTATTATACCCACCATCATAGAATGAAGGGTATACTAACCTAGACATTCCGTTTGTAAATGTAAATTGGCCATGAACATTCCACTAAGGAAGAGGGGCAAATTTCTCACATATTAATGACTGCAGTCTCCTTTAAGTTTAAGCTCAATGATAAGGGGCCTTCTTTTTATAGCCGAGTCCGAACGGCGTGCCGCAATGCGACACCTCTTTGGAGAGAAAGTTTACATGGCATAGAACCTCACAAATGTTGCCAGCAATAGCAGGGGAAAACCACCGCCTAAAATTTTTCCAATGGTCTCGCCAGGATTCGAACCCAGGCGTTCAGCGGACATGATAAGCTCTGCGCTACGGTGGCCTTCTTTCAGAAAAACGTTAATAATTGTAAAATTAATTGAATCAATCATTCTTTTAATTGAATGCCGATTTTTATACCCATCACCGAAGAATGCGAGTATATTCATTTCGTCATTCCGTTTGTAACACATCAAAATATCCATTTCTGACCCTATAAAGAATATATATATTCTTGATCGTCGTAAAAATCTAAGACGATTTAGCCATGTCCGTCCGTCTATCTGTTGAAATCACGCTACAATCTTTAAAAATGGAGATATTAAGCTACACAGATTCTTTTTTTTGTCGATAGGCAGGTTAAGTTCGAAGATGGGCTACATTGGACTATAACTTGATATAGCCCCCAAATAGACTGATCGCCGGTTTTAGGTCTTGGGCTAATAAAGGTCACATTTATTATCCGATTTTGCTGAAATTTGGGACAATGAATGGTTTTAGGCGCTCCAACGTCTATTTTCATTTTGGCTCAGATCGGTCCAGATTTGGATATAGCTGCCATATAGACCGATCTCTCGAATTGGGCCCATAAAAGTCGCATTTAATGTCTGATTTCGTCCAAATTTGGCACTGAGTATTGCCATAGGCCCTTTGTCATCCTTCTTCAGTGAGGTGTTTTATGCGCTCCAACATCTCTTTTCATTTTGGATCAGATAGGTCCAGATTTGGATATAGCTGCCATATAGATGGATCTCTCGATTTAAGATCTTGGGCTCATAAAAGGCGCATTTGTTGTACTATTTCGCCGAAATTTGGGACTGTGAGTTTTGTTAAGCCCTTGGACATCCTTTTAATGCCCAGCATCTAGGATGGGGGTATACTAATCTAGTTATTCCGTTTATAACTGGAAATATTCATCTAAGACCCCATAAAGTATGTATATTCTTGATCGTCTCGACGTTCGACGTCGATCTAGCATTCCGTCTGTCCGGCCGTCCATCTGTCGAAATCACGACAACGGTCGAACGCGCAAAGCTAGCCGGTTATAATTTTGCACAGATACCTAATGTTGAGGTAGGTCACTGGGGATTGCTAATGGGCCATATCGATTCAGATTTAGATATAGGTCTCATATAAGCCGATGGCTGGATTTGACTTCCTGAGCCTTTACAAGCCGCTATTTTTGGCCCATTTAGCTGGAATTTTAATGTAGTGTTCTGTTACGACTACAGTGTCAAGTCATATAAACCGAACACCCGATTTGATTTCTTGGGCCACTGGAAGCCGCAATTGTTATCAGATTGAGCTGAAATTTTGCACATAGTGTTCTGCAATGACTTCCAATAACAGTACCAAGTGCGATCCAAATCGGTCTATAACCTAATAAAGCTTCCATATAAACCGGTCAGCTATTCGATTTCTTGAGTCAATACGAGCCGCAATTTTTGTCTCATTTGTCTGAAATTTTCCATGTAGTGTTTTGTTATGACTACCAACAACTGTGCTAAGTATGATCCAAATAGGTTTATAATCTGACATAGCTCCCATTTAAACCGATCTCCCGATTTGACTTCTTGAGACCTTACAAGCCGCAATTCTTATCCGATTGCGCTAATAAAGTGTTTTGTAACGATTTCCAATAACAGTACCAAGTACGGTCCAAATCGGTCTATAACCTGATATAGCTCCCATATAAACCGAACTCCCGATTTGAGATCTGAAGCATCTGGAAGCAGTAATGCCAGTCGCTTGAAATTTTTCACAAATACTTCTTATTAGTGTGTGTCGGTTAAAATTGTAAATGGGCCATATCAGTCCATGTTTTGATATAGCTGCCATATAAACTGATCTTGGGTCTTGACTTCCTGAGCCTCTAGAGGTTGCAATTCTTATTCGATTGGAATGAAATTTTGCACGGCGTGTTTCGCTATGACTTCCAACAACTGTGCTAAGTATGGTTCAAATAACCAGATATAGCTGCCATATAAACCGATCTTTGGTCTTGACTTCTTGAGCCTCTAGAGGTTGCAATTCTTATTCGATTGGAATGAAATTTTGCACAATATGTTTTGTTATGATATCCAACAACTGTGCTAAGTATGGTTCAAATCGGTGAATAACCTGATATAGCTGCCATATAAACCAATCTTGGGTCTTGACTTCCTGTGCCTCTAGAGGTTATTCGATTGGAATGAAATTTTGCACGAAGTGCTTTGTTGTGATATCCAACAACTGTGCTAAGTATGGTTCAAATCGGTCAATAACCTGATATAGCTGCCATATAAACCAATCTTGGGTCTTGACTTCCTTAGCCTCTAGAGGGCACAATTCTCGTCCGATTTAACTGAAATTTTGCACGTAGTGTTTTGGTATCACTTTCAACAACTGTGCTAAGTATGATTCAAATCGGTTCATAATCTGGTATAGCTGTCTTACAAACCGATCTTGAATCTTGACTTCTTGAGCCTCTAGAGGGCGCAATTCTTATCCGATTTGCATGAGGTGTTTTGCATGAGGTTTGATATAGCTGCCATATAAACCGATCTGGGATCTTGACTTCCTGAGCCTCTAGAGGGCGCAATTCTCATCCTATTTGGCTGAAATTTTGTACAATGGCTTCTCTCATGACCTTCAACATACGTGCCTAATATAGTCTGAATCGATCAATAGCTTAATACAGCTCCCATATAAACATATCTCCCGATTTTGCTTCTTGAGCCCCTACAAGGAGCAATTCTTATCCGAACGAACTGAAATATTACACAATGACTTCTACAATCTTCAGCATTCATTTATGGTCCGAATCGGACTATATCTTGATATCGCTCTAATGACAGAGCAAATCTTTTCTTTTATCCTTTTTTTGCCTAAGAAGAGATGCCGGAAAAAGAACTCGACAAAGGCGATCCATGGTGGAGGGTATATAAGATTCGGCCCGGCCGAACTTAGCACGCTTTTACATGTTTTTTGTTTTTTTTTTACATTTTATCCCTAATATTTCTATTTCCCGTCTAATAGTGACAGGTGATTTCCTAGACTTGAAAACAAAAACATTTTCCTTGTTCGACTAGTTTTTCAGTTATTCCTTTTCCTTTCACTTTCCAAAAATTAAAAGTTTCTTGGTTGGGGAACTTTGGCACAAATATTTTTAATATTCATATTTCAACATAGCCTTATAAGCCTAATGGGTGTTGAACCAATAATTTGCGTTCACACAGACAGCTTGTCTTATTAAAAGTACACACACACATACACACACGCTTATAAACTCTGTCAAGTGAAATTGTGCAATTTTTGTGTTTTAATCCGCAATAATTAATTAAATTATTCATAATATAAATGATAATAAGTGCACGCAGTAGAGTGCTTTGCATCTCACTTGCAAACATCTCGTTAGGCAACAACGACGTCATGGATCGGATCGGATTGTTTAATGGAAAAAGAGATTGCCTTGAGGGGCTGTTGCTGATGCTGCTGCTGCCCGTGATGGGTTGCGAACAAGTTTTGCGCGCGTAAGCTCTGCGTAATGCCTTTCATTTATTACAGTTCCATGATTGTATTGTAAATATTATGAAATACACCGGGATTAATTATCTCGTTTCGACGAAACATTTCCGCTGAGCTCATTTGGCCGGCAGGATCTGCATGTCAGCGGATTAATGAAACATTGTAACCAAAGATTTCATTACCTTAATTTGGTCATCTGGTGGTTTATTAACCACAAACAAAAGACAAGTATATGATTGAATATTTAATAGGTGATAATTAAAAATAACAAAAAAAAAATAAATAAAAGTATTAAACTTTAAGTTGAAAGTGTGTGCTTTTTTGGGGGAAGTAAGGAATTTAATCAAGGCCATATAGACTATTATCTGAATTTCAGCAGAAATGCCTAAGACCTTGTATTAAGTCATTAAAAGAAGATTATTTTGAGTGTTGAGTAAGTGCTATGAAGTTGTACTTGGTGGTGGGTTTTCTGGCCAAAAAATCTAATTATTCCAGCCTGAACGCATTTTGATTAATTTTTCCTAGTTGCCGTCTCATTTTTTTTTTTTTGATTTCAATAATTTATCTTTTTATTTTATTACATAATTCTGATTTTGCAATCTGATGCCTTCAACACCCTTAGGATGGCTACACTCATTTGAAGTTTAAAGTTTTCAAACTATTAGTTTGAAAAGTTTATGGGTTGGCAAATGAAATGAAAACACCAACTTCTATCAAACATTTCCGTTGTGGCCCCCTTGGCGAGTGGAAGAATTTCGCTTTGCAAAGCTAATTAAAAACTATCTCCCTTTTGGAAAACGATATTAATGCTCTTTGCCCCAAACCTAAGAAACAGAAGTCACAAAGTAAGTTTGTCTGTTGGGGAGCCAAGATGGAAATGCAAACATCAGACAATGCCTTTGAGTTCTGTACTAGTTGAACATTTCACTAGGATTGTGTTTGAAAGAAGTGTAAAAATACACTGGCAAAAATGTTTCTAGAGAGTATACTCACTGTCCAATATTTCGGCGAAATCGGACAAAAACTGCGCCTTTTATGGGCCCAAAACCTTAAATCGAGAAATCGGTCTATATGGTAGTTATATCCAATTCTGGACCGATCTGGGCCAAAATGAAGAAGAGTGTCGAAGGGCCTAACACAACTCACTGTCCCAAGTTTGGACGTCATCGGATTATAAATGCGCCTTTTATGGGCCCAAAACCTTAAATCGAGAGATCGGTCTATATAGTAGCTATATCCGAATCTGGACCGCTCTGGGCCAAAATGAAGAAGAGTGTCGAAGGGCCGAACACAACTTACTGTCCCAAATTTTTGCAAAATTGGACCATAAATGAGCCTTTTATGGGCGCAAGACCTTAAATCCAGAGATCGGTGTATATGGCAACTATATCCAAAGCTGGAACGATCTGAGCCAAATTGAAGAAGGTTTTCGAGTGATCTAACACAACGCACTGTCCCAAATTTCAGTAAAATCGGATAATAAATGTGGCTTTTATTGGCCTAAAACCCTAAATCGGCGGATCGGTCTTTATGGCAGCTATATCCAAATCTCGACCGATCTGATCCAACTTGAGGAAGGATGTCGAAGGGCAAAACACAACTCACTGTCCCAAATTTCAGCAAAATCGGATAACAAATGTGGCTTTTATGGGCCTAGGACCCTAAATCGGCGGATCGGTCTATATGCCAGCTATATCCAAATCTGGACCGATATGGGCCATCTTTAGGAAAGATATCGATGGACCTAACACAACTCACTGTCCTAAATTTCAGCGTAATCGTAAAAAATGCGCCTTTTATGATCCCATGACCTTAAATCGAGAGATCGGCCCATACGGCAGCTACATCCAGATCTGGAACGATCTGGGTCAAATTGTCGAATCCCCAACACAACTCAGAGTCCTGAATTTCGGCGAAATCCAACAATTAATGCTACTTTTAAGGACCCAAGATCATAAATCGGCAAATCGGTCTTTATGGGGGCTATATCAAGATATATCCGACATAGTCCATCTTCGAATTTTACTTGACTATGGATAAAAAAGTAACTGTGCAATGTTTCAGCTCAAAATCTCTATTTTTAAAGACTGTAGCGTGAAAGGTAATAGTCGGGCGGAGCCGACTATATAATACCCTACACCTACCCTACAATTTTAAATTCGGGCAATATATAAATTTATATATATATGAGAGCTATATCTAAATCTGAACCGACTTTCAGTTAGATCGTTGGATGCAAAATTTCAGCAAAATCGGATTTGCGCCCTCTAGAAGCTCAAAAAGTCTAATCGGGAGATCGGTTGATATGGCGTCCATATCAGGTTATGGACTAATTTCGGCCATACTCGGCACAGTTGTTGGAAGTCATACCGGAACACTTCGTGCAAAATTTCAGCCAAATCGGATAGGAATTGCGCCCTCTAGAAGCTCAAGAAGTCAAGTCCCCATATCGATTTATATGACAGCTATATCAGGTTATGAACCGATTGGCACAGTTGTTGGATGTCATAATAAAATTGCGCCCTCTAGTGGCTCAAGAAGTCAAGAATCAAGATCGGTTTATATGGTAGCTATATCAAGTTATTGACCGATTTGAACCTTACTGAGCACAGTTGTTGGAAGTCATGGCGAAACACGTTGTGCAAAGTTTCATTCTAATCGGATAAGATAAGATAAAGGCTCAAGAAGTCCAGACCCAAGTTCGATTTATATGGCAGCTATATCAGGTTATTGACCGATTTGAACCATACTTGGCACAGTTGTTGGATATCATAACAAAACACGTCGTCCGAAATTTCATTCCAATCGGATAACAATTGCGCCCTCTAGAGGCTCAAGAAGTCAAGACCCAAGATCGGTTTATAGGGCAGCTATATCAAAACATGGACCAATTTGGCCTTTCGATTTCCTTCGAAAGTTAGCGTGCTTTCGACAGACAGACGTACGGACGGACAGACGGATGGACATGGCTAGATCGACATAAAATATCACGACAATCAAAAATATATATACTTTATGGGGTCTTAGACGCAAATTTCGAGGTGTTACAAACGGAATGATGAAATTGGTATGGTGGAGGGTATAAAAATAAAAAAAAAATATTTTTTGCGAAGAGAATTTTGTTAAAGTTTTGTTCTTGAAAAATTTCATAGAAAATTTGGTTATATCCCTACTAACGCTGGGAACGTTTGTAAAACTTCTTCAGAAAGCGATATCGCCCAGAGACAAGCCATGCAGGCTAGGCTATATAAAGGGATATACAACTTTGGTTTGTCTGCACTTGTTGATATGGAAGAAGTCTCCCCAACACCCGCAGGTAGAAATCTCCTTAGTAGAATGTTTGCAAGCGAATTTAAATTTTTTTCGCGTGTATGCAAATCCAGAAAATGGTTCTACACACATACTTGGCAATTAGATGCATGCAATTACAAACGACAGATGCTACGCATATCTATTTCTCCCCATGTTCTCACAATTCAAAATTCTTTTCAGGATAAGCTCAGACTTTGTTTAATTTGTTGAGTATTCTCCAGACATCTGCCGAAACTGGTGGAAACACAAACTTTGAATACAACGCATTTTCATAATGCATGCCACTCTCTATTTAACATCTAAATTATCCTTAAATGCATTGGCCTGTGAGGCGGCTCTGACAGGATCGCATAGACTTCAGTTCCGCCCACGCCTGCCGCCTGAAACAAAACTGCATTAATTTGTGTTACAGAAATGCAAAAAAGAAAGAGAAAACAAAAGACCGACACCACCAGGGAGAAGCCCAACAATGGCTTAATTAAAAGCGTTAATTTATTTCTAGCCGCCCCAATGAAGCGAACTCGTTTTGTAATAATTTAATTAAAATTCAGCTCAGCCCCAAACACTATGCCACGACTGCGGCTTAGTGCAGCAGGACGGTCTCTACTCAGACAGGCACTAATCTCAGACATCATCCACTTGACAGGATAGAGCGTTAACCGCAAGTTTGGCGTCATTGCAGGAGTTTCGACTAAGGGGTTGGTCTATGGTGTCAGTCAAGTAAAAAGTTTCGTTGTCTGTTTTTATTTGGGTTTTCCTTGTAACAAATTTTTTGCCATGGCCATGACAATGACATGGCGCCAGGGAAGGCTATCAAGATGTGAGGCCATAATTGATAGTTTCTTAAATGTGTGTGCGTTTAATAAATAAAGGATAATTATGATTCCAATAAATCTCCTTGATGTCTGATATCTGAACAACAACTTTTTTTCCAGGGAGCTGTTTTTGGTGATGATTTGATTTTATGGAAATGATTTTGTAAATTTTACTTTACACGGCTTTTCGTAGGAACGAAGAAACGAAGCTTGCTGTCATTCAAAATAAAAGCCATGTGCATAAATCAAATTTTCGATTATGATAGTGAAAAATGGATAGTCTTTGTTTGCTCTTTCCTTAGGATGAGATTCGGTTATGGACATAGCGTATGAGTAAACAATTTCATATTTTTCTTCGTTTTCGGCCGTAGTGCATCATTAATTTATTTTTCAAAATATTGTTTTAATGTGTTTTCGTTACAAGCAAAATTGTCAAAATATAAAGAAATGTAATAAATAAGATAAACATGCTACTAGGAGGTCCTGTCAGACTCATCTTAAAGCCAAAATTAACCGGTTCCCAAAGTAAATCATATAAAAATGACTTTAAATTAATGGTACTCAAGCAGTCAGCACTGGCATCAGTTTATGTGGGGGCTAAACCTTAATATCTGTATAAAATGTCCAGCAGTAGTCGTTAAAATGGAAACCAACGGTGACGCTGAATGCCTGCGTTTAAATTTAAGGGTGAATATCTAAAAATTTCAGTCGTGGGTATCCTCTCCCTGGAAACGGACAGCAACCTGCACACTTTATATTAAGTGAAATAAACCCTTCTTCCCAAATCTCTAAATCTCGGACATGTCTGAATCGATTTAAGAGAATTGCTTTTCCCCGTTATGTTAACCCAACAATCAATTAATCTGGGGGAACGCCCGACCCTAACAACAACCCAAATAGGTGGATTGAGACAATATCTCCAATGAAAGATGTTTAGGAGTGGATTGCAAATCTGATGTAGAAAATTTGATACCAGGTATCTGGGGGTGGGGCTCAAATGGTATGTATTTTATTGGGTTGCCCAAAAAGTAATTGCGTATTTTTCAAATTTTTTCACAGCTTGTGACTCTGTAATTCCATTCTCTCTTCTGTCAGTTATATGCTGTTACTTTTAGCTTGCTTTAGAAAAAAAGTGTAAAAAAAGTATATTTGATTAAAGCTCATTCCAAGCTTTATTAAAAATGCATTTACTTTCTTTTAAAAAATCCGCAATAACTTTTTGGGCAACCCAATAGATATGATCTGAGGGTATGATCAATGTTTGGGATCAAGTATATGGGAGCCGCCTTCACCAAAAATTCTTGGGTTGATGTACGCTGATAGAGAAAAATGTTATTTTGCTCATCGCGGCAAACATGTTGTTCCGAGCTACATTTAAAATATTGTTGCAGTTATAAAATGTGTGGTTTAGCTTAATAATATTATTTAAAAATGTGCTTCTATTAACTCAATATGTATTTGAGTTATTTTTCAACAATCAAATAGGGTGTTAATTGCGGCTTCTTTGATCTCAAGAAGTCATGTCGGGATATGGATATTTAAGGGGTTCTATATCAGTAGTCATAGCAGTAGTTTTTGAGCTAAATTTCAGTAAAATCAGGTAAAAATTGTGGCTTCTAGGAGCTCAAGAAGTCAAATAAGGGGATCGGTTTAAATGGGAGCTATATCAGGTTATAGACAGATTTGAACCGTACTTGGCACAATTGTTGAAAATCATAACAGAATACTACATGCAAAATTCCAGCTAAATCGGACAAACATTGCGGCTTGTAAGGGCTCAAGAAGTCAAACGGCAGTCGGGTTGTATGGAACTATACCAAGATATAGACCTATTTTGGACCGTACTTGACAAAGTTTTTGGAGGTCATGACAGAACACTACGTGCAAAATTTCAGCCGAATTGCGGCTTGCAGGGGCTCAAGAAGTCAAATCGGGAGATCGGTTTCTGTGGAAGCTTTATCAAAATCTGAATCGATATGACACATTCCCCAACGATCTACATTAATAGTAAATATCTGTGGCAAATTTAAAGCGGTTAGCTTTACGCGTTCGACAGCTCTCGTGATTTTGACAGACGGACGGACATGCCTAGATCGGTTCAGAACGTCGAGGCGATCATGAATATGTATACACTTTATGTGGTCTTTGACGAATATTTCGAGGGGGGCTATATTTTCAGTGTATAGACCGATTCGAATCACACCTGGCACATACAATTAGGACAGTGGAAACTCAAGACAATGGAGCTCGATATTCATAGTTTTTAGGGCCCATACCCCAAACCGGACATATTTGCTGGCTTTTGCGATAAGGGGTTTAAATGAATGGTATTTGAGATTTGAAAACGAATTTGATATCCAATTTTGAGGCCAATGGCGATATGAGGTTGAAATAAATTATATTGCATAAAATTCAATTTGTGTTTGGTTGTTTGCTTGTATGTTTGTTTGTTTGTTTGTCTGTCGGTTTGATCGTTTGTTCGGTAGAGACTCAAAAACGGCTGAACCGATAACCTATAAATTTTCACAGAGGGGGGCGGACCCTTCCCCTTACCCCAAAACTACTACCCAAAAATAAAAGTGGACCGATCGCGACAATATGGGATTCAAATGGAAAGAATCCAAGAGTAGAGTATGAATTTCATAATAAAAGTTGGGTCCAAGTACCTGGGGGGGCCGCCCCAACCCCAAAACCCCTTAAAATAGGTTTATTTGACGATCACGACAATATGGGACTCAAATGAATGGTATTCGGAAGTAGATTACAAATATGGTCAGGATGTTGGAATAGGCTTTATAATTTATTAGTAACGGAAGGGGGCGGACTCTCCTTCGTTACCCCAAAAACACCAACCAAAATCAAAAGACCTATAAAGACAATATGAGTATCAAATGAAAAGTATGCGTGGGTAGATAACGAATCTGGCATACAAATATATGTCGAAGTATAGGGTCTCCCCCCCCCCCCCCCCCCACAAAAACACCCAAAATGGGTACATTAGCCAATCACGGATATATGGGACTCGGGTTGTTTGTTCCGTATAGACTGAAAAATGGCAGAACCGATTTTTTCGAAATTTTCGCATATTGTGTAGGTTGGTCTGGAAGGAAACAGAGGCTATATAATTTGTCGGTATCGAAAGAGAGATGGACCCTCCCTCTTATGCCAAAAACACAACCCAAAATCAAAAGTGGACCGATCGGGGCAATATAGGTATCAAATGAAAGGTATTGCAGTGTAGAATACGAATATGAGTCTATGTCCATCCCAAAACTGCCACAAACAGACATATTGGACGTTCATTTCAATATGAGGCTCAAATGAAAGGTATTCCGAAATAGTTTTCGAATCTGGCATACAAAATCAGATCGAAGTATAGGGGGTGATGCCACCCCCCAAAAACGCCATTAGACCCATTATGACTATATGATGCTTGGCTGAACCGATTTTTTTTAAAAATTTGCATAGATTGTGTACGTTTGTCTGGAAGGTAACATAGGCTATATAATTTTTAAATATCGAGTGGAGGCGGACCCTCCCCTTTACCCCAAAAACTCCACCCATATCTGAAAGTGGTCCGATGGGCACAATTAGGGTATCAAATGAAAGGTGTTGGAGACCAGAACATGGGACTCAAATGAAAAGTATTCCACAGTGGATTACAAATATGACATAAAACATTAGGTCCAAGTAATGGGAAGTCGCCCACCGCCAAATACCCCCTAAATGGGCATGTTAGCCGACCATGGTTATATTGGACTCAAATGAAAGGCATTAGGGAGTAGATTACGAAGATAACATTAAAATTTGCGTTCAATTCTAGGTGGCGCTTTTGCTCCTAAATATACGTCAAATGGGTTATTTGACCCATTATGACAATATGGGACTCAAATGAAAGGCATTTGAGAGTAGAAAACGAATTTGATATCCAATTTTGGAGCCAAGTGTTTTGGGGTACGCCCTTTAGTACCCCCTAAACTTAACTTCACTTCCGTTGGGAATAAAGAAAGAATTTGATATCTATTTTTAGTAAAATGTGCCGGTGGTCACCCCAGCCCCAAAACACCCTGCAAACGTTTCATATTTACCGGCCATGGTAATATGGGGCTCAAATTAAAGGGATTTGGAAATGCAGCACGAATTTTTATATCTTCCTAAGGAAGAATATAACTACCAGAAACCGAGAAGGGGGCAAACTCCCACACATTAATGAGTGCTTTTCGATTCAAGTTTAAACTCAATGATAAGGGACCTCTTTTTATAGCCGAGTCCGAACGGCGTCCCGCAGTGCGACACCTCATTGGGGAAACTTTTTTAAATGACCATGCATGGCATTGTACCACGCAAATATCGCCAATATTAAGAGGGGATAAACACCCCTTTGTTCGATGTTCTCGCAAGGTTTCGAACGCGTTCAGCGTCATAGGCTACAATGGCACGAATTCGATATCCGCATTCAGGGCGAAGTGTCCCCACTCTAAATAGATATTAGAGAGTTAAAGAAGGCGCAGCGTAGCGGGCCCGATTGGGCTAGTAAGTTTATAAACCACAAGTCCTTGTGCCAAATTTGAGGCCTATACGGATTATATCCATTTGCAATACCCAAACACCAACATCGATCTGAATTGTCGGTGCCAAATTTAAAGCCGATATCTTTATTCGGTCGACCGCCATCGTTATTTCGACAGACGGAAGCACGAACAAGGCTAGATCGACTCAGAAAGTTATGACGATCAAAAATATATAACTTTAAGGATCTCAGATTAATATTGCGAGGTGGTCCAAACGGAATAATTAGTGTACCCTCCATCCTATGGTGGTGGCTATAAAAATAAAATGATTCTTTTTAATAAATTTTTCGGAATTTTTGCCCAAACTCTAATTTAGTTGAATAAGTTATCGACATTTGGTTTTCATAAAATTTTTCCACTGTCATAAATTTTTTTTGAAAAAAAAATTTTTGCTATTTTAGGTAAGGTTAGGTTAGATTGAAATGAGGTTTCGTATATTAATCCACCCCATGCTACTATGGAAATACACCGAAGCCAGTAATCTTCTTTTTGTGCGCTCTAAATTAAATACTTCATGCAAAATTTCAGCCAAATCGAATAAGAATTGCGCCCTCTAGTGGCTCAAGAAGTCAAGACCCAAGATTGGTTTATATGAGAGCTATATCAGGTTATGAACCGATTTGAACCACACTTGACGCAGTTGTTGGATATCATAACAAAACACGCCGTACAAAATTTCATTCCAATCGGATAAGAATTGCGCCCTCTAGTGGCTCAAGAAGTCAAGATTCAAGATCGGTTTATATGGCAGCTATATCAGGTTATGCACCGATTTGAACCTTACTTATCACAGTTGTTAGAAGTCATATCGAAACACGTCGTGCAAAATTTCATTTCAATCGGATAAGAATTGCGCCCTCTGGAGGTTAAAGAAGTCAAGACCCAAGATCGGGTTATATGGCAGCTGTATCAAAACATGGACCGATATGGCCCATTTACAATCCCAACTGACCTATACCAATAAGAAGTATTTGTGCAAAATTTCAAGCGTCTAGCTTTACTCCTTCGAAAGTTAGCGTGCTTTCGACAGACAGACGGACGGACATGGCTAGATCGACATAAAATGTCACGACGATCATGGGGTCCCAGACGAATATTTCGAGTAGTTACACACAAAATGACGAAATTTGTATACCCCCATCCTATGGTGGAGGGCATAAAAAGTAATCTCGAAAAAAAAAAGTCAAAAATTCCGTGCTGCTTACAAAATCCCTAATTATTTTCCATACCACGCCCCTTAGTTGGTTTTGGTCTGGTATTGTGTCCCCACCTAATTACCGGTGTCTGTTAGCCTCGAAAGCCGGGCTATGAAAATTCTTACAATAAGGATTTCAAATGAAAGGCATTTAAGAGTCGAATTCGAACTGTATATAAAAAGTTTATGGAAGCCCGCCCCACCCCATGCCGGTGTCTGTAAGCCGCGAAAGCCAGGCATAGGAAATGCTCCAATGTCTTTTTTAGTGCGGCATTGGAATTCAATCCCTTGCAAGTTTTGCTGCTTTGATTTAATTTCTTTGTATATAATGCTAGCGGTATAATATCCCTTCATTCAATTTCAATAAGTTGTCAAAAATTGACAGATATGTTGTTGTTGTTTGGTCATTAAATTAATTGATCTTCCTTGTACTTTTGACATTAGCCAAAATTCGACCACAAAATACAAAAATAATTAATGGTCGACATTTTTAAATGACATAGAAATGAGTGCAGTGTACCACCCAACCGCCCGCCTATTAAGCCAGAATCTATGGTACATAACCAAAAACCATGGCCTGACAAAAGTCAATTCAGAATTTAAAAGCCTTTGTTCAAAGTGATGCATTTCCAAAATGCTAATATGATTGACACATACATTTTGTGGACATTGTGTGAGAGGGGGAAACAGAGAGAGAGAGACCACATCATCACCACCACCACCAGCCAGTCCAGGAAAATACTTAGGACCGCACCCACAGCCCACCACTTTGTCAATTGACCAAATATGAATTGATTCTATTGACATTAGGATAATGGTTTCTCATCGCTGATGGATTTGTGTATAGTTGTACATGTTTACTCCGTAAAGCTCTAGGAACCTAATGCTGTATGGGCAATTTCATGGAAAATATGCAAATAAACTAAAGTTTAAAAATAAAATAAAACTTCTACGAATATCATCATCATATATCAAACCTCCTACAAATTGCTTCATTAGCTCCTGCTGCTTTAATGGGTAATGACAGAGATACTTACAATTTTGAATTCTTATAGAGGTTTAAAGTATTCCTGTATACCTCCTACATCTCTAGGTTTGCTTTATCCTTAGTGTCTTTTCATATTGCATGCTTAAATGTTCTAATTTCATTTACGAATTTCTAATGGCTTGCATTAGCATTTTTAATGAAAATAACGCAAAACAAACATAACACAACCCCAATGAATCATAACCCAAAGCAGGCACAGACATTTTTGTACACCGAAAAAAAATTCAGCCTAAATGTTTACAATTATGCCAAGATCGTTATTTTACATAAAAAAGTGGTTTAAGTTGATTTTCCTAAAATTTTAAAATGTCTTCAAAAAATTTTCAATTTTACTTTTATTTAGAATTTAACTATTTTTCTCTCCGTGTACTTTGTATGAATGATTCCTATGCATTCAAATGCAAAAACCCACAAATGTGCTTTGTAGTATTCAATTGAAAGTGTTATTCATCATGCCAGCGGGGTTGTTGGCTTGGGGGGACGAACCTCCTCAGAACTATGGTCTCTACAAATACACGCCTTTCTTCCCCTTTCTAGAGTGGACATTTGGAGGTGTTAACCCGTAAGTGTTTCATATGCAAATTCTGACCATTGTTTGGGGGTATTTGCTGTGGCTCTGTTTTACTCGTGGGTGGATGGGTGAATGACTTTTGCCAACGTTGTCACCACAGCACAACTATGATGACGACGTCAGCAACGTCATCATTCATCTGAAATGGTCTAAATGCAAAATTGAAATAATTTATTAAATTTATTTGCAAATATACAACAAATGTGTATGCAAATGCCAAATGCTTTTGGTTAGAAGTCCACACACACACACACACATTCTTATGCTAATATGAATTTTGTTTGGTCATAAATCAAATTAGAAATAATATTTATTTTAAATTGTATCTTTATCCAAACAAGCAATGCAGCGAAATAGAATTGAGATATGGGCGTTGAAAAAGGCCTTTACTAAGGGAGCTAAATATGGTTTTGAACAAGTAAGGACGGGCAAAAGTCGGGCGGTGCCGACTGTATAACACCCTACATCTACCCTATAACAACAACGTGGGAGCTATATCCAATTCTGAACCAATTTTGATGGACCTCGACGAGCAAATATGCTCAAAAATCCTTCCTAACATATTTCAAGAGCATCGGTTAACAAATGACCATTTTATTGCATTATTACTGCTAATCGAACGAACATATATATGGGAGCTATATCCAAATCTAAACCGATTCTTATGAAATTTACCTGTAATGTCAGGAGTCATAAGAAAATCCTCCTTGCCAAATATAGAGGGAATCGGTTAACAAATGACCATTTTATTGCGTTATTACTGCAAATCGGACGAACACATATATGAGAGCTATATAAAAATCTTAACCGATTTCCATGAAACTCACATGTTATGTCGGAAGCCATGAGAAAATCCTTCTTAACAAATTTCAAGAGAATCCGTTAACAAATGACCATTTTATTGCATTATTACTGCAAATCGGACGAACATGTATATAGGAGCTATATCCAAATCTGAACCGATTTTTATGAAATTTACATGTAATGTTGGCGGTCATGATAAAATCCTTCTTAACAAATTTCGAGAGAATTGGTTAACAAATGACCATTTTATTGCGTTATTACTGCAAATCGGACGAACATATATATGGGAGCTATGGCAAAATCTGAACCGATTTTTATGAAATTTACCTGTTATATCGGGAGTCATGAGAAAATCCTTCTTAACAAATTTCGAGAGAATCGTTTAACAAATTACAGTTTTATTGCAGTATTACTGCAAATCGGACGAACATATATATGGGAGCTATATCCAAATCTGAACCGATTTTTATAAAATATTTCTGTAATGTCAGGAGCCATAAGAAAATCCTTCCTGCCAAATATTGAGGGAATCGGTTAACAAATGACCATTTTATTGCATTATTACTGCAAATCGGACGAACATATATATGGGAGCTATATCCAAATCTGAACCGATTATTATAAAATTTACATGTAATGGCGGGAGTCATGAGAAAATCCTTCTTGCCAAATATTGAGGGAATCGGTTAACAAATGACCATTTTATTGCGTTATTACTGCAAATCGGACGAACACATATATGAGAGCTATATAAAAATCTTAACCGATTTCCATGAAACTCACATGTAATGTCGGAAGCCATGAGAAAATCCTTCTTAACAAATTTCAAGAGAATCCGTTAACAAATGACCATTTTATTGCATTATTACTGCAAATCGGACGAACATGTATATAGGAGCTATATCCAAATCTGAACCGATTTTTATGAAATTTACATGTAATGTTGGCGGTCATGAGAAAATCCTTCTTAACAAATTTCGAGAGAATCGTTTAACAAATTACAATTTTATTGCAGTATTACTGCAAATCGGACGAACATATATATGGGAGCTATATCCAAATCTGAACCGATTTTTATAAAATATTTCTGTAATGTCAGGAGCCATAAGAAAATCCTTCCTGCCAAATATTGAGGGAATCGGTTAACAAATGACCATTTTATTGCGTTATTACTGCAAATCGGACGAACATATATATGGGAGCTATATCCAAATCTGAACCGATTATTATAAAATTTACATGTAATGGCGGGAGTCATGAGAAAATCCTTCTTGCCAAATATTGAGGGAATCGGTTAACAAATAACCATTTTATTGCGTTATTACTGCAAATCGGACGAACACATATGAGAGCTATATAAAAATCTTAACCGATTTCCATGAAACTCACATGTAATGTCGGAAGCCATGAGAAAATCCTTCTTAACAAATTTCAAGAGAATCCGTTAACAAATGACCATTTTATTGCATTATTACTGCAAATCGGACGAACATGTATATGGGAGCTATATCCAAATCTGAACCGATTTTTATGAAATTTACATATAATGTTGGCGGTCATGATAAAATCCTTCTTAACAAATTTCGAGAGAATTGGTTAACAAATGACCATTTTATTGCGTTATTACTGCAAATCGGACGAACATATATATGGGAGCTATGGCAAAATCTGAACCGATTTTTATGAAATTTACCTGTTATATCGGGAGTCATGAGAAAATCCTTCTTAACAAATTTCGAGAGAATCGTTTAACAAATTACAATTTTATTGCAGTATTACTGCAAATCGGACGAACATATATATGGGAGCTATATCCAAATCTGAACCAATTTCTATGAAATTCACCTGTAATGTCGGGAGTCATGAGAAAATCCTTCTTAACAAATTTCAAGAGAATCGGTTAACAAATGATAATTTTATTGCGTTATTACTGCAAATCGGACGAACATATATATGGGAGCTATATCCAAATCTGAACCGATTTTTTCCAATTTCAGTAGGCTTCGTCTCGAGGCCGAAAAACATGCCCGTACCAAATTTGAAGACGATCGAATTTATTGACCAATCTTCCCAAAATTTTGTACAACGCTTTCCTCAACGACATCCACAGATATAGCTGTCATATATGTATATCGCCAGATTTTCACTCCAAGAGCCACTACAAGCGCATTGTTTGACCAATCTTGCTAAAATGATGCACAGCGATTTCCTCGAGGACTACCACATTACCGGAGAAGTTTGCTCTAAATCGGTTCAGACTTCGGGAAATTTGCAATAATGTTGTCATTTGTCAACCGTAGTTATTACAGTTTGGAGGCCACCGTAGCGCAGAGGTTAGCATGTCCACCTATGACGCTGAACGCATGGGTTCGAATCCTGGTGAGACCACCAAAAAAAATTTTCAGCGGTGGTTTTCCCTTTCCAATGCTGGCAACATTTGTGAGGTACTATGCCATGTAAAACTTCTCTCCAAAGAGGTGTCGCACGGCGGCACGCCGTTCGGACTCGGCTATAAAAAGGAAGCCCCTTATCATTGAGCTTAAACTTGAATCGGACTGCACTCATTGATATGTGAGAAGTTTGCCCCTGTTCCTAAGTGGAATGTTCATGGGTAAAATTTGCAGTTATTACAGTTTCAGCAAATTTGCCGCCTAGGTCCATCAAAATCGGTTCAGAATTGGATATAGCTCCCACATTGTACTTATAGGGTAGGTGTTGTGTATTATACAGTCGGCACCGCCCGACTTTTGCCCTTCCTTACTGGTATTAAAATTGAAATTGTTCCGTATAGACTCAAAAACGACCAAACCGATTACCTTGAAATTTTCACAGATTGCATAGGTTGGCCTGGAAAGAAACATAGGTTATACAGTTTTTTGATATCGGAAGGGGGGTCCGCCCCCCTTACCCCAAAAGTACTAGCCAAAAATAAAAGTGGAACTATCGGGACAGTATGGGACTCAAATGGAAGGTATTCAGGAGTAGAAAACGAAATTCATATTAAAATTTGGGTCCACTTAACTTGGGGGGCCGCCCCAACCCTAAAACTAAAATACTAAATAATAAATACACTAAAATATTCGGGAGTAGATTACGAATATGGTCTGGAAGAAAAAATAGGCTTTATAATTTGTTGATATCGGAAGGGGCGGACGCTCCCCTTTACCCAAAAACACCACCCAATTTTAAAAGTGGACCGATCGGGACAATATGGATATCAAATGAAAGGTATTGGAAAATAGAATACGAATATGGTATTTTAATTTGGGTCTAACTACCCATTGGGCCGCCCCAACCCTAAAATTTCCGCAGACAGACATATTGGGCGTTCATGTCAATATGGGCTTCAAGGTATTCGGGAGTAGATTACGAATCTGGCATACAAAATCAGATTGAAGTAGAGGGGGTTACCCTACCCGCCAAAAAACGCCTTAAATGGGCATATGACCCATAATGACAGTATGGGTCTCGGTGTTTTTGTTTATTCCGTAGAATCGAAAACGGCTGAATTGATTTTCTTAAAATTTCCACAGACTGTGTAAGTTTGTCTAGAAGGAAACATAGGCTATATAATTTGAGATGAGGGCGGTTCAACCCCCCTACCACAGCAACGCCACCTAAATTCAAGAGGACCGATAGGCACAATATGGGTATCAAATGAAAGGTATTGGAGACTAGAAAACGAATATCGTATTAAAATTTGGTACCCAGCGGGCCTCCTCAACCGAAAAACTCCTCTAAACAGATATATTTGACGTTCATGTCAAAATGGGCCTCAAGTGAAAACAATTCGACAGTCAATTACAAATATGGCATAAAAAATTACAATAGGTCCAAGTAATGGGAGGTCGCCCCAAATACCCCCAAATGGGAATACTAGCCGACCATGTCTATATGGGACTCTAAAGAAAGGTATTTGGAAGTAGATTACGAATATGACAATCAAATTTGTGTTCAAGTCTAGGTAGCGCTTTTCTTTTCAAAAATAAGTTAAATAGGTTAATTGACCCATTATGACAATATGGGAGTCAAATGAAAGGTATATGAGAATAGAAAACGAATATTGATGTACGATATTTGATATGTACGCCCAAAAGCGCCCCCTAAACTGAACTTCATTACCGATTATGCCAATATGGAGCTCAAATCAAAGGTATTGGGGAGTGAAAAACGAATTTAATATCTACTGTCAGGGCAAAGTGCCGGTGGCCGCCCCATCCCCAAAGCAACCTCCAAACATTTCATATTTACTGACCATGGCAATATGAGGCTCACATTAAATGGATTTGGAAGTGCAGCACAAATTTGATATCCATATTTGAGTCGAAATGTCTGAGTACAATCCCTCCCCTAAAAAGCATTTCTCATTGCCCTAATTTTCAAAACCACAAGATATCGTAGATTGATAATGCGATTCGTTCGAATTTTTTTTTTTTTGCACTCTCATAGACAAAACAAAACATGGTTTCTATTGTTTGGGTCGGGTGCCTTGGGGGCCGTCCAAAACCCGCTAAATGGGTATATAGACCAATCACGACAATATAGAGCTCAAACGAAAGGTACTTTAGAGAAAAAACGAATTTGATAACCAATTGAAGGGCCATGTGTTTGGGGAACTGTCCCATCCGAAAACACCTCCCTATCATATAAAAGCTATTTGATGTATAAATTGATTGATTTTCGGGAAATTGATACTCATTTTCGGGACAATGCGGTGCCGCAGTGCGACATCTCTTTGGGGAGAATTTTTTACATGACCATGAATGGCAAATGTCGCCAACGATGTTAATGTCAGGATTTGAACGCTGGCGTTCAGCGTTATAGGCGAACATAGGCTACAGTGGCACGGATTCGATATACACAATCAGAGCGAAATGTCCCAACCCTTAAAAGATATTAGAGAGTTAAAGAAGGCGCAGCGGAGCGGACCCGATTCAGCTAGTTACAAATAAAATATGTTGTAAATACATGATGGAAATTGATACAAAATTTGCTTCATAATTTGAGTTTGAAAGACATTTTGTAATTACAACAGCAGTGACCAAGTAGCATTTGTAATTGGCTTAAATAAAAGACCATTCTTCATAACAATTGTGTGAATTAACAATTACATGAAAAGCTCATCAAAATGTGATTTTCTATGAAAATGCCCTTAAAGCTTGATATTGATGATTTCTAAAATTGGCTTTAATGGAAATGGTTACATGCTAATTTTAATCCTTTATTCTCATTTTCCATTTCATCTAAAATGTTCTTCAATAGGCCTTTACTGCCTCAGGCCTTGCCAGATTAAATTTCATATCAACATAGACCAAAAACATTGACACATTTTATTAATATTCCCTTGTCCAAATAAATACACAGAAATACAAAATAAATCCATTCATCTGTTTTGTGCATCATAATGAAATTTTTGTACAAACATCAGCAACATATGGATAAATGGAACTGAAATGTTTGTTGGCGGCGTCCACCAATGACATGGTCATCTAAAACGCCCTCCAGGGTATATGAGGTATGTTTGCGATGTCGATTCTTTTATTTGGTTTAAAGCTTCAAAACATGGTTTCCTCTGAGTTGGTCACCGATGTTGCAATTCACCCAGTTTTGCCCAAACATTAACAGCTACAACCTCTACATTCCCATTGTCTCGAACACTATAAATATTGACTTTAAGCTCAAAATGTATAACAAAATGTAATTTGTCGCTGTCATGCTATACCACAAACACAGCTCGCAGATGGGTGGCAGGTTGGTTACTCGCAGCCATTTGTCTCATGTGGTCGGTGGACCGACAACTCTGATAGTTTGAGGTTCCCTATGGCCATTGTCACCATCACCCAAAATGATGCAGCAAATATCCCTTTGGGGGTCACCAGAACCCCATTACATTGTCCAAATAGTAGGCAGCATTACCTCAGACATCACCACTTCAGTGGCGTTTATAGGCCACTGTCGATAAAACGAAGTTATTTTGTGATGTGGCAAAATATGGTACTGATTGTCGCCTATGGGGCGATGTGCCAAATAATTCGATTTCCTGCATTTGTTGCGAGCCTAGGTCACACAAAGCGGGGAAATATTGCCAGTGCATTTTTTTTATAGAGCAAAGCCTTTCAGGCAACCATTAGCACTATTTGTGTTATTAAGAAGATTTTTTGTGTTCACACAATTAGGAGTGCGACATCCAATTGAACCAAAGCAGCATTCAATTGAAATTCTGCCATAGGATATTAGCATTAAAGCTATCTCCATTAATCGAAATAACTAATTTCAATTATCTCGCTTCTTGAATTGAGTAAAGAGTGTAACACATGGCAATGTTTGAGTGTGGTCAAACTGTTTGTTGAGGAACTTAAAAAGTCGGGTAAGGTAAAGTTAAAAATGGGAAGCAGTGATGGGTTTGTAGTATGCTCTAAAAACAAAAAAGTAACCTCGAAAAATCTAAGTCAAGAATTCCATGCTACTCGCAAAGGCAGTCTTCTGCAAAAAATGCAATTTTTTTTTCAAATTTTGCCCATGAACATTCCACTATCAATGAGTGCAGTCCGATTCAAGTTTAAGCTCAATGATAAGGGGCCTCCTTTTTATAGCCGAGTCCGAACGGCGAGCCGCAGAGCGACACCTCTTTAAAGAGAAGTTTTACATGGCATAGTACCTCACAAATGTAGCCAGCATTAGGAGGGGAAAACCACCGGTGAAATTTTTTTCTGATGGTATCGCCAGGATTCGAACCCAGGTGTTCAGCGTCATAGGCGGATATGCTAACCTCTGTGCTACGGTGGCCTCCAGTCTTCTGCACTTCGCGATCAAATCGTCCTCTTTTTTCTTCCCCGGCGGCACGGCAATCAAAAGATGGGGATCATGACACCGTTGTGCAGAGGTCAGCATGTCCGCCTATGACGCTGCACGTCTGGGTTTGAATCCTGGCGAATCCTCGTTGCAAATTTTGCTTTGACAAAATTCAATGAAAAAATTTTTTTTTGAAGATTTTGCTAAGAAAATTTCATAATAAAAGTAAGAAATTCCTATTGTCACAAAGGTCCTCCACGATTTGCTTTTTGACTTCTCTATGTCTAATAGAATAACAATTCCATGTTCAGTTATTGAGTTCAGCAACCTATATATCTGCGTGGCGCCATAATTCCCCATAGGGAAAAAGAAAACTTTCGGTTGTCGTTTTTGAGCAAGGTGCTCTTGATCTCCCCTTAGTAATGTGAAAGTATCCCACATTACGTAGGTGTTGATTTAAATTCAAAACTACTTTCTTTCATCTTCCCAGCCATACATTGGACGGCCAGCCATTGCGAATCATGCAGCAGGTTGTTGCAAGATCTGACCAAAGACCCATTAGTCACACATCCATGACAAAATGAGTGTTTACACATCGTCAGACACCGCGCTGAAATCGAGGCAGTGACTGCAGACGGGCGCGACACTTGCGATTATGTTTCGGACAGGGCCATGTTGTGGTTGTTTGCTCAGCATTTTTGTCTCGCCATTGGCCTAAGTGTCCAAACAACAACGAATGCCACAACGAATCGATTTGAATTGAACACTTTTAATTATTTGATAAGCATCGCTGATTAATTCATAAACACGAACATTGAATATTAAATCAAAATTCAAACAAAATTTTAACTTAACTCAGTCGCATTCGCACCAACTCATAACTCAACTTGAAACCCAACTGAAAAGGAATGTCAAACAATGCATTTGCAATTGAAAAACCTTGCAAATGAAACTCCTATTTCTCCATGGTGGGGGAACAGAAGGGGGTTCAACAGTGTCTGGCGTTTCGACATTGCTAGAGAGGCAGACAACACTAGCTGGACTATAGGGAGCCCCGAATGCAGTGCTGTAGGCCAGGGGGAGCTGTAGAAAAAACTAATCACACTGAAAAGGGAAAGAGAACCTGGAAAATAGCCAATGAAAACAAGTAAGAGCGTGCTAAGTTCGGCCGGGCCGATTCTTTTATAACCTCCACCATGGATCGAGTTTATCGAGTTCTTTGCGCGGTATCTCTTTGTAGGCAAACAAGAATAATGAATAAGAACTGTCATGCTATTCGAGCCATATCAAATTATAGTCCGATTCGGACCATAAATGAATTGAATGCTAAACATTGTTCGGATAAGAATGAGTCTTGTAGGGGCTCAAGAAGCAAAATCGGGAGATCGGTTTATATGGGAGCTGTATCAAGCTATAGATCGATTCAGACCATATCGAACACGCATGGGAGAAGCCATTGTACAAAATTACTGCCAAGTCGGAGTAGAATTTCTCCCTCTAGAAGCTCAAGAAGCCATATAAACCCCGATGGGTTTATATGGCAGCTATATTAGGTAATGTACCGATTTGCGCCATACTTAACACAGTTCTTGAAAGTCATAACAAAACACCTCATGGAAAATTTCAGCCAATTCGGATAAGAACTGCGCCCTCTAGCGGCTCAATAACTCAAGATCCAAGATCGGTTTATATAGCAGCCGTACCAGGTTATGAACCGATTTGAACCATACTTAGCACAGTTGTTGGAAGTAACAACAAAACACCTCATGGAAAATTTCAGCAAAATCGGATGAGATTTGCGCCCTCTAACAGCTGAAGAAGTCAGGACCCGAGATCGGTTTATATGGCAGCTATGCCAGGTTATGAACCGATTTGAACCATACTTAGCACAGTTGTTGGAAGTGATACCAAAATAGCATATGCAAAATTACAACCAAATCGGATGATAACTGCGCCCTCTAGCGGCTCAAAAACACAATATCCAAGATCGGTTTATATGGCCGCTACATTGGGTTATGAACCGATTTGCGCCATACTCAACACAGTTCTTGGGAGTCATAACAAAACACCTCATTCAAAATTTCAGCCAAATCAGATGAGAACTGCGCCCTCTAGCGGCTCAAAAACTCAAGATCCAAGATCGGTTTATATGGCATTTTAAACATACCTAGCACAAATATTGCCAGTGATACCAAAACACCTTATGCAAAATTTCTGCAAAATTCGATGAGAACTGCGCCCTCTAGCGGCTCAAAAACTCAAGATCCAAGATCGGTTTATATGGTAGCTATGCCAGAATATGAACCGATTTGAACCAACTTAGCACAGTTGTGGGAAGTGATACCAAAACACCTCATGGAAAATTTCAGCTAAATCGGATGAGATTTGCGCCCTCTTGAGGCTCAAGAAGTCAAGACCTAAGATCGTTTTATATGGCAGCTATACAAGGTTATGAACCGATTTGAACCATACTTAGCACAGTTGTTGGAAGTGATACCAAAATAGCATATGCAAAATTACAACCAAATCGGATGATAACTGCGCCCTCTAGCGGCTCAAAAACACAATATCCAAGATCGGTTTATATGGCCGCTACATTGGGTTATGAACCGATTTGCGCCATACTCAACACAGTTGTTGGGAGTCATAACAAAACACCTCATGCAAAATTTCAGCCAAATCAGATGAGAACTGCGCCCTCTAGCGGCTCAAAAACTCAAGATCCAAGATCAGTTTATATGGCATTTAAAACATACCTAGCACAAATATTGCCAGTGATACCAAAACACCTCATGCAAAATTTCTGCAAAATTTGATGAGAACTGCGCCCTCTAGCGGCTCAATAACTCAAGATCCAAGATCGGTTTATATGGCAGCTATGCCAGAATATGAACCGATTTGAACCAACTTAGCACAGTTGTGGGAAGTGACACCAAAACACCTCATGGAAATTTTCAGCTAAATCGGATGAGATTTGCGCCCTCTTGAGGCTCAAGAAGTCAAGACCTAAGATCGTTTTATATGGCAGCTATACAAGGTTATGAACCGATTTCAACTATACTTAGCACAGTTGTTGGAAGTGATACCAAAACACCACGTGCAAAATTTCAATCAAATCGGACGAGATTTGCGCCCTCTAGCGGTTCAAGAACTCAAGATCCAAGATCGGTTTATATGGCAGCTATACCAAAACATGAACCGATTTGGCCCATTTACAATCGCAACGGACCTACAATAGAAAGAGGTATTTGTGCAAAATTTCATGCGGCTAGCTTAACTCCTTCGAAAGTTAGCGTGCTTTCGACAGACGGACGAACGGACAGACAGACGGACGGGCAGACGGACGGACGGACAGACGGACGGACATGCCTAGATCGACTTAGAATGTTATGACGATCAAGAATATATATACTTTATAGGGTCTTAGACGCTTATTACGAGGTGTTACAAACAGAATGACAAAATTAGTATACTCCCATCCTATGGTGGAGGGTATAAAACATTGATTGACAAGGCCGTTTACGAATGACGTTCTTTTCAACAAACAAAAAATTATGCTTATCGTTGCCATTGTGTTGGCTTCTTGGTTCCTCCAAAGTGGCCCATCTAACTTTCTTATACCTCTCGCCCCTCCAAAGGCTATTCCATTTCTACGCCCATGCTTTCATGTATGGCCTGGGCTAATAGCTTGGCCATCATTGATTTGCGTTCATTATTCATTGCAGCTGTGGTAATAGCCACAAATTAAAACGGCCACTTGGTGCCCCCCCGAAAATAAAAATGAATGCAACACTTTAAATGATTTAACGAATGTTGCGACTGACGCTCACCATCATCGCACAATAATGGGGCAAGCAGTGTCAATGGTTTGGTAACGTTTTTTTTTTTGTTGTTGTTAAAAACACCAACGAATTACCTGCTGTTTGGCTTAATTAAAGAGAGCGAAGAAAAACAGGGCTTTCATGGAAATTAGACTAGTTACGGCTATTTTGGTTAAACATTACGAGCGATGTGCTCATTTGAATTGAAATAACGTGGACAATGAATCGAAATTGCAGGCTCAAGTGATGTGGATGTGGATGTGAATGTAAAGGTGATTGTGATTTACATTGACGACAGACGACAACTCAACTCAACGCAGTGTAACGCAATGACGTCTGGAGTTTTTTTTTTCGCTGTCATTCCCACGTTGCATGCCTCATTTTTGCCAGCGATTGTCTGGAGGGGTCTCCTAGGCAGCCGTTCATCATTCAACCATGCCATTGGAAAAAGCAACAGAAGCTTTGAAGTGTTGGCGCAGGTGATCGGAATAGTAATTTAATAATAACTAATCGTTTAACATAAAATTGTTTACATTTCGTTTTTTTTTTTCGTCTGTCTGTCTTTCTTTTTTTGATTTTTTCTGTTGCCTGGAAATACCTGCAGCAATATTTATAAGTTGCAATTAAATTGAGCTTTTGTTTTTGTTTTCCTCTTGCCGGCCAAGGTAAAACCGATCGAGTGGACGAAACATCATCTCCATTGCATGTGGACAAGTGGCAGGTTTTACGTTTCACTTTTACTGCCAAATACGACTACGCATTTTCCTCTTGAAGCATGCTGCAGCAGCAGCAGCAGCAGTAAGTGCACTCGTTACAATCTCCTCAAGAAAGTGGGCTGTCGAGATAGCATCATCATATTTTTCAATCATCCTCCTCCTCCGCCTCGTTTTAAAAACTGATTTCAACATTCATATTCATAATTTTTATCGCTTTGTTTGTTGATTTTGCGCTGGCGAACAGGAGGCGATCGCACGCAGGCAATGTCTGCTTGCAATTAGAAATTGGAAACATATGAGGCAAGCCTGGGCAAATAACCCAGCAAAACGATTGAAGAGTTGTTTGATAAAAAAGGTGAAGGAAAGAAAAATTTTAAAAAGGATTTTGATCCCAAATGAAGGTTATAGCTTGAAGAACACACAAGGATAAGAATTGCGTCCTGTTGGTCCTCAGGAAGTGAAATCGAAAGGTAGGCGTAAATGGGAACTATATGAGGTAAGGGTCCAAGTGGGGCCATACGCGGTTACAGACGCGGAGGTCATAACAGAAATTAAAATTTCAGACACATCCTACATGAATTGCTCCTTCTAAAGACTCTGGCAACTGTATCAGGTCATAAACACACATATCAAAGAAATTCCAATGCGAAAATTTGCTTTATCTAAAGGCTCAAGAAGTAAAATCGGAAGATATGTCAGGTTATGTACTGATACGAACCATACTTGATATAGATGTTGTTGTTCCATCACATCGTATGGGAATTGCGTCCTCTAGAAGCTCAAGCAATAACATCAGAATATACACAAATAGCAAAAAAGTTTGCTGAAAATAGCAAACATTGTTTGCTGAATATTTGTGAATATTCTGCTATTACAGCAGTAGTACTGCAATTTCAGAGTATCAGGTTTGCTGCTAAAACGTCCATTGTTCGCTGAAAATGACTGCTACTTAACAATGAAGCGGGTGTTAGAAGAAACAAAAAAAAGCGTGCCATGGATTCTGCTACAATATGGGAGCTATATCTAGTTATAGACCGAATTGAACCGTATTTGGCGCAGTTGTTGAGAGTCATAACAGAACACTATATGCAAAATTTCAGCCAAATCGGATAAAAATCGCGACTTGTAAGGGTTCAAGAAGCCAAATCGGGAGATCAGTTTATATGGGAGCTATATCATGTTCTTGACAGATTTGAACCGTACTTGGGACAGTTTTTTGAAGTCACAACAGAACACCCTGCGCATAATTTCAGCCAAATCGGATGAAAATTGCGGCTTCCATGGGCTCAAGAAGTCAAATCGGGATATCGGTTTATATGGGAGCTATATCAGGTTATAGACCGATTAGGACCACACTTGGCTCCGTTGTTGGGAGTCATAACGGAACACCATGTGCAAAATTTCAGCCAAATCGGACAAAAATTGCAGCTTCTAGGGGCTCAGGAAGTCAAATCGGGATATCGGTTTATATGGGAGCTATATCAGGTTATAGACCGATTTGGACAGTACTTGGTTTCGTTGTTGGGAATTATAATAGGATACTATGAGCAAAATTTCTGCCAAATAGGATACAAATTGTGGCTTCTAGGGGCTCAGAAAGTCAAATCGGGATATCGGTTTATATGGGAGCTATATCAGGTTATAGACCGATTTGGACTGCACTTGCCTCCGTTGTTGAGTAGGCAGGATACTATGTGCAAAATTTCAGCCAAATCGGACAAAAATTGAGGATTCCAAGGGCTCAGGAAGTCAAATCGGGATGTCGGTTTATATGGGAGCTATATCAGGTTGTACACCGATTAGGACCGCACTTGGCTCCGTTGTTGGAAGTCATAACAAGATACTATGTGCAAAATTTCAGCCAAATCGGACAAAAATTGAGGATTCCAGGGGCCCAAGAAGTCAAATCAGGAGATCGGTTTATGTGGGAGCCATAGCCAAACCTGAACCGATATGGCCCATTTGCAATCCCCAACGACCTACATCAATATAAATTATCTATGCAAAATTTCAAGCGGTTAGATCTACGCGTTCGACCGCTATTGTGATTTCAATAGACGGACGGACATGGCTAGTTCGAATCAGGATTTCAAGGCGATCAAGAATATATATACTTTATGGCGTCCCAGTTAAATATTTCTAGATTAGTAGATCCCCATCCTATGGTGGTGGTTATAACAAGTAAGAGCGTGCTTCCAAGACCCCATAAAGTATATACATTCTTGATCGTGAAGACATTTTAAGTCGATCTAGCCATGTCTGTCCGTCTGTCGAAAGCACGCTAACCTTCGAAATAGTACAGCTATGCGCTTAAAATTTTGTACAAATACTTTTTATTACTGTAGGTCGATTGGGACGGTAAATGGGCCAAAATGGGTCAATATTTTGATATAGCTGCCATAAAACCTGATCTTAGGTCTTGACTTCTTGAGCCTCTAGAGGGCGTAATTCTCTGTGCTTAGTATGGTTCAAATCCGTTCATAACCTGATACAGCTGCCATATACCGATCTGGGGTCTTGACTTCTTCAGTTTTTAGAGAGCGAAATTCTTATTCGATTTGACTGTAATTTGGACGTGGTGCTTCGGTATCACTTCCAACAACTGTGATAAGCATGGTTCAAATCAGTTCATAACCTGGTATAGCTGCCATTTAAACCGACCTTGGATAGTGCCTTCTTGAGCCGCTAGAGAACGCAATTCTCAACCGATTTGGCTGAAATTGTGCATGAGGTGTTTTGTTATGTCTTTTCAAATATGATCCGAATCGGACTATAACATGATATAGCTCGGCCCGGCTGAACTTAGCACGCTCTTACCTGTTTCAGCAACGGAATGAGTATGGGAGCAGCCCATACCATCGCGGTATACTCGAGGTGACGATAGGAAACCTGGAAGTTAGGGAAGAGGCTTCCGATCGGATACCTGAGATGAATCTTGAAGTCGAGTGCGATGCACTGCTGCCATCGGCACAGTCTTGGATTGATGGAACCCTAATATTGCCATCTGAAAGATCATGTTATATGGATGGATAGAGGACAGAGTGGGCGCTGGGGGTTTACACCGAGATCTGGTTTAGACTGCCTGACCATAACGGTGAAAGCCAGAGGACTGCCGTCAATAAACTGCCCGAAGCCTTTCGGGTCGATGCGGTCCGAGTTAAGGGAGTGGGCGACGAATGCGCAAGCAACATTGGGAAACAGCGAAACGGTCGGTAGGACGGCGAAAATCCTGTGGGGAGATCCACATCGTGAGAAGACATGGCTATTACTGAAAAGAAGTAGGAAGGAGGTCAGTATAGATTTCGGTATCATAACGGGACAAGTTTAGTTATGCAAAATCGGTGCGGCATGTGACAGCATGTGTAGGGCATGTGGGGAGGATGATGAGACATTGGAGCATTTCCTATGTCATTGCATTGCTCAGATGAATTGAGAGGTTAGAACTATTAAATCTGCCCAAATATCACCCACCTTTTCGCAAAGTTTTAAGAATAATTAATAATCTTCCTCTTTGATCCCTTTTTCAATATCTTTTACTCTCCATAAATAATTTCGCTGGGTTTACTTCACTTATCCACCAACTCACATTAAATTGACATTCAATGTAAGTCATTAAAATCTTAGAGATATACCAAATGAACATTTAACCCATCTTGCTGCTGAACACAAAAAAAAAACAATATCAGCTCCCGTATCAGTCAGTGCGATGAAATCAAAATGTTTTGCCTTAATGGTAAAGCGCAATCACCAAATGAATGATAATCGTAACCATCATCCAATTTTTATGGTGGTCTGTCAGCAACATGGTCCAAAATGCCAAATGACTTAAATGCATGAAATAAAGTTGTTGGATGGTAGGAAGGCGAGGCAGAGACCCCCTTGCCAACAATAATCCTAGGCCAAACATTTGGTTAAGTTAACTTTTGGAAATATGCAATTCATGCAATTGCCTTGATTTTGCTTTACATTTTTTCAACATTTCCTTTTTGCCACACACACGACCCTATTCCTTAGAAGTTATTAATCATGTTGTTGGCATCTTGCATAGAACTTTAGAGTATACAGCCTGACAGAGCAGCTCTAACCGAATTCATGGAAACTCAATTAGCATTTTCCAAAGAACAGCCAACTGCCAATGTTAGACTGTTAAGCGTCCATAGCAGCCACTGTTTGCAAGCTTGGCGCTACATAGACGTGCGACATTGCCATGTAACATACCCAATAAGCCATCTGATTGGATTCTTAAGTCTTATGATTGTCATGCCTTCCATTTGGAATGCACTGAGACATAATATTTTTGAGTGCATGTATGATTTCTTGGTATGTGGAATGCAGTAGACTTTGTTCTTGAATTAACTCCCAAGTGAGAACATTTAAAAAAAAATTTAAAGAAAATTAGAAAAAATTCACAAGAAAATTAACAAGTAACAAGTAAGAATGTGCTAAGTTCGGCCGGGCCGAATCTTATATGCCCTCCACCATGGATCGCATTTGTCGAGTTCTATGCGCGGCATCTCTTTTTAGGCAAACAAAGAACATTGAATAAGAACTGTTATGCTATTGGAGCTATATCAAGTTATAGTCCGATTCAGACGGTAAATTAATGCTGAACATTGTAGAAGTCATTGTGCGATATTTCAGTTCATTCGGATAATAATTGTGCCTTGTAGGGGTTCAAGAAGCAAAATCGGGAGAAAGGTTTATATTGGAGCTGTATCAAGCTATTGATCGATTCAAACCATATTAGACACGTATGTTGAAGGTTATGAGAGAAGCAGTTGTACAAAATTTCTTTCAAATCGGATGAGAATTGCACCCTCCAGAGGCTCAAGAAGTAAAAATCCCAGATCGGTTTATATGGCAGCTATATCAGGTTATGTTCCGAATTGCCCCCTACTTAGCACAATTATTGGAAGACATGACAAAACACCTCATGCAAAATTTCAGCCAAATCGGATGAGAATTGCGCGCTCTATTGGCTCAAGAAGTCAAGATCCCAGATCGGTTTATATGACAGCTATACCAGACTATGAATCGATTTGAATCATACTTAACACAGTTGTTGGAAATGATACCAAAATACAACGTGCAAAATTTCAGTCAAATCGGATGAGAATTGCGCTCTCTACAGGCTGAAGATTTCAAAACCCAAGATCGGTTTATATGGCAGCTATATCAAAACATGGACCAATTTGAACCATACACAGCGTAGTTATTGGAAGTGGTATCAAAACACCTCGTACAAAATTTCAGGAAAATCGGATAAAAATTGCGCTTCTAGAGGCTCAAGAAGTCAAGATCCCAGATCGGGATCTTCGGGATGTAAGGTTCAAATCGGTCAAAATAGGACCGATTTGAACCTTACATAGCGCAGTTTTTTGAAGTGATACCAAAACACCACGTGCAAAATTTCAGTCAAATCGGATAAAAATTGCGCCCTCTAGGGGCTCAAAAAGTCAAGATCCCAGATCGGTTTATATGGCAGCTATATCAGTTTATGAACCGATTTGAACCATACTTGGCACAATTATTGAAAGTCATAGTAAAATGTGTCATGCGAAATTTCACCCAAATCGGAAAGGAATTGCGCATTTTAGAAGTTCAAGAATTCAAGTCCCCAGATCGGTTTATATTACAGCTATATCAGGTTATGGACCGATTTGAACCTTACTTAGCACAGTTGTTGGCAGTCATAGCGAACCACGTCTTGCAAAATGACATTCCAATCGGATAAGAATTGCGCCCTCTAGAGGCGTCATGCAAAATTTCAACCAAATCGGATAGAAATTGCGCATTCCAGAAGCTCAAGAAGTCAAGACCCAAGCTCGGTTTATATGGCAGCTATATCAGGTTATGGACCGATTTGAACAAAAATTTTATTCCAATTGGATAAGAATTGCGCCCTCTAGAGGCTCAAGAAGATGTACATTTACTCTTTCACGATTGGAATTTCTACCATTAGAGGGTGCAAACCATACCAGATTTGATTAGTAAAACCAGATTTGGTTCCTCTATAAACCGGTGTACCAATTTTACTTTCTGAGACCTGAAGGGCTCAATTTCTGTCTGTTATAATTTTCCATTATGACTTTCCGCTCTAAAATTCGGCATTTATCCTGATACGAAAGTAAATTGAATTTAAAGCGAGAGATTGCTTTATTAGACTTTCTTAACCCCTAGATGGCGTGCTAATCCCCTTAGATTTTTCTTCTAAACTCTGATTTAGAAATAAATTTTGATCACACATTTGTTAAGATATCAAATATTTTTCACTTTCTGAACCTCTGCAGCCCTCATAGCGTAAAGAGGGTTAAACATCAAGTTCAACTTTTTGGTTGCCCCTGAATTGCTTTGGATATCTTGTTTAGATTTCACAGAGATTTGTCATACGTCTACCTGCTGCTATCTCGATACACTGAACAAACACAATATACAGTTCAAATTGTGTCGCCGAAAATTGAATTCGATCGTTAAATATTTAATTTTCAGCTATCAATAATAGCCATGGCCAGAAAATGTTAGCCACCAAGTATTTTGGCCATCATAAGGCAAAGTAGCCAGCCCAGCCAGCCAGCTGAAGGAATGGAAAACGTGTCGGCATTTTTTTTGATGGTCATGACCAACAATTTGTTGATGTCTCGTTATGTTGAGATATCTAAGGTATGAAATCTTTATTGGTAGGACTTTCTTTCGTACATTGAAATGATGGCATTTTTATGGGCAAATTTAAATTCCCAACCAAATGAAAATGAAACTCATTTTCATAGACAACAAAAGCGCTTAAACTTTAAGGTTAGTTGTACAACTGGGCAACAATGTTGGCATTATTAGCCATACAATTCACACTTTCCTAATTTGAAAAAAAAACAACAACAACATGAAAATGATTATGTGTCTGGTTAGTATTTTTCACAAAATTGCAAATTTCTTGAATCGTTTCTAGTTTGTGTTGATGGCCTTCTTTGATTAAATATTTTCGCTAAGTGTAATGGCAAGGCCATAAAGCAGCACAACAACAGACAATGTCTTGTGTCGTTTTCGTTTTCGATTTCGTTGATCTGTCCGCCTTGTCTATCATTTCAACGACTCATAACTAAATAAACTCATAAAAATTGCATTTCATTCATTGGATTTTTACGACTCTGATGAATTTTTTAAAGTCCATGTAAATTTTTCCAATTTTTTCTCCTCAATATTGGAGATTATTTTGCTGCACGCAGCAGCCTATGCAAGCGGTGGGGGGGAGGTAGCCATTATCGCATGAATCATTCATGAACAGGTTCAATATTTTACTATTACCAAGCAGCCAACAAACCAACTAGCCGGCAATTCACTTAAAAGCTAAAATATAATGAATTTTTTCGGTTTTTTATCGCCCATGATCGATGATGTTGAAAGTTTTTATGTGAATGACCACATATGGATACTGTGGTCCAGTCATATCCTAGAAGTTATGATGATAATATGTTGGTGAGGGTGAAATACGAGAGATAGAGGCGAAAATTATGAGGCTTATTGATGGGAATCAATTTCACGGCTTGATGCCTTTTAAGAAAAACAACAAGCATTTATTGGGTTGCCCAAAAAGTAATTGCGGATTTTTTAAAAGAAAGTAAATGCATTTTTAATAAAGCTTAGAATGAACTTTAATCAAATATACTTTTTTTACACTTTTTTTCTAAAGCAAGCTAAAAGTAACAGCTGATAACTGACAGAAGAAAGAATGCAATTACAGAGTCACAAGCTGTGAAAAAATTTGTCAACGCCGACTATATGAAAAATCCGCAATTACTTTTTGGGCAACCCTATAAAATATCAGAAATTTAATTTAGACATTTACATACATGTGTTTTTATAGAGGAACAAGAAATACAAAATAATTTGCATTTTTTATACCCTCCACCATAGGATGGGGGTATACTAATTTCGTTATTCTGTTTGTAACTACTCGAAATATTCATCTGAGATCCCATAAAGTATAAATATTCTTGATCGTCGTGACATTTTATGTCAGTCCGTCTGTCCTTACGTCCGTCTGTCCGTCCGTCCATCCGTCCGTCTTTTCGTCCGCCTGTCCATCCGTCCGTCTCTTCGCCGTCCATCCGTCTGCCTTTCGAAAGCACGCTAACTTTCGAAGGAGTAAAGCAAGCCGTAGGTCGGTTGGGATCGTAAATGGGCCAAATCGGTTCATGTTTTGATATAGCTGCCATATAAACCGATCTTGGGTTTTACCTTCTCGTCCGATTTGACCGAAATTTTGCACGTGAAGTTTTGGCATCACTTTCAACAACTGTGCTAAGTATGGTTGAAATCAGTTCATAACCTGATATAGCTGCCGTATAAACCAATCTCGGGTCTTGACTTCTTCAGCAGTTAGAGGGCGCAGTTTTTTATCAGATTTGGCTGAAATTTTGAATGAGGTGTTTTGTTATAACTTCCAAAACTGTGTTAAGTGTGGCGCAAATCGGTACATAACCCGGTATAGCTGCCATATAAACCGATCTTGGATCTTGAGCCGCTAGAATTTTTACATGAGGTGTTTTGTTATAACTTCCAACAACTGTGTTAAGTGTGGCGCAAATCGGTACATAACCTTATATAGCTGCCATATAAACCGATCTGGGATTTCTTGAGCCTCTAGAGGGCGAAATTCTTACCCGATTTGGCAGAAATTTTGTACAATGGCTTCTTCCATGACCTTCAACATGCGTGTTCAATATGGTCTGAATCGATCATTAGCTTGAAACAGCTCCTATATAAACCGATCTCTCGATTTTGCTTCTTGAGCCCCTACATGGCGAAATTCTTAATGCACCGAAATATTACACAATGACTTCAACAATGTTCAGCATTCAATTCATTTATGGTCCGAATCGGACTATCACTTGATATAGCTCCAATACCATAACAATTCTTATTCATTATTCTTTGTTTACCTAGAAAGAGATACAGCGCAAAGAACTCGATAAACGCGATCCACGGTGGAGGCTATATAAGATTCGGCCCTGCCGAACTTAGCACGCTCTTACTTGTAAAATTTCTCAAGAACCCTCAGGATGATTGAAATTAAGGATTTATCAGTCAACCGGTTGGCGAAGTCTTCCCCCTTCAAATGACGCAGAACCAGGGTCGTTGCCTTTCAAACACAGACATTTTATAGTGTAATTGCAAAAGTCCTTGACACCAGTCGTCTCATCAGCAATCTATGGAACCCTCGGTATGGCTTCTATATTATCAGTTTCTATCTCTGTGGTCTATTCAGATGATGTTTTAACAGGACAAAATTCTTTTCCAATGATGTCCCTGCAGATGTGGTGGATGCCTTTAAAACCATAACAGAATGATCTCCTTGAGCTTTGTTTTTGAGCTTGGCGTTGAAAAATTGAAGTCTGCAAACAAATCCCACAACAAATTTCCACTTTGACGTCTGAAATCGAATGTGATTCTTTGTTGCCACACGGGAAGTACAAATTTAATAATGCAAAATAGAATGAAAGCGTTTAAACAAATTTAAACGCTTTCATTCTATTTTGCACTGCAGTAATAGCAGCACTCCTTTTTTTATAGCAGCAAAATTAACTGCTAGTATTCAGCAGACAGTGTTTGCTATTTTCAGCAAACTTTTTTCTATGAGTGTAGGGCCCTTCATTTGAATTTTTAACATATATTCCAAAAAAACGGGAAGTTCTCCTTTCCCTTACACAACCTTAGAAACTAACAAAAAAACCCGACAGTCGAGACTTCTATTCACACTTACAGTTCATAGTCTATTTAGGGTTTCTTTAAGTTTTAGAAAAAAAAAACATATTGTTTCTAGGTGAGATTGAATATTCACCTTGAACCACTGTTCCGTTTTTGTTTACCACATTTGACAATGATTTAGTAACAGTTCCAAAATATAAAACTACAACATCTTTGAAAAGTACTACGACAAAAAAACTTAGCCAAAACGTAAAGCTGGTTAGAAATAAGGATTTTGCATGGCTCACTCACTCACTCGTTCGAAACATGACAAAATTAGCATTGCAGTTGTCCGAATATCAATGGGAGGTCGGTCGTTCCCGGCCAATGTCGATTTGTCCATGCATTCATGAAATCTATGAACTTTGGAGTCAAGTACATACCTCAAATGTGATGCCCCATGAATGGCCAACACAATAACAACTTTACCCTGTAAAACTGAAACCACTCAGCCGCCTGGGGCATTACTTAATTCATTCTGTTGCCTAGAGGTTGCTGGTTATGCATCCAGGCGATGAAGTCGATAGGCCAAGGCATGGCATGGAATGGAATTATTTTAGTAGAGGAGCTTTAAGGTGTAATGCACGTTTTATTGCAGCCCTGAACCTGAGCCACATTTCTTACCTCAATTCCACTCGAAGTCAACTGAACTGGAAACAACATCCTCCCACACACAAAAAAAAGAAAAACAAGCCAAAACACATCATCAACAAACAAGCGACCATAACAATTGCCCTCACATGAGCGTGGATATGCTGCTCATATGAAACATAATCGGGAAAAGAAGTAGACGTTGTCCGTCTGCAACCGGTAACCAGCGGTAGAAGCAGTCAGTCAGTTAGTCGTCAGCCAATCATGCAGCCATCCAGTCAGCTAGCAATTGCAGTTATAGTCGTCATTCATGCACCCCACGTGCATGGGGAGATAAAAAATATATGCAATAATGTTGCTACATGCCTCTGCCTCTTGCTTCCCTGGACCCCGTAGGGAATACTGTTACATTCACCATAATACACAGGAGTTTGGGTAAAAGGGGGTCATACTTTTTAAAATATAGAGTTTAACTTTAGCCCCCCTTTAGGCTACGCCTATGATCTATATTCAAAAAATACGAAAAAAATATATTGAGATCATTCATGAGACTGCATGCAGCGCTGAAAGTGGCATACCACAAATGTGATGTTTGTTTTGCATTTGTCTCCCCCAGTTCCTCGCCACAAATATCAGTCGGAGTCACGCTAAACAAACCGCCAACCGCCAGCCGTCAACCGTAATAGCCGGGCCCCAACAACAATTGCCCTCTGCCACAAGTCTGTGCCAGCCAGCCAGCCAGCAACTAACTAACTGATCGTGACCAATTGCTTGTCGTTTAGTGGCAATGACGATTATGGCCTGCTCTGAGTTGGTGTTGCATGCCGCATAGAGTCAAAGACTGCTGCAACAATGGTACCTCATAAAATTGTATCACAGCAACAATAGCCCGCCCGCCTTTCAAATCCAGTGCCAAAAGAAAATTTTATGGGCGAAAAACAAAAAATTAGTCGCCACAAAATTAAATTCCATTTATGCCATATTGTTGGGGCCATCAAGGACCAGCAGCCTGCTCAACACAAAACAAGGAGTCAGCCAGCCGCGAGTGAGTGAGTAAGAGCCTCAAATATTCCCGCATTGAATGGAGGCCATAAAATCCATTCAGCCATCGAGCCCTTTGGCTGCCATCATAAATACGTGGAACAATTTGCAGCATTTCCCCAACTCAAAGCCACATCCGCAGTTTTGTTCAACTCGCGACTTGGCCGCCTTAACAACAGCATCACGAAGTCTAGAATCTCTCCCTCCTCCTCCTACCCGAACTACCTCTCATTTGAATGGCTTCCTATTTTGACACCTCAAAGGTGTTGCCCTCCATTACAGTGTCAGTTGTCATATCAGCATTGTTGGCATATCCAGAGAGACCATTTTGCAGTTGCATGTGCTCGTTATTGGTTTCCGCTTGATTGGAGCCGCTTGATTCGAGCCTTTTTGTTGCCATCAAGGCAATGTGTTGTTTTGCCATGAAACTTTTCACCCAACTACCGCTGTTCACGTATTCGATTAATATTTTAATTGTTTTGGGGGTTACGCGCTTGTTTCGCTGTATTTTTGGCCTAATTCAATTAGCCTTGTAGTATGCCACAAGTATGGCCTCTACGATCAAGGGAATATTAATTTTCAAGGATGTGTACTAAATTCTTAATAATTCCGAAAAGAAATGCTAATCAGTGGAAATTTAACTTTTAATAGAAGAGCCCGAAAAAAGGTAAGCGGGAAAATTTGAGGCAATTAGCTAAATTAGATATTAACTCATTCCAAGAGATTTACTAATGATAATGATGAGGCATAAAGAATCAATGGTAACACTTTTCATTACCCAATCTATGGAAATGGCGGCAACATCCGTGCAGGTCGAACGATATGACTTACATTAATTAGCTGCCTGATCTAATGTTCATATCCAAAATAAAGGTCACATTATCTTGCAGTGATGTAAAAGGTACCAAAAATATCCTGTAAACAAAAACTTGCCAGCAATGTAAGATACACTGATAGAAAAATGACGGTACTTTTCCAATACCGCCTGGTATTATTATGCTCGCATCATTGGCAAAGATTTTTAATACCATTTGGGATCAATTCAATACCAGACAATGGAGACTATTAAGAATTGTCGGCGTCACATTTGTATTCTTGTCATCGCGCCAGCAGTTGAGCTTTGTACTTAAAATATTGACGCCATTATCAAATATTTGTTAAACAAATATATAAAATGTTTTAATACAATTTGAGTGCGTTAAAACCTCTTCAAATACTAAAAGTACAAAAATAAAAATTTTAAGGACATTCTACGTTAAAAACATGATAGTCCCTTGTGTGGAAAATTATGCTGTGTTGATGTGTTCATATGAAAACCATTTCTGCGAATCAATGCATATGAAATCAATTGCTGAATACAAATAATTGAGGTTGGTCACGGCGTAGCATTACTTTTTCTAATTATTAACATAAACAATCAAAGTAGAATTAGACTAAAATTATTTTCAATGGGTTTTTTTGTTCATTAGGGGGTAAAATAATCAATAACGGTTTGGTACTAAAACCAATAACAGTCTGGTGTTAAAACCAATAATAGATTGGTATTAAAACCAATACCAGTTCGGTAATAAGGATAGTACCAGACGGTACTAATAGTTATGTGTTTCATCCATATCATCCGGTATTGTTTTTGTACCATACGGTGAAATGAGCACGTTTGGTATCAACTTTCTCTGGGTGTATCTGTTAACCAATCAAAAATTAGGGTACTAAGCATTGATTAATGACAGATTTAATGGGTTGTGCAAGTTGTAGCAGAATTCACACATACAAGAACTAGCAAATCAGAGAAATTTTCAGAAACGGAAATGAAACGGAAATGAAACGGAAATGGAATGAAGTAAAAACGGAAAAAACGGCCAGTCCAAAATTTAAATACCCCGACCGCGCATACATTTGTTATCAACATTTCGTCGGTGCGACATAAAGTATATCAAGCAAGAGTTTTTAGGGGTCAAAAACTATTCCTAAAATTTCATTGATATATAGTAAATACGTATATGGGCCAAGCTCAAGACCATATATATATCAGTTATATACAAATATGGGCAAATCTGGACCATACTCGCGACATGCGTTGCTTGCTAGCACAACTCACTGCATTAAAACTCATTTCGATCCAATGGTCCGACTTGGACCATATTCGGCAAATATGTATATAGTGAAAATAATAGAACTCACAGTTTTTTTATTTCATAGAAATTCGATGATAAACGCACCTTTTATGTGCTGAAGACCTTAAATCGTGAGATCAGTCTTAATGGAGGTTATATCAAGATATAGACTGACATAGCCCATCTTCGAACTTATTCTCCCATAGTGTTCTTACCTTTTAAAGTCAAGTGTGTAGATAGGCATCAACACACTTCCCCCTTTACATTCCTATGCCCGTGAACAGAAGCACACGGATAGTGTAAGCAGCTCACGTGCCCTCGCTCGATCGATACAATGTTTTATATTTTGCACTTGGTTGATTGTCGGCATTTACTGCCCCTCATACAAACACAATTTATTGTTTTCAACTGTGTTAGTGTATCTATCACAGCTGTAGTATGATTTCAACGATCACTGCTAGATCGTCTAAGAATTTTACGACGACCCATAAGTCGGCATAAGGGTGCCCGTAGTCCTATGTGACCCGAAAGTTACACTTTTCTCCTTTCTACTTTATGTAAGGTAGAGCCTCATCTTATCACAACACGGATCTCCTTCAAGTATTCTTGTTGTTCTTGCGTTGCCAATGATATTAATTCGGACTGTGTCGCCCCAAAGGCTTTATATTCACCAAGTTTACTGATGGCTTCTTCTGGTCTCTGCGGTCAATTCATCTGACATTTCGTTTCCCTACTCCGCTATGGTCCGGTACCCCAACAGTCGTATACTCCAAGACTCCACCTGCAGAGCAGTTTTATGGTCAGACAGTGTAGGCAACGAAGCCAATTTTTTTTGTCGGGTTTTGAGGTTCCCTATCGTCGCTTCTATTGCGACGCAATGTTAAAACTCTCTGGTATTAATTATAATCTTAACCAGGTACCCAGAATAGTACTCAATGCATCAATAGATGCGGTCCTCATTAACCCTCACTAGGTTCTCTGAACCTGTAGTATTGTCTTTATACGAGTATTGCACTCTTTCTTCATCGCCGTCGGTGCGATGACAGTGGGTCCCAAACAATAGCATCCCAGAAAATAGGACCCAAATTAAGGGTTCTTTCTCACTATAAAAAATGACCCCAATACAAATGCACCCCAAAAATAAATGCAATTTTAGCCCAAATACTAAACTGGGGTCAAATAGCGATTAGGAATATAGGGTGTATTTTCATAATGCAATTTCAATCACCTCAAATATTTTGTTGCTGTTTAAAGGGTATATTTGGGGTGTAGATGTAGAAAACAAATAGGGTTGCAATACCATACATGATTTCAATCAAAATTGGAAGGGTTTGTGAATGAAAGAAGTAGTGAACAAAGGCAACTGTACCACCGTGGGTGTATACTAATCTAGTCATTCCGTTTGTAACACCTCGAAATATCGGTATGCAAATGCAATTTTGCCTATGAAGGCACAAGGGAAAACTTCTCACATATCAATTAGTGATGTCCGATTCAAGTTCAAGCTCAATGACCTGCTTTTTACAACAGACCCCGAACGGCGTGCCGCAGCGCGACACCTCTTTGGGGAAAAGTCTTTACATGGTAAAGTACTTCACAAATGTCTCCAGCATTAGAAGGGGATAATCCACGCTGAAAATTGTTGAAAATGTTCTCGCAAGGTTTCGATCCCAGGCGTTCAGCATCATAGACGGAAATGCTAACCTATGCGCTAAGGTAGCTTCCAATATTGGCCTACGAGCCCATGAAGTAAATGTATTATTGATCGTCTTCATATTCTGAGTCAATATAGCGATCACGATACTGGACGAATGGTAAAGCTTGCCGCTTGCAATTTCGAACATTTTTAATTGATGAAGATCGTTATTACATATGGGCCATAACGATTCAGTTTTGAATAAAGCTTCCATAGGAAATGATGTCCCGATTTGAGTCCCTAGGAACCGTAACTGATTCCGATTTAGCTGAAATTTTGCATGTAGTGTCTTCTTTCGAAGATTAAAACCTAAAGTCAATGGGATAACTGGGCCATATCAATGCGGCTTTAGAGCTGATAAATCTACCCTGAACCAGATATACACACTGCGCCACTGTTGACTACAATGTCGCTTATGATACTCCTATAAGGTTAAAGGTATTTCAAGCCATATCTGAGTTTGGTATCCCCGCAAAAATAATAAAACTTTGCAGGATGACCCTTGCTGATACGCGTTCCTCAGTAAGAATAGGAAAGAATCTCTCCGAACCATTTAATACCAAACGAGGTTTCAGACAAGGAGACAGCCTATCGTGTAATCTCTTTATAGCCTGCTGGAGAAGATTATACGAGATGCAGATGTGAATGGATATGGCATACTAATCACAAGTGAAAACATGCTACTCGCCTATGCCGACGACATCGATATCATAGGTCGGTCACCGGAAGAAGTAACTGCAGCCTTTGAAAGAATCGAAAGAGAGTCAGTGAAAATGGGTCTGGCAGTAAATGGAGATAAGACGAAATGGATGGTTTCAACTCCCAAAAAGCCTTGCACAACCGAGCATATAAAGAAAATGGAGAAAGTTGGGAACCATAACTTTGAGACAGTCAGTAACTTTATATACCTTGGCACCGCCCTAACCGAAACGAATGACACCAGTTTTGAGATTAAGCGGAGAATAATACTGGCAAACAGATGCTACTTTGGACTAACTTAGCAGTTCAGAAACAGACGACAGACGAAGATTACACCATACAAGACACTGATACTACCCGTGCTGTTATATGGTTCTGTGGCATGGATAATTGTGAAAGCCGATGAGGCAGTGCTTGGAGTATTTGAGAGAAAGATTCTTCGTAAAATATATGGACCAGTTTGCGTTAACGGAGAATATAGGCGACGTATGAACCACGAGCGATGGAGCGATATTCTACGTTCGGCTAGTGGAACAAATATTCTGTCATAACCAATTAAAGTGAAGTATAATACCCTGTACACAGTAGTGGTGTAGGGTATAAAAGCTTAAAAAAATATTTTGGAAATATAGCGCGATTGTTGAAAGCACTTTAAGCCTGCAGCGCTTTCGGCAAATTAATTGAAAAATATTTGGCAATAAATATGCAGTTTGTAAAATATTTTCCCATGATGCAGTTTCTACCACATTATCGTAGTTTCAAGAACATTATCGTTCAATAAACTATGTGTTGTTTCTCTTCTTTTGATATACAAAACTCTCAGCTCCGGGCATTTATGTGCCAATTATGTTATAATGCGTGAAATATGTGCCCAATTTTATTGCCTGTGTAAAGTTTGCCATTAATTTCTTTTTAATGTCCTCTTTTCAGATATTTTGGCATACTTCCCTAACCAAATGAACACCATATCAGCCTATGCAGTTGTGTTCAAATCGCTGGTTTTGTTTTGCCATGTTTATGATTACGATGTTGTCAACTTCTAGAGGGTTATGCAATAATGGTCCCCTTTCTGCGGTTATTTGATCTGTCTTCCATGTTTGGCATTTTTTGTCAGCCATTACCAATGCCTGATATGCCTTGCCAAAAGTCATAAAGTAAATCTTTTTCAGCTTTTTGGCGTTTGTTGTTTCGTTTGTTTCTTACAAATAATAGCTGGGGAGGAAAAATGGATGACCCAAATATCTGGTGATTTGTTTCGGTTAAACAACAAAGAAGAGCAAATCAACTTCCCACTGTAATGGGGATACTTACATTGTAAGTGAGTTTTGGCATAAGTTCTGTTCATTTCGACTAAAATGAAGTCGTTATTATGACAAAGACTTCTTTACAGAGAGATTATCATTACAAGGATTGTAATGTGGAACAAAACTTTTCGATAATTGAAGGCAAAGGCAGAGATTTATTAATGATTTATGTACAAAGATTTGTCAAAAACTTTGTATTTTAGTGCCAGAAAATGGAAAACCCAACTTCTTATGATCTTAGATTAATAACTACCAAAAAAACAAAAGATTTTTGGAGAGCGACCTTTTAAAACTATGTTTCGAAAAGTTCGAATAACACTTCTTAAGCATATATGCCACTTGAACATTTACATTTGATAGGTTACAACTAATCCCAAAATTCAACTTTCTTGTTTTACTTATCCCCCAAAAAAACCAAAATATTTAATATCGCATCTTGACTAAGTGTCACGCTTGCAATATCTCAAGTTTATGTATTCTTTTTTTTATGTTCAGACAAGGACTAAAAGGCTTTCAGTTTAACCACCGCAGGACATTTCATCGCACAGGTATTGACACTTTGTTTTCACTTTATGCATCTCGCCCAAAAGCCCTTTACGAGGGATTGATTAATTTCGTGCTAGGATTTATTTTGGCTACTTGGACTTCTTGGCTGCCTTGGTAGTCTGATATTAAAAGCAATATACCAATGGACCATCAAGTCAAGCCATTAGTCCCTTCTGTGCTGGCCTTATAAACGCATTTGAGTAGGAATTCGTGTAGTTGGGTTGCTTTCGATACTTATATACCTTCGCAATATTTAGTGCGTTTTTTATGGCTGCTCCTCCATGGCCGAGTGTAGCAGTCAATATTCTACTTTTATTAGCAAACATGGAGTAAAGTTTACGATGCAACAAACCACCTCCAATAACATGTGCAACATGGGCAAAAGTTCCTAGAATGGCTTCATTTTATACGCCAACCCAAATAGAGTTATAGACGCTGGGAGGAATAGCAAACTGCCTATAAAAAGTAAGGTGGATGCACACACACACACATGTGTGTGCTTCATTGATTGAAAAGAGGATTAGTCATAAAAAATTTTAGTATTCTTGGTGTTGGTGTAGAACTTCTAGAGGACCTCTATTATTAGCAGTACGCTGTGTTCAGTTTTTGTGGTATACTCTTGGGTGGCATGTCGAGGGGTGTAATACAGTTGCCGTTGGCCCCAAAAAGTTAATGAAATTCATGGTGTATGAGGAATGTACAAAGAAACTTCAAATGGGGTGACCAGTTGTCAAAAAAAAAGATGGGGTAATTTTCCCTGTAAGAATGTTTTTTGTAATTTTTGCACTTAAGGCAAGTGAGAAAATTTTAACTCGCAAACGACAAAAAAATATTTTCAAGTTTTCATTGTTAAGGCGAAGATAATTTTATTTCACAATTTGTCGGTTGTTACTCTCGAAGGAGTAACATTTATTTTCATTTTATTTATTCATTTTTATTTTATTTTTTATACCCTCCACCATAGAATGGGGGTATACTAATTTCATAAAGTATATATATTCTTGATTGTCGTGACATTTTATGTCGATCTAGCCATGTCCGTCCGTCCGTCAGTCTCTCAAAAGCAAGCAAACTTTCGAAGGAGTAAATATAGCCGCTTGAAATTTTGTACCAGCACTTCTTATAAGTGTATGTTGGCTGGGATTGTAAATGGGCCATATCGGTCCATGTTTTGATATAGCTGCCATATAAACCGATCTTGGGTCTTGACTTCTTGAGCCGCAATTCTTATCCGATTGGAATGAAATTTTGCACGACGTGTTTTGTTATGATATCCAATAAATGGGCCAAGTATGGTTCAAATCGGTCTATAACCTGATATAGCTGCCATATAAACCGATCTTCGGTATTGACTTCTTGAGCCTCTAGAGGGCGCAATTCTCGTCCGATTGGACTGAAATTTTGCACGTAGTGTTTTTGCTATCACTTCCAACAACTGTATTGTTCAAACCGGTTCATAACCTGATATAGCTGCCATATAAATCGATCTTAGGTCTTGACTTCTTGAGCTTTTAGACTGCGAAATTCTTATCCGATTTGGTATGTAATTTGGTACATGGTGTTAGTAACACTTCCAACATTTGTGCAAAGTATGGCCCAAATCGGTCCATAAACTGGTATAGGTGCCATATAAACCGATCTTGCATCTTGACTTCTTGAGCCGTTGGAGGGCGCAATTCTCACCCTTTTGCATGAGGTGTTTTGATATGACTTCTAAAAACTGTGATGAGTATGACGCAAATCGGAACATAACCTGATATAGCTGTCATATAAGCCGATCTGTCATATAAACCGATCTTCTTAAGCCTCTAGAGAGAGCAATTATAATTCGATTTGGCTGAAATTACAAGGGTTTCTCTCATGACTTTCAACGTACGTGTGCAATATGGTTTGAATCGATCTGTATCTTGATACAGCACCCTTATAAACCGATCTCCCGATTTTGCTTCTTGAGCCGCGAATTGGACTCTAACTTGATATAGCTCCTCCTCATATTCCTCCTACTCTGTCCTTATTCATTATTCCTTGTTTTATTTCATTTTATTTTATTTTACATTATTTTATTTTATTTTATTTTAATTTATTTTATTTTATTTTATTTTATTTTATTTTATTTTATTTTATTTTATTTTATTTTATTTTATTTTATTTTATTTTATTTTATTTTATTTTATTTTACTTTATTTCATTTTATATTTTATCTTTTTTATTTTATTTTATTTCATTTTCCTTTTATTTTGTTTTCTGATCTGGGCACTCTTTAAGCACCGCTGCTTTGTTCTCTTCGTTGACAACCTGCAAATCATGCCCACATCCCAGTGGGCCATAAAAAAATTGTGACAAAATAGCATCAAGAAGAACAACTGCCATCTGGAGTAATGGCTCTCTGGCATTTTGTCATGAATTTTGTTATTGGTGTCCAGCATCTCCAGGGACAAATCATATTCCACAGGATTAAGGCTACCCTGCAGCAATCTGCACCACATTTAGCTATTAGCGGCTTGTTTTCCAAGCTACCAAAACAACAAAACAATTTTATTAATGTTCCTTGGCTAAAGTGGCCTTAGACAACAAGAACCAAGGATTTGAAATGGGACCCAAAGGCTTAAGCGGCAGAGTGATAACCACTGGAGGGCTAAGATATTCACAGCCGCTACAGGAAGTAGGGAAATATAAAAAAATTGAAAGTTTCCTTTTAGCCAAGTGTTCAAAGGGGCAGGTGGGTGGAAGGCTGAATATGCTGGTTTGCCCATTTCATTTTGCGTTACGAACGAACAACAACATCAACAACAGACCCTTGGCAACTCAAGCATTTTTCTCTTTTTGCAGAAAAAAAAAATGCAAGCACTCATCTTGAAGATTTCTTCACCCAACCACCATCGTGCTCCACTCAATGGGACATTCACCCTTGGGGTGTTAGGATCTTGTTGAGAGATTGCCATGCCACACAACAAGTGCTTGCGTATTTGTGTGGGAGATTAATTTAGTGCAAGTACATATTTGTTGATGTTATTTGCCAACAACGACAACTTCAAATGCTACGCCTTGCCCTGTCTCCAGGCACCTGGCGACAGGGAAGATTTGAACATTTAACGAAAGTAACACTTGAGAAAGGGTTAAACGAGTCCATCATAACACTAGCTGGCAGCAAAACTCCGGGTTTTCTTTACCTTCCCTTCCACCCGTTCCATGAAGTAGGGGTTGTGTCCCTAGGGAAATGATTTATTGGCATTATGCCTGAATTGCTTAGGCGGCGTTAGGCGTTTGGCGTAAGGCGTCATGTGCCGCTGTTCGCTGATGATAAAAGACATCAGATACGCATTCAGACAATTTTTTTCTCGCGCAATAAACCTGACAAGACCTGTTTGTTTGACATTCGTTTAACGCAAAATAATAAATGATTGAATAATATTTTTTATGATCTACGATTTATTTATTGCTGGCTAGGTGTGTCATTGGCATTTGAAATTCAGGCTTCAGAGTTTTTCTTACATTACCACCATTTGGTCATTTGACAGCCTTCGATTGCCTAAGCCAAGATCGATGACGAAATATTCCATGTGAACCACACTGACCATGATTTATTTCCTCGGGAATATCAACGCACTTGAGGAAAACGTTTGAAAGCAAACAGGTAACTAATGGCAGTTAGGCGCTCGCGCTATCAGTGCTCAACATCAAATCAACACTTCCAAATGAAAAGTGCCTTACAAATGATGTTGGAATGATAAGATTCCGGAAAGACGCCAACTCGCTGGCAATTTGCAATGCGCATGGCATGAGGACAGCATGAGCGAATTTTGATGCGTTTTTAGTTTACGATTTGAGTGCGTGTGTGTTAATGTAGACCAGGAACGATAATGTCAGACATCACAAATATTTCACTGTCTCCTTGCGGTAATAACCCAACAACAGTTTTCAATTAAACTAGAGACAGTTGTAGGGGAAATGTTGGTTTGTTGACTGCAAAATCTGGTGATTATCATGTGATTAAGTAATCAAAGGAAAACTTTGCTGATATGCCCAATTCAGATTTTAGCTCAGCAGTTGTGGGCCAAACAGTTTTTGGTTTAAAACACAGCAAATGTTCGATGAGAAAGGTCACTCCACATCCAAGTACATCAGGTGCCAGCACCATGTGGTGGATCAGGTTCTTAGCGTTGTCATGGACGATGAGCTCCAAACATCGAGTACTTCTTTGGGCCTGACTTGTGCAAAAATTATGAAAAAAATTGAAAGCAGCCTTCAGCAATGGTAAAACACTGATTATGGAGACAGGGGGCTGGAGAGCAGTAAACTCCTATTTGTTAAGTTTAAGCAGATCCCAAATATCTGCAATACACTCTGGAACTGTCTTCCCGTTTTAGCTCTTCCTGCGTTTATTCTGATTCCTGATGCCCGGAGCAGGTTGAGTGAAATTGGTTCATCAGTTTCTTACTCATGGACTGATTATTGGTTGAGTAGTCAGTTGTTCCTCTCTAAAGGTGTTGAAGAACTATCTGTAGCTCTGAATGACTACCACGCAGTGGCAAACCATTGCCCACTCCATGGAAAATGCCAAAATGCCGCAAAATCTGTACTTGGATACCGGAAGCTTTCCGCAAGAAACCCATGGTACGACCAAGAGTGTCCAGATGCTGTTGAAGCCAAGAATGCGACATTCAGAGCAGAGCAACCCTGCAATCAGTTTCAACGCGCCAGATGAAGGAAAGGTATCGGGAGAAAAGGAGAGAAGAAAAAAGAAGAAAATGGAAAGAAGTGAGTGTGAGCGAATTGAGATGAACAGAAGTCAGTATGATGTTCGGAACGGATGATGTGCCCAACTTTGTATGGGCACATCATCCCGCAGAAACAAAGAAGAATATGAAAATAACATTTTACCCAACTGCTAGTGTCCGATGATGGCAGCGAAGTGGATACCACAGAACCAATCCCTGATGATGGTATCGAATGTTTACCTACTAGTCAGAATGAGGTCCAAGTAGCTGTGACCCGACTAAAAAACAACAAGGCAACAGGAGCCGATGGGTTGCCCGCTGAACTATTTAAGACCGGAGGCGACAGGCTAATAAGGCATATGCATCAGCTTGTCTGCGCAATCTAGCTAGAAGAATGCATACCCAATGATTGGAACCTCAGCATGCTATGTCCCATACACAAGAAAGACAAGACGGAATGTGCCAACTACAGAGGAATAAGTCTCCTTTGGGAATACTATTCTACTTTCGGCTAGTGGAACAAATGTTCTGTCATAGCTTATTGAAGTAAGTTAAATATTTGAAGTAAGCTGCAGGCCACCGTAGCGCAGAGGTTAGCATGTCCGCCGATGACGCTGATCGCCTGGGTTCGAATCGTGGCGAGAACATTTTGAAATTTTTCAGCGGTGGTTATCCCCTCCTAAAACTGGCGACATTTGGTAGGTACTGTACCATTTAGTATGACAGCCATGTAAAAACTTCTCAACAAAGAGATGTCGAACTGCGGTACGCCGTTCGAACTCGGCTATAAAATTGATGTTTTGGATGTTTCATCATTGAGCTTAAAACTTTAGTCGGACAGCACTCATTGATATGTAAGAAGTTTGCCCCTGTTCCTTAGTGAAATGTTCATACGAAAATTTGCATTTGTTAAGTTAGTACAACACCTGCCGCAACAGAGATATTCCACTAAGATTTATCCTCTCTAATGGCAACATGAATTGAGGCCACCGTAGCGCAGAGGTTAGCATGTCCGCCTATGTAGTTGAACGCCTGGGTTCGAATCCTGGCGAGACCATCAGAAAACAAATTTTCAGCGGTGGTTTTCCCCTCCTAATGCTGGCAACATTTGTGAGGTACTATGCCATGTAAAACTTCTCTCCAAAGAGGTGTCGCACTGCGACACGCCGTTCGGACTCGGCTATAAAAAGGAGGCCCCTTATCATTGAGCTTAAACTTGAATCGGACTGCACTCATTAATATGTGAGAAGTTTGCCCCTGTTCCTAAGTGGAATGTTCATGGGCAAAATTTGCAATTTGCAATGACAACGTGAATATCTCACGTCCTTGTGTGTTTGATATTCGTATTGTCAATCCAAGTCGATGTTGCTGTGTCCGTCCTTCTGTCTGTCGAAATTACGATAGCAGTCGAACAAGTAAAGACATCTGCTTGAAATTTTGCAGAGATGCTTCTTATTGATGTATGTCGTAGGGGATTGCAAATGGGCCACATCAAATCATATTTGGTTATAGCTCTCATATAAAATGGTCCTTTGACTTTTTGAACTCTTAAAAGCCACAATTGTTGTCCGATTTGACGGAAATTTTCCACATGATATTTTATTATGATTGTCAATCATCATGACATGTAAAGTCATAATCGGGCTAAGAATTTTTATAGATGTCATATAAATTGATATTCTGATTTGATGTCTTGATCCTCTGGATGCCGAACTATTAGTTTTATTTGATTGAAAGTTTGGACGTAGTGATCTGTTATGACTTTCTGCAACCAAGCCAGATTCTGTTCTCAATCATGATATCCCATACAAACCGATATCCCAATTTGAGATCTTTAAACCCTGGAAGCTGACAATTTTGTCTAACATTTTTAGCATATTTGGCAGAAATTTTGTACGTAAAGTACACATGTGCACTAAGTTTATTTGTGTTAATTTTTAGTAGAATCCATGGTGGTGGGTTCCCAAGATTCGGCACCGCCAAACTTGGCACGTTCTCTAATTATTCAATATTGGTTCGATCTATCTAGCTACTAATGTTCAGTACTCATTTAATAAAAGTTCTATTCCTTTTTAGAGAAAGATACAGATATTCCCCATCTTCTCACAGTTGGTTAAGTCTTCAACTCTTATAATCTCTTGAACATCCTTCCCAAGTTTACTGGGTTCAGCTTCAAAATTGTGTAACTTTTTCTTCTCTCTCGAATTGAATGCTGTCAGCGAATTCTTGTATTTTCTTCACTATGAGCGAAATCAGTTGCCATCACTTAATGAATTATTAATTTTTATATTTTTACACAGTTTCTCCTTTTCCCTGTTGTAAAATATCACGCTCGATCATGGAGGACAATGAACAACATAATATACTACTTAACAATACGACGTTCCAAGGCATTATAGCATTGCTTCTGTGTTTTACCAAGTATTCAACTGTGTGTGCGTGTGTGTGTATATGTATGTGTCTCCGAATGTTGTGTAAAAGTTTCCCATTGATTATTTAATATTAATATTCCATCATTTATCGATTTCTTTCTCTCTGTTATTTCTGCTGCTACCGCTGTATTACCCAGTATCCTTAGGGGAATAGCGCTATGCTGCACTCAAACACACATTCCACTCGGACTCATTTATACAATATTTATGTACATTGAACAACAACTCTTAAGGTATGCGTGAGAGAGAGAGTATAACAATCATTGAAATACTCGCCTTTGAAAGTAATCGTATCGTAACGAATCACTTTGCATTATCTAGCCATCGTTTGTAAAGTGAATTTTATCTATGGCTTGGATTTTTGTCGTTTGTGTTGCTTGTACTTGTATGGTATGGCAGGGGGTGGGGGAGAGTTGAGCATTCCGTTGGAGCACAATGGAGCATTGTATCAATGAATAGCTGAATGGTCGGCTTAAGACTAACTGAATGAATGGCATTTGTTGTTGAATAATGCAATCTAATTAATAGAGTAAATTGATTAGCATGCCCTACACCAACAATTGGGAGAGACAGAGTAATTGTCAGAGCAATTGTGGGCGACACTCAAGAAAGAGAGAGAGAGAGAAGTCACCTTTAAGTATTTATATATCGATTACCACAAATTCGATTTCTTGGGTGATCGAAATTGTGGTTATTTATTTTGTATATATTTTTATACCCTCCACCATAGGATGGGGGTGTACTAATTTCGTCATTCTGTTTGCAACTACTCGAAATATTCGTCTGAGACCCCATAAAGTACATCTATTCTTGATCGTAGTGGCATTTTATGTCGATCTAGCCATGTCTGTCCGTCCGTCTCTCCGCCCGTCCGTCTGTCTGTCGAAAGCACGCTATCTTTCGAAGGAGTAACGCTAGCCGCTTGAAATTTTGAACAAATACTTCTTATTAGTGTAGGTTGGTTTGGATTGTAAACGGGCCATATCGGTCCATGTTTTCATATAGCGACCATATAAACCGATCTTGGGTCTTGACTTCGAATCTTATATACCCTCCACCATGGATCGCATTTGTCAAGTTCTTTTCCCGGCATCTCTTCTTAGGCAAAAAAAGGATAAAAGAAAAGATTTGATCTGCTATTAGAGCGATTCCCTGATATGGCCCGGTTCGGACCACAATTAAATTATATAATGGAGACCTGTGTAAAATGTCAGCCAATTCGAATAAGAATTGCGCCCTTTGGGGGCTTAAGAAGAAAAATAGAGAGATCGATTCACATGGGAGCTGTATCAGACTATAGACCGATTCAGACCATAATAAACACGTGGGTTGATGGTCATGAGAGGATCCCTAGTACAAAATTTCAGGCAAATCGGATAATAATTGCGCCCTCTAGAGGCTCAAGAAGTCAAGACCCCAGATCGGTTTATATGACAGCTATATCAGGATATGCATCGATTTCACCCGTACAAAAGCACAGTTGTTGGAAATCATAACAAAACACCTCATGCAAAATTTCAGCCAAATCGGATAAGAATTGCGCCCTATAGTCCCTCAAGAAGTCCAGTTTCAAGATCGGTTTATATGGCAGCTATATCAGGTTATAAACCGATTTGAACCATACTTGGCACAGTTGTTGGATATCATAACAAAACACGTCGTGGAAAATTTCATTCCAATCGGATAAGCATTGCGCACTCTTGCGGCTCAAGAAGTCATGACCCAAGATCGGTTTATATGGCAGCTAGAGTTACAAACAGAATGACAAAATTAATATACCCCATTCTATGGTGCAGGGTATAAAAATAAATATGTGTTTGTTTGTTTGTGTGTTCCTTATAGACTCAAAAACGGCTGAACCGATTTTCTTGACATTTTCACAGATGGTGCACAACGACACAGTGGTGAAAATAGTTTACTACTACGTTTTTTGATATCTGAAGGGGAACGGACCCCCAAAACCAACAAAATATATATATATAGACCAATCGCGAGAATATGGAACTCAAATGAAAGGTAATTAAGATTAGAAAACGTATCTGATATCCAATTATCGGACCAAGTGTTTGGGGGACCACCTAAACCCCCAAAACACCCCTAAATCGGAGATATTTACCCACCATGGCAATATGGGACTCAAATGAAAGGTATTTACGAGTAGAATACGAATTCTATGTGGGACCAAGTTTCTGGGTTCCACCCCTTCCCCAAAACACCCCCCAAACATGACTTATTTTCTGACCATGGCAATATGGGGGTTAAGCAAAAGCTATTTGAGTGTAGAATTCGAATCTCATATCAAAATGTGGGACGAAGTATTTCGGAGGCCGTCCCTCCCCCAAAGAGGACAAATTTATGAGCATAGCAATATGGGGCTCAAATGAAAGGTCTTTGGGAGTATTGCATGAATTTGATATCAATATTTGGGAATGTGTCAATGGGGCAATCCCACCCTTGTAATACCGCCCTTATAGGAAGTATTTGCTGACCATTGCAATATGGGGCTCAAATAACAGTTATTTTAAAGTAGAACACGAATATGATATATACTTGCAAGGCCAAGTCAATAAGTGGCGACCCCATCCCCCAAACCGGTAATGTTTGCCGACTATGGAAATATGGGGCTCCACTGAAAGGTATTTCAGAGTAGACCACTAATCATCAACATTCGGAACTAACTGTCTAACAATAACAACTCCCAAATTGGACGTATTTGCTCACCAAGACAATTTGGGTCTTCAAGACAGTGGAGCTCGATATTGATCGTTTTTGGGGCCCATATTTGCTGACTTTTGCAACAAGGGGCTTAAATGAAAGTTATTTCAAAATTAGAATACGAATTTGATATCTAATTTCGAGGCCAATGCCAATATTGGGTTCCTCTTTCCCCAAGAACCCCTAAAGGGTAAACATTTGCCGACCAATCAAAGGTATTTGAGATTAGAAAACGAATATGATAACCAATTTTGGGGTCAAGTGTTTGGGGGACGCCTCATCCTATAAGCTCAATGAAGAAACTGATGTACGTTTCAACAGTTATTGAAGGAGCTGTAATTACGTCAGGGAAAACTAAAACTATGAAACATCGGCAACGCCCTCTTTGGCATGCCAAAGTTGTACCGAACATGTCTGAGTTAGTGAATGTGGGAATTTGTATTTATTAAAATTCTTTTATCGATCTGGTTGGTTCAACGAAAGGACCAATATGGCATCTTCTTTCTTTTGTTTTTATGAAAACACAATGAACTAAAATGTCTAAGTCCGATTATCGACGCCACTATAACCTTACTTAACTTTTACCACTTTCAATAAAAGAAAATACATGGAGAGAGGTGCTAATGAAAAAACGGACTTGGCGGAATCGACTAGTAGTGATACCAGTATACTTATCGATGGTCAGTATACTTATTGATAATCAGTATACTTATCGATGATCAATATACTCATCGATGAACAGTAAACATACCCATTTTCATTATACTTATCGATAACCAGTATACTTATCGATGACCAGTGTGCTTATCTATGTGCTTATGTATATTCATCGATGATCAGTATAGTTATCGATACTCAGTTTGCTAACCGCGCTGCCATTTTTTCCGAAATAGTGTTACCGACACTAAGGAGTGAACAGAGGAAGCATACTTATCAATGATCAGCACACTGAGAAAAGAATCCAACTTTCCAAATGGATCCAAATTTGATATGCAGTTAATACCATTATCCAATAAATTTTCTTTAAATTGTTCAAGAAATACACTGCATCTGCTGTAGAGTATTAGCAACTCAACTTTAACCATATTTCCCCGCTACTCACATATGTTCTCCGCCCTTGTGTGCATGTGTATGTTTGCTTTGTGATGCTGTTTTGCTGCTACCGCATAGTGGCTTGGGTTGTGGCTTGAAGTTTTCTTTCTTAGCAGTTGAATAAATATTTGGTCTTAGCATGTGTGTGCTAGTGTGTGTTTGTTTGAAAACGTTCATCCATTAGTTCGTTTATTCGCATTGGAACATTTTGCTATACAAGAATGCATTCAGCTCCAGGGTTCATTGACTTTGAATTTATTTAAACATGGCAAACGTTTCTTAATAAATTCACATAGCAATGAATGCAATTACATGCCATTATAGATAAGCATATACTCGGGCATACAAACATCGAAAAACTTAAACATGCATACCTTGTTGTTGTATGGAGATGTCTTAAATTATACAAATCCATTATACAAGTATTCAATTTAAAGATGAACTCACCTGAAAGAAAAATTAGAGAAAAAAGTTAAAAAATAAATAATTAATTGCTTGTTTTAAAAACATTTCAATTTTTACATTTACACAAATTGCTAAAAGATAATGACTAAATTTTTAAAATTCTTTAAAGACGATTTGAATGTAGTTATTAGAATCCATTATAAGAATTACATTGGACAAATTGCAATGCATTTAAATAATGAAAATAAAAATAAATAACATCTGATGGACACAAATCACTAGCAACCTTATGGCCTGGCTAAATATATGCTTAGCTGAAAATAATAAAAGGAATGCGGACCTTCGATATTTACTCGAGAGTCTTTATAGACTTCAATAATGATAATATGGATGGTTCATGAAATGCTCAAAAATATAGTTGTTTTTGAAAAATTCTAGCTCGAGTTGGAGAAGATGTATCCCAAGTGGGTATCGTTACCATAAAGCTATTGGGTTGCCCAAAAAGTACTTTTAGCTTGCTTTAGAAAAAAAATGATAAAAAATTATATTTGATTAAAGTTCATTCTAATCCGCAAATACTTTTTGGGCAACCCAATATATAAAGACTCGTTTAGTAGAAACATTAGTTAGTCAGCAATTTTACAAAGCTCCAAAATTCAAACATAAAATTTTGTGAAAATTCTTGGCAATGAGATTTCGGGAAATTGTTTAATTACGTTTTATTTTTTAACAAATTAAAATCGACGGCCGAATCTTATATACCCTCGAAGCAATAAATCCCATGAATTTTTCATATATCCATTACCATAGGATGGGAGATTCAAAGGCATTCCGTTTGCAACATCTCTTCATATTTATCTGCAAACTTTGATCGTCTTGATATTCTTAGTCGCTCTAGCCAGATCCGTTCGTCTGTCGAAATCACGATAGCTGTCAAACGAATAGATTTATCAGCTTGGAATTTTGTATAGATACTTCTTATTGGTGTAGGTCGTTTGGGATAGCAAATGGCCCATATAGTTTCCGATTTAGATATAGCTATCATATAAACCTATATCCCGACTAGAAAAATTCAGCCTCTGATAACAGCAATTTTGTCCGTTTTAGCTGAAATTTTGCACATTATGACTTCCAACAGGGGTATTGTCAAAATCTCTATGCATCCTGATATAGCTTCCATATAAATCGATCTCCAGATCATTCCTCTACGGCTCCTAGAAGCTTAATTCGGAACGTAAACTACACATACAGTTGCGATCAAAATAACTACAGTCCATCGTGCAGACTTCCTTGCTATCCAATTGCCTTATTTATCTTTGTTTTACGTCAGTACAAAACGAAATAAGTAACAAGTAAAAGCGTGCTAAGTTCGACCGGGAATTTCGGGAACCACGAATTTTTAGCAGGATCCATGCTTAAAATTTATACAAAACTTTATTTCATTTTATTTTATATTTTAATTTGTTTTATTTTATTTTCTTTTATTTTATATTTTATTTCATTTTATTTTATTTTATTTAAATTAATTTTATTTATTTTATTTTATTTTATATTTTATTTAATATAATGTTATTTATTTTATTTTATATTTTATTTAATATAATGTTATTTATTTTATTTTATATTTTATTTTATTTCATTTCATTTCATTTCATTTCATTTCATTTCATTTCATTTCATTTCATTTCATTTCATTTCATTTCATTTCATTTCATTTCATTTCATTTCATTTCATTTCATTTCATTTCATTTCATTTCATTTCATTTCATTTCATTTCATTTCATTTCATTTCATTTCATTTCATTTCATTTCATTTCATTTCATTTCATTTCATTTCATTTCATTTCATTTCATTTCATTTCATTTCATTTCATTTTATTTTATTTTATTTTATTTTATTTTATTTAATTTTATTTTATTTTATTTTATTTTATTTTATTTTATTTTATTTTATTTTATTTTATTTTATTTTATTTTATTTTATTTTATTTTATTTTATTTTATTTTATTTTATTTTATTTTGTTTTATTTTATTTTATTTTATTTTATTTTATTTTATTTTATTTTATCTTATTTTAATTTATTTTATTTTATATTATTTGATTTTAATTTTTTATTTTATTTTATTTTATTTTATGTTTTTTGTTCCATTTTATTTAAATAGTTCGCTCGAAATAACTTTCTCACCTTGTGTCTTTTTAATATCCTCCTTTGACTTATCACCATATTGTTCTTTTAATCAAAATTTTATCCATTTAATGAAATGTTAGTCATTAATCTTCTTTGCGACACCCATTCCCTCTAGAGGCTTGCTATCCAAGGAACTCACCTCTTTTAAATACACCACAGAACTCATAACGGAACGAATTACTCTTTTCACCACACCACTTGCATAATCAGAATCACACCACCCACATTCGACATCAGTGGCTGAATAGAAACAATCTCTCACGACACCCACTCCATAACTCTCTTTACTGACTTAATCTCATATGGCATTTGTATCTCTTGACAGTATTTAAGTATATGAACTATAGCGTGACGTCACTGAACTCTCGTTCTCTCATGACTTAGGCGGAATAACGGTTTTCTCTCTCACCAATATGCCTGCATAATATGAATTGTTGTTAAGATCACAGTGTTTTGGCAATTAGTTCTGAACCGCTTTAAACAGCCGCTTTTTCTTTTTCCTAATAGTTAAATGAACGTAAATTCTTACAAATTACGACTTGATTGCAAGAAGAAATAAACTAAAAGATAGGGGGACTTTGCAAAATTGCATCAGCAAGAGATTCTGAACTTGCTTAATATGTCTCTTCAAGTGAAACAAATGCATGAAATTAAAGAAATCCTGTACTAAATTAGTGTAGGTGTAGGATAAAACATGAATGACTTTACAGCAATGTTTTAAACACCTTATGCATCTTTTTTTGGTCGCTCAATATATTCTAAATAACCGATTTCATAGAGCCACCCTACCTGTCGTATAAGTAATCCGCTTGAACAATGCCTTTTATTCATGCCTGCTCAATAATTTTTCTTAACTTGCGACAATTGCCTGTCATTTCAAGAAGGCCATAACAACCTCCATAGGCGTTTACTGAATATTTATGCCATAGAACTTAAGATAAACTCCTACTCAAACTACGACTCATTAAAGATTTTAGATTATTAACTCGCTGCCAACAACATTGTTGGAAAATAAATTTAAAATTGTCAGCCTAAGCGACAAAGATGGTTCGCAATGAAACGGAACTTCAAATGGAAATTGCCATTCATTTTCTAGTTGAGCCCAACAAAGCCAACAACAATGACATATTCTAAGGCAAAAGTGCTTTTTCAAAAAAGTGTCAGCAGGCGGCCAAAACGCAAAGGCCGAGTCCACATGGTGCGCTAATCGTGGCGACTTGGCCTTCACCAAATCACCAGATGGAACCCAAGAAGAGAAACAACAACAGAAACAGAAGAAAATGAAAATGAAAAAGAAAAACAAGCCACTCAGTCATTGGTGGCAATAAACTTTAAGTGACACTGTTGCCAATATTACTTAAGAAGACATCAACATTGGTGGCAGCGGCAGCCACTCTACTCTGCCCCGGTAATGTATCGCAGCAGCAAAGTCAATAACGAAGGCAGCTTCTCGACACATCACAGAGGTGGATGATGCAACCCAGAGTAGAGTAGCGGAGAGTAGTGTAGAGTAGAGTAGAGTATACCGGTACTCGTATTCGTATGAGTAATGGGCAAATGGCTCACATTTTACTTTTTTTTGTTTTTCTTCATGCCTTAGCCATCGATGAGGAGGAGGAGCATGGTGGTGGTGGCGGTGAAGTGGTGCTGTGTGCTGGTTTTCCCCACAGTTTTCCACTTTGCCAGACTTTGTGGCAGCAATTTGTGAGTCTGCAGTTGCTGTTGTTGGAACATTTGTCTTGATGTATTTTCAATTTGTAGTTTTTAAGTGTTTTTTCCATCTTTTTTCGATTTGTCTATGTTTTCTTGTTTTGTGGAGGTTTTTTTTCGAATTTTTCTATTTTATTTTAATATTTGCAAATGTTGTTTCTCTGAAGCAATTGCGTCAATCAATTATCAACTTTTGAAGCTACTAAGAAACTACACAGGAAGAAAAACATAAGGGAAATTGTTATTAAATTGCAGAAGGGAGAGGTGGCTTATAACAAAAACGAAGTTTGGAAGTATAAAAACACTTCAAAAAAATCATTTAGGGTTTGGAGATTTGGAATTAGTTTTCCGAATTTTTTCTATGTAGCCTTAAAATGGTTTTTTGTAGAAACTGTTGCTGGTTTGTTTTTCTTTAGGAACCTTTGGTATTGTGTGCCACATTTGAGCTAGCCGCCGTAGCCAACCATTCAACCAGAAAACAATCGCTTTGAATTTGCATATGGCTGAGTTTCTGTTTATTGAATACGCTGCTTGCACTGGCATTGTTCAAATGCAATGACTTTTGCATTTCCATTCCATGACAGTTGAAATTAATTGCAAAGAATTCTAATTTTTGAATTCTATTGAATTGTGAATCTAAGGCGGCGCAACTCTAAAAAAAAATGCATCTTGCATCTCTGATGTCCATGAACCCACAATCCACGAACATAATGCCAAACTCGGTTTTCCCATCCAACAACGCTGGCAAAGGCCTTTCAATCATGAAATAGAACGCAATTGAAAGAGCACTTAAAGGTCAAAACACCAAATGAAAACTTTACCTTTTGGCATGATGATGATGATGGGAAGTAAATAAAGCCAATTAAATTTCACTGAAGAAGATGCACTGAAGAAGAGAGCACTCGCCGTAGAGTAATCTTAACTTGGTGACATTTCATTGGATTCATTTGGAGGACGACATAGCGAGTAAAAGCACTGCTCGAAAGCATGCCAACAAATATTTTTTAATTCAAAGGGCATAACCTGGAACCAAAGTTTTACACAGACTCAATAGCGCCAAGTGAAATATGGCATAAAGGAAAAGGTGAAGAGTCAAATGAAAGAAAACGGGACAATTAGTGAAATTAGAATATTTCCGCAAATATCATCAATCATGCAAAATAAGGCAAAACTAAGGCACATTTTTCGAAAAAAGAAAATTAAAAACAAGTAAAAGCGTGCCAAGTTCGGCTGGGCCGAATCTTATATACACTCCACCACGGATCGCATTTTTCGAGTTCTTTTCCCGACATCTCTTCTTAGGCAAAAAAGGATAAAAAAGATTTGCTCTGTTATAGAGCGATATCAAGACATGGTCGGGTTCGGACCACAATTAATTTATATGTTGGAGACCTGTGTAAAATTTTAGCCAATTCGATTAAGAATTACGCCCCTTGGGGGCTCAAGAAGTAAAATAGAGAGATCGATTTATGTGGGATCTATATCAGGCTATAGACCGATTTAGAACATAATAAACACGTATGTTGATGGTCATGAGAGGATGCGTCGTACAATATTTCAGGCAAATCGGATAATAATTGCGACCTCTAGAAGCTCAAGAAGTCAATATCGCAAATCGGTTTATATGGCAGCTATATAAGGTTATGAACCGATTTGAACCTTCTTTGACACAGTTGTTGAAAGTAAGAATAAAATACTTCATGAAAATATTCAACCAAATCGGATAAGACTTGCGCACTCTAGAGGCTCAAGAAGTCAAGACCTAAGATCGGTTTATATGGCAGCTATATCAAAACATGGACCGATATGGCCCATTTACAATACCAACCGACCTACACTTATAAGAAGTATTTGTGCAAACTTTCAAGCGGCTAGCTTTACTCCTTCGGAAGTTAGCGTGCTTTCGACAGACAGACGGACGGACATGGCTAGATCGACATAAATTGTCTCGACGATCAAGAATATTCTTTATGGGGTCTCAGACGAATATTTCGAGTAGTTACAAACAGAATGACGAAATTAGTATACCCCCCATCCTATGGTGGAGGGTGTAAAAACCTGCGTTTGATTGCAAAACTTTCGTTTCCGTTAAATTTTTTTTTTTCAAACTTAATAAAATATGATATGCTTGGAGGCCACCGTAGCGCAGAGATTAGCATGTCCGCCTATGACGCTGAACGCCTGGGTTCGAATCCTGCAATTCTTATCCGTTTTGGTTGTAATTTTTTTTTTTTTTGAGAAAGAAAGAATTTGTGCGATTTTATTTTTTGTAAGTTCTTCTACATTGGGATGAACGTTATCATGTGGTCATTCCCACCACTTTGAAGGATTAAGAATAATAATAACGAGAAAAGGCTGGGTATACCCACCACCATAGGATGGGGGAATACTAATATGGGCATTCCGTTTGTAACATCTCGATCTGTTACCCTTGATCGCCTTGACAACTAAGTCGACCTACCCATGTCCGTCGGTGCTTCAGTGGAAATCACGAACACGGTCGAACGCGTAAAACCAGCCGCTCAAAATTATGCACAGATACTTCTTGTTCATGTAGGTTTTTACAGTCGATGTAGTTCCGATATACAATGGTCCTTCGACTAAATTCCTTGAACCCCTAAAAACTGCAACTATTATCGCATTGAGCTGAAATGGCCCATAAATTGATATATCTCCCATATAAACCGATATCCCGATTTGACATCGTAAGCCCCTAGACCGTGCAATTATTATTCGATTGAACTGACATTTGCACTAAGTGTTCTGGTACCATTTCCAACTACCGTCCAAATCAGCATCAAACCTTATATGCAAATTTGCCCATGAACATTCTACTAAAAAACTGGGCAATTTTCTCACATATCACTGAGTGCTGTCCTCCTTTAATAGCCGAGTCTGAACGGCATGCTGTAATGCGACACCTCTTTGGGTAGAAGTTTTAACATGGCATAGTAACTCACAAACGTCCCCAGCATTAGGAAGAGCAACCATCAATGAACATTTTTTCTGATATTCTCACCAGGATTCGAACCCAGGCGTTCAGCGTCATATGCGGCTATGATAGTATCTGCGCTACGGTGGACTCCTGATATAGCCCCCATATAACCCTTTCTTTTGAGTTAAGATTTTGAGTCCCTGGAAATCGGAACTTTTGTCCGATTTGGCTGACATTTAGCATTTTCACTTTTGTTATAACATCCAACATTCGAACATCCATGGTAATTATTGTTCAAATCGGTATACAACCATATCCGCCGATGCCCCGATTAACCTTTTCTGATTCCTAGAAGCTTTAATTTTGTCTGCTTTGGTAGAAATTTGGCACATAAAGCACAACTAGTATGTCCTTCATACTGCACAAATTCAATTTGTGCAGACTTTTAACAGAATCCATGATAGTAGGTTTCCAAGATTCGGCCGGCTGAATTAATTTTGGCTTTAGTTAATGATGTTTTACAAATGAAAATTGTCGATCACATGATCATATGTCGGGGCAGCCCCCAAATCCTTTTTATAAATATCATGTTTGTCAAAGATCGTTCATTCAAGTGCCATGTTGTTCCGATTTGCCTACATGTCCAAAGGGAAATTGTTTTTAGAAAGTGCCCCCAGAAAATTGGTGCCAAATTTATACCAGGTTCGCACTCTACTTTCAAATACCTTTCATTTGATACCCATATTGCTGCAATCGAGAAATATGTCCGTTTGGGTGGGGGTTGTAACAAACTCGTGGTTGGTTTGCCATACTGGACACATAAATCCTGAATTTTGAATGCGGTAACTGCATGAAATGCTTTTCGTGCGTCAATAGTGATGGCACAAAGGTGTGCCTTAAATAGCGTTAACGTGGTCATATCCCGGAATTCCAACGAATTAGGGAACCTAAGTCAAAGGTGTGTTATGAGTACTCAGTTCATTAAGGTTTTTAAACATGTCGCCGTGCACGTTGACCTTATCGTTCCCGAATCTCAAAGAGTCGCCTTAATTTCCACATAAAAACTGAGCTTCTTTTCCCAGCAATTCACACCCGATCATCGTTATGGCACAGACCTCTACCTATAAGACCGTACACTCGTCCGACAGTTTCGGCGACATAGCTAAAAGATTTGTCAGAGTACACAGGCTTATTGTGTCGTCGACTCTATCTTGGAGCCATTTATGAACGAGGTCTCATCATCATAGAGGTTTTCGTCTTGTTTTCTCTTTATTTCTTTCAAGAACAGCATCGCATCAAGGACTAAGTTCATGTATTTCCTCTCTTCGGCAACTCCACTGTAGGTCCACCCAAAAACGAGTCTAAAATCGTGTGTCTCATATTTTACTATGAAGAGCACAAGCTACGTCTTCCTTGGGTTCGTCCTCAATCCTAGAATATAGAATATTGTGATATTTATCGATATTTTTATATCGATTACTTTTGCTTGTTATCGATTAGTATGTTACCGTGCAGCTATCGCATGAAACAAATAATTCAAGTGCAACAGCGAAAGTTATCCGACATACCTTTCAAATAGTGAAAAGAAATATCCGCCTATGACGCTGAATGCCTGGGTTCGAATTCTAGTTAGACCATCAGAAAGAAGCAAAATGTCCAACGGTGGTTATACCCTCTTACCCTATGAGAATATAGAACATTGTGATATTTATCGATAAATGTATATCGATTACTTTCGCTTGTTATCGATTAGTATTTTGCCGTGCAGGCATCGCATGAAACAAATAATTCAAGTGCAACAGCGAAAATGATCCGACATACCTTTCAACTAGTGAAAAGAAATATCCGTCTATGACGCTGAACGCCTGGGTTCGAATCCTGGTTAGTACATCAGAAACAAAATGTTCTATGGTGCTTATCCCCGCTTAATGCGAACTCGGCTATAAGAATATAGAATATAGAGCATTGTGATATTTATCGATATTTTCATAACGATTACTTTCGCTTGTTATCGATTAGTATTTTGCCGTGCAGGCATCGCATGAAACAAATTATTCGAGTGCAACAGCGAAAGTGATGCGACATACCTTTCAACTAGTGAAAAGAAATATCCGCCTATGACGCTGAACGCCTGGGTTCGAATCCTGGCTAGGCCATCAGAAACAAAACGTCCAACGGTGGTTATTCCCTCTTAATGTTCGAACACGGCTATAAAAAGCAGACTCTTTATCATTGAGCTTAGAAACTGGAATTGGACAGCACTCATTGATATGTGAGAATTTTTGCCCCATTTTCAAGCCAGAAAATAAACTCGCTCCATATTATTATCCTCCTGAGGAAAATTTGAAAATATCTCTTGCCCAACAAAGTCATTACCCCTCTTTAGTATCTCTCCCCAGCATTGTGAGGAGAAACTTAATTTCCATGCAATTTGCTTATGAAAAATTGAGGCATGCGCTAGACAGTGTCATTACGATTGCATCTTCATTTGTGTCGTTCATAAGTTGCAGCCCGTCATCATCGATACTTTCTTTTGAGGCCGTAATTATCACAGCTCCAAGCGACAGATTTAAGATTTAAATTAATTTCTGGCCATTTATTTGCGTGCGCTGATTTCTGGGGACGTGTCAGCAAACAAACGACAATTTTCATTTCTTTTCGGCTTGGTTTGGTTTCGCCAGGTTTTCTTTCCAATTAAAAGTGTTTTTTAATGCCAACCACGAAGATGGTGATGATGATCGTGGCTGGGGCACGTTTCCCAAAGGCATATCCGAACAAATGATCCGTCAAGTGTCCAGAGCTTTGAGCTGATAATCATGGTGTAAAGCCTTCCTTCCTACCTCCCCCTCCCCCTCCCCTCGTCGAACGTGAGAGTTGTACTTTTTAACACTTTTTCAAAAACGGCCGCCAGTTTTTTTGTTTTTTATCGGGTAATGCATCACTTGCCGCCGCAGCCTAATGGGGCTACGCTTGCTTCGCCAATTGTTGTTCAAAATTAAAATGTTTGTCATTTTTGTTGAAATCCCCAACGCCACATACAGAGAGCACAACATTAACAAATTGCATTGCATTTTGTTATCTTTGATAAGCAATCCACAAAGCAAATTCGTGCTGCCATTTGCCATTTTGGGACGGACATGCTGTCATCGATGTGCGAGTGCCACAGCAGTCTCAGGGAGATAATTTTTTTCTGGTCTCTCTCAAATCGTTTAATTAAACAAATTGGACATTTGAGATTTGCCGGGATGTCAGGAAAAGTTGTCACTTTAATGAAAATATCCTTCCAAATAATGGCCAGACTATGAAATTTTGAGTTTTTCTGTGACAAGACAAGGCGATAGTGTGAAATTAAATGGAAAAAAATGATCTTTTTTTCTTGTTATGACCATGTAATGGATGTCTAGAGTTTTTTCCCCAAAAAAAAACAAGATCTTTAGCGGAAATTTGATTAAGCAATCTGTGATATTTCCCATGGAACAACTTTCGCATCAAATCCTTTTTGGGAAACAACATTCAAAGGCGCTAACATTAAATGAGAATGAAGACAAAAGAAAGACCAAAAATGTTTCCGGATCGACTGCAGATGCATGGGAAAGTAAAAGGATTGGATAAATTATTGGTGTGGACAAATTGGACAATCTTGGGTTCTGTTGAAGAAAATTAATTTTTAAAAAATTTTTGAGGAAAATCATTATAAAATTCAAATTTTAACAAAATTTTCGGTTAGTGTATTCCGTATAGTCAAAAAAACTATCTGGAAATTTTCACTAATTATGCAGAATGGTCGTGGTGAAAAAGGGTACTTCATTTTTATATATCTGGAGGAGGGAGGATCTTTCACTATAGCCTAATTTTCGAAAAAGCCAGATCTTGCAGATGGGTAGTATGACTTTAGTAAAGTTTTGTTTGCATTTGTCGAGTTCTTTGCGCGGTTATCCAGGGTATAAAGGATAAGAATTGTTATGCTATTGGAGATATATCAAGTAATAGTTCGATTCAGACCATAAGTTAATTGAATGTTGAAGAACATAGTAGTAGTCTTATTTTTTTCTGTCAGCCAACACGCAGGGGATGTCCCCTATGAATGCAGTGCATTGCGTTGGCAAGAGGAAATTAGGAATTGGAGGGGGAAAAAGGATGTAGTGCTTATTGACATTTGTCTTAAATCTTTGCATGCCAAAGTGGGTGGGAAAAACATTAGTCGATTCCACATACGAACGGTTCAGGCGAAATAATAATTCTCTCTATAATGCATTGTGCGGTCCGCTGGCCAATCAATTACTAACGGCTGTGAGTTCCTGGAATGTCTAGCATCCCTGACATACATCCCTACATCAGGAATGAGAAGACTAATATCAGACGAACACACACCATGAAAGTACCGATAGAACAGCGCCAAACAATTCACATTGCGACGATGATGAAGGGAGGTAATAGAGTTGGATGCCCCACTGTCCCCAATCAACGCCATCGCTCTCCTCTGTACACGGTCCATTAGCTCCCGGGATGATTTTGTAGCTTCAGCCCATATATGTGAGTTGTACTCCATTTTCGGCCTTATAAAAGTGGTGTAGATGTTAGGAAGATCGGACGGAGTGAAGTAATTTTTATACCGTTTAAAGAAGCCTAAACACTTGAATGCTTGTTTCGGCACTTCAAATAGATGTTTAGCCCCACGGACATCACTTTGTATTTTCATGCCCAGAGATTCAGGAGATTCTGATGGCTCAACATCTACACCGTTGATAGACAAAGGTGATTGTAATGGGTCAACGAATCGTTTGTGTGACAACAAGCAGCACTGAGTCTTCCGTGCATTAAAATCTACTCGATTCATTCGTCTATCATTCGTATCGTCCATAACCCGCCTCTTGTCCTCAATCTCTCGAAAACTTGGCCTATGGTCGAATGAGTACGAATGACAGAGATTACTGTCATCCGCAAATGAATAGATCGCATTCGATGTCTGACCCAACAGATCGTTGATGAAAATTAGAAAACGAGAAGGAGAAAGAACAGAGCCCTGGGGTACACCTGCGGTCAATTTGTGCTCAATGGATGAGAACCCATCTACAACGACTCGAATAGTACGATCTCTGAGAAAGCTCGAAATAAATCGAACGAAGCCATTACCGAAATCATTAAATTGGGTAATATTTCAGTCCATTCGGATAAGAATTGCGCCTTGTGGTGGCTCAAAAAGCATAATCGGGAGATCGGTTCATATGGGTGCTGTATCAGGCTATAGATCGATTTAGACCATATTAAACGTCATGGGAGAAGCTGTTGTACAAAATTTCAGCAAAATCGTATAAGAATTGCGGTCTCTAGAGGCTTAAGAAATCAAGACCCCGGATCGGTTTATATGACAGCTATATCAGGCTATGGAAAGATTCGAACCATACTTGGCACAGTTGTTGAAAGTAATAATAAACAAGTTCGTGCAAAATTTTAGCCAAACTGGATGAGAATTGCGTCCTCCATTGGCTCCAGAAGTCAAGATCCAAGATAGGTTTATATGGTAGCTATATCAGTTTATCGACCGATTTAAATTGTACTTAGCGCAGTTTTTGGAAGTCATAACAAAACACCTCATGCACAATTTCAGCCAAATTGGATGAGAATTGCGCCCTCTAGCGGCTCAAAAACTCAAGATCCTAGATCGGTTAATATGGCAACTATTCCAGGTTATGAACCGATTTGAACCATACTAAGCACAGTCGTTGGAAGTGATACCAAAACCCCTCATGCAAAATTTCAGCAAAATCGGATGACAACTGCGCCCTCTAGCGGCTCAAGACCCGAGATGGGTTTATATGGCAGCTATACCAGGTTATGAACCGATTTAACCCATACTTGGCACAGTTGTTAGAAGTGATACCAAAACACCACGTGCAAAATTTCAGTCAAATCGGAGATTTGCGCCCTCTAGAGGCTCAAGAAGTCAAGACCCATGATCGGATTATATGGTAGCTATATCAAAACATGGACCAATTTGGTCCATTTACAATCCCAACAGACCTACACCAATAAAAAGTATTTGTACAAAATTTCAAGCGGCTAGCTTTACTCCTTCGCAAGTTAGCGTGCTTTCGACTGGCAGACGGTCGGACATGCCTAGATCGACTTAAAATGTCATGACGATCAAGAATTTATATACTTTATAGGGTCTAAGGCGCCTTTTTCGAGGTGTTACAAACTGAATGACGAAATTAGTATACCCCCATCCTATGGTGGAGGGTATAATATTGGTCTTCTTGGTAGTTATATCCAAATATATACTGCTCCGAAAAGCCTAACATAAGTCACTGTGTCACATTTCAGCGAAATCGAATTATAAATGCGCCTTTTATGAGGCCAAGACTTTAAATCGATAAATCGGCCTATATAGCAGCTATATCCAAATCTAAACCGATCTGGGCCATATTGCAGAAAGATATCGAGGTGCCCAATACAACTCACTGTTCCAAATTTCGGCGACATCGAACAATAAAAGCGCTTTTTATGGGTCCAAAACCATAAATCAAGAGATCGGTATATATGGCAGCTATATCCAAATCTTAGCTGATCGGGGTTAAATTGCAGAAAAATGGCGAAGAGCCCAACACAACTCACTGTCCCAAATATCGGCGACATCGGACAATAAATGCGCCTTTTATGGGCCCAAAACCTTAAATCGGGACATCGGTCTATATGGCAGCTATAACCAAATATGGACCGATCTAAGCCAAATTGAAAACGAATGTTGAAGGGCCTAACACAGTCACAAGTCTCGGCGACATCGGACAATAAATCCGTCTTTTATGGGCCCAAAACTTTAAATCGAGAGATCGGTCTATATGACAGCTATATCCAAATCTGAACCTGATAGAGGCCAAATTGAAGAAGTATGTCGACTAGCCTAACACAACTCACTGCCCGAAATTTCAGCAAAATCGGATAATAAATGTGGCTTTTATGGGCCTAAGACCCTAAATCGGCGGATCGGCCTGTATGGGGCTACATCGAGATATTGTCCAATATAGCCCATCTTCGAAATTTACCTGCTTGTGGAGAAAAGAAGAATCTGCGTGAAGTTGCAGCTTAATATCTCTATTTTGAAAGACTGTAGCGTGATTTAAACAGACAGACGAACGGACATGGCTAGATCGTCTTAGATTTTAACGATGATCAAGAATATGTATACTTTATAGAGTCGGAAATGGATATTTCGATGTGTTGCAAACGGAATGACAAAATGAGTATACCCCCATCCTTCGGTGTTGGGTATAATAAGGAAAAAACAGGCATCACTTCATTGCATTCCATATCGAAATTAGCAAATAAATTTTGGGAGGGTGGTGGCTTGTCTCAATGTCTCGACTTTAATTTAGATAACATTTAAAAACTTGTTCGCTAGCAATCAATCAATTGTCAAATCAGCAGCAGATATTCATTCAAATTATTCATGACAGTTTAAGAAATATAAAAAAGTTGCTCGCTAGTTATTATTAATTGAATTACAAAACAAAACAAAAAAAGGGAGACAAGTCAATTGAGTTGCCTGCCATGCTAGACTTCTAACAATGAGAACGGTAGCGCAGAACGTTTTTGAATAGAATTTTGATCAGGGATTAACTCCATGGATAGCCACAACGATGTGGCAATGTGACTATGACAATTGTTGTCAATTGCAAATGAAATGGGAATAGATCAACTTGAGAGTGGAGTTGTCGATCAATGCAACGATCGATGCCTTGCTTTGCGTTGACTTGTGGCAAACCACTTGACAAAATGTCAATCGCTTGATTTAATGGCGGTGTCAGTCTGTTGTTGCACAATCGCAAACAGCGAAGAGATAGACAGGCATTCTCTTCAAGGCATAGACGAGAAATATGCGTCGTTGCAGCGATTAATTCACTCCAAAATCAATCAAAACGCAACAAACCATGCCACTCTGCACGCTGCACAAAGCAATCAATGCAAATAATAATTGCAGACAAGAGCCAAAACAACAACAACAGCAGCAGCAACCATGACTATGACAACAATAATGGGCAAATTCATATCTCTGTGCAACCAATTGAAGTAATTGGAGTGCAAATCGACTTGATTAGACCAACAAATAGACTGAGGGACAGACTTTTCCTACCATTCAAATGCTAGGCAACAAAGAAAGATGCAAAAACCTTTGGGGCCACCACCCTACCATTCCCAAAGATCATTTCGTTCAAAATGCCAAAGGGGGAGCTTTGACTGAATGTTTTCCGCATTTTACTATCAAACATCTCGCTGGTTGGGCATTCTCCCTATTGCTGCAATGATGCCATGCACCATGATGCATGCCATCAATCCGCCCACCATTGGATTAGCATGCATCTGAGTGCTGTGCCCCTCGCTCTCCCCAATATTCTAATTGTCTGTTTGCTTAGGCCACGTGTATGGAGCCATCCATGGCACCGAGATTTAGCTGGCATAGCGAATGGTTTTGCTTTGACGTTTTGTGATATTTTAAAGAGATGAGACAAAGTGGACTGGATTACTGGTTTGTTAAAATAATGATCAGTGTTTTGATTAGACAAGCACAACAAACACACAAAAATTTACGTAGAGCCCATTAATTGGATAAGGCAATAATTTTCAATAAGGCAAAGTAGCGGCTGGACTTAGGTTAATTTCAAAGGGGAAAGGGAGCATCTGTTTTTGTCACTAAGCCATCGAACTATTATAGATAGCAAATATTGCATGTCAAGCTAATTTTGCCCACTAAGGAACAGGGGCAAACTTCTCACATATCAATGAGTGCAGTCCGTTTCAAGTTTAAGCTCAATGATAAGGGGCCAATGATAAGGGGCAACATTTGAGAGGTACTATGCCATGTAAAACTTCTCTCCAAAGAGGTGTCGCACTGCGGCACGCCGGACTCGGCTATAAAAAGGGGGCCCCTTATCATTGAGCTTAAACTTGAATCAGACTGCGCTCATTGATAGGTGAGAAGTTTGCCCCTGTTCCTTAGTGGAATGTCCATGGTCAAAATTTGCATTTGCATCTTTCATTCGACACCCCCACCGGTCGTTATGAAGACATCACACGATACATCTCATGCTAAATTTGGTAAAGATCGGACCAAAATTGTGGCTCCTACAGCTATAAAAGGGCAAATAGGATGAATGATATATATGGGAACTATATCTACAATACATGTGAACCAATTTCAATGAAATTTTGCACACATAGTGAGTCGTCAAGAAAAACACTTTGTGCCTAATTTTGGAAGGATTGCACCAAAATTGTGGCTTCTACAGCTTTGAAAGGGCACATCGGATGAAAGATATATATGGGAGCTATATGTTAATCTGGACCGACTTTTTTCAAAATCAATAGCACTCGTCCTTGGACCAACAACAAAATTTTGTGAAAATCGGACAACAAATGCATCCTGTACCTTGATTACAAGAATACATGGACAGACAGACAGACGGACAGGCGGACATGGCTAAATCGATTCAGGAAGTGATTCTAAGCCGACCCGTATACATATCGATGGGTCTAGCTCTTCTCCTTTTCAGCGTTGGAATCAAATGCACAAATTTATAATACCCTGTACCATAGTGGTGGTGTAGGGTATAGCAAGTAAGAGCGTGCTAAGTTCGGCCGGACCGAATCTTATATACCCTCCACCATGGATCGCATTTGTCGAGTTCTATGCGCGGTATCCCTTTTTAGGTAAACAAAAAATATTGAATAAGAACTGTTATGCTATTGAGCTATTGTATATCAAGTTATAGTCCGATTCGGACCATAAATTAAAACTGAACTTTGTAGAAGTCATTGTGCGACATTTCAGTTCATTCGGATAAGAATTGCGTCTTATAGGGGCTTAAGAAGCAAAATCGGGAGGTAGGTTTATATGGAAAATGTATCAAGCAATTGATCGATTCAGACAATATAAGAAATGTATGTTGAAGGTCATGAGAGAAGCCGTTGTACAAAATTACTGCCAAATCGGATGAGAATTACGCCCTCCAGAGGCTCAAGAAGTCAAGATCCCAGATCGGTTTATATGGCAGCTATATCAGGTTATATACCGATTTGCGCCATACTTAGCACAGTTATTGGAAGTCATAACGAAACATCTCATGCTAAATTTCAGCCAAATCGGATGAGAATTGCGCCCTCTATGGGCTCAAGAAGTCAATATCCAAGATAGGTTTATATGACAGCTATACCAGATTATGAACCGATTTGAACCATACTTAACACATTTGTTGGAAGTGATACCAAAACACCACGTGCAAAATTTCAGTAAAATCGGACGAGAATTGCGTCCTCTAGAGGCTCAAGAATTCAAGACCCAAGATCGGTTTATATGGCAGCTATATCAGGTTATGCACCGATTTGAACCTAACTTTGCACAGTTATTGGAATTGGAATTGGTTATTGGAATAATAAAACACTTCGTGTAAAATTTCGTTCAAATCGGATAAGAATTTCCCCGTCTAGTGGCTCAAGAAGTCAATATTCAAAATCGGTTTAAATGGCAGCTATATCAGGTTATTGACCGATTTGAACCTAACTTAGCACTGATGTTGAAAGTCAGAGCGAAACACGTCTGCAAAATTTCATTAAAATCGGATAAGAATTGTGCCCTCTAGAGGCGTCATGCAAAATTTCAGCCAAATCGGATAGGAATTGCGCCCTCTAGAGGCTCAAGAAGTCAAGACCTATGATCGGTTTATATGGCAGCTATATCAAAGAATGGACTGATTTCAATCATGCTTAGCACAGTTATTGCTAGTCATGTCAAAACACCTCATGCAAAATTTCTTCCAAATCGGATGAGAAATGCGCCCTCTAGAGGCTCAAGAAGTAAAAATCCCAGATCGGTTTATATGGCAGCTATATCAGGATCTATACCGATTTGCGCCATACTTAACACATTTGGATTCGGACGAGAATTACGCCCTCTAGAGGCTCCAGAAGTCAAGACCCAAGATCGGTTTATATGGCAGCTATATCAAAACATGGACCGATTTGAATCATACTTAACACAGTGTTTGGAAGTAATACCAAAACACCACGTGCAAAATTTCAGTATGATCGGATGAGAATTGCGTCCTCTAGAGGCTCAAGAAGTCAAGACCCAAGATCGGTTTATATGGCAGCTATATCAAAACATGGACCGATATGGCCCATTTACAATCCCAACCGACCTACACTAATAAGAAGTATTTGTGCAAAATTTCAAGAGTCAAGCTTTACTCCTTCGAAAGTTAGCGAGCTTTCGTTATACAGTCGGACGGACGGATGGACATGGCTAGATCGACATAAAATGTCCCGACGATCAAGAATATATATACTTTATGGGGTTTCAGACGTATATTTCGAGTAGTTACAAACAGAGTGACGAAATTAGTATACCCCCATCCTATGGTGGAGGGTATAAAAAAGTTTTACAAGGCTGAATCCCAGATATCGCCTGAATGTATTAAAGGAACAACCAACCCTGAATGAAAATGTTTTTAATGTTCTCTGCAGGATTAGAACCCAGACATTCACTATCATTGTCCACCCACCACGGCGACACCTGGCTCACCCTTCATTTGACTTGACTGAGCTTAAATGTCTCTATTGTTTATTTTTTTTTTTTTTAATGTTTAGCAAAGCTGTGTTAATCTTAATTGAGCAATTCTATACTCGGCCTACACACTTAATAGTGAGACAATAAAATTATTAAACCTCGCCTTTGCAAACAAAACATCAAAAAGATGTTAAATTTTATGTTCAATTTTATCTCAGCAAACACCAGGTATCAGTTGGCACCAAATTCACAACTAACAGATATGAGTTGTGTGTGTGACATGTTTGTTAACCCTCCCCCCCCTTGCCTCGTTCAAACTGTTGAGATTTTTTTTTTCAGATCTTTCTAATTTATAATGTTGGCACTGGCGGGGCAACCAGAAGCTGTCGCTGTGATTATTTTACATTCGTACGAACAAATGTTAACAAGAAAATCTTATAATTTTGAAAATGGTCCCATAAAATCTGATGTCATGCGAGTTCTTTTGTTTCGCATTGCTGTGGTGTTTTTTCTTCTTCTCAAATTCATTTATTATCAAATTTATTGTCGACTGATTGAAATTTTATGGTCCATATCTTAGCGAGCGATAGAGCAGCGATGCAGATATTCTTTTGTTTGGTGGGAATTCCACTGATCGATGGCTGGTGGACTCTAATCTCTGTGACGCCGAATGGCCAATCGTAAACACCACACACGCATCACTCTTTTAGCTGTTGTTGTTGGTGTTGTTGTTGGGTGTCGTTTTATTTAATTTAATTGAAATTTATCATAAATTATGTAAGCAAATCCCCACCAAATGTCGTTGTGTTAAACGTCGATGACATTTATGAACACTGCAGAAGCCTCAGGGCAAACCAACAGGGCAATGTGGGCACATGGGCACAGCATCGAGTTGGGTGAATTGTGAGGGTGGTAATTACCATGGTTTATATATTGCAGCTTAAAAATTCAAACTTCCAATATGATCTGCATATGACAACTCAAGGAAACAAGGCTCACATCTTCTTTTCAGTAGAATTTGATTTAGATATTCCTGCAATTGAAGGAATTTGGGGAGGCGTTAGCCGAAAAGCCAAAATTGGCAAAATTTCTTCCTCGTTTTAAGATTTCTTTTCGATGTTTGCATCGAAAGATTTTACTTGCCATTGCTTTTATACCCACCACCATAGGATCTAGTCTTTCCGTTTGTAAAAGCTCGACATATTGATCTCCGACTAGAGCTGGCAAACTATCGGATATTAATAATAAATATCCACAGTATCGATACTCTCGTTAATTTCCCATCACCTATATTTCTAACGAAATTGAGTAGTAAAAATCAGGAGATGGATTTACATAAAAGCAATATCAATGCACAGACCAAATAAAACTAAGGTTAATATAAAATCATTTGGAGGCCATGAGAAAATGTTAGGATGAAACTAGCGCCCTCTATAGGCGCAGTATATCTTAAAGGATACATTCAGTGTCGGATTGCTTATTTTTGTTTAGTTTAGCAAAAAACTTAACTTTTGCCATAGTATCCATTGGAAAAATATAGCTCGACATTCTGAATCGATCAAGCCATGTCCATCCGTCTGTCGAAATCACTATAGCGGTCGAATGCGTAAAGCTAGCCGCTACAAATTTTATATATATCTTAATGATGTAAGTCGTTGGGGATTGCAAATGGGCCATATCGGATCAGATTTCGATATAGACCCCAAATAAACCGATCCCCCAAATTGACTTCTTAAGCACCTAGAAGCCCCAATTATCCTCTGATTTGGCTTAAATTTGGAATAAAGACTTAAGTTGCGACTTCCAACATCCATGCCAAGTATGATCCGAATCGGTCTATAAACTGTTATAGCCGAGGTCCCGATTTGACTTTTTGAGTCCTTACAAGCCACAATAATCTTCCATATAAACCGATCTCCCGATTTGAAATCTTTAGCCACTGAAAGCCGCAAAATTCGTCCGATTTAGATAAAATTTTTCACATTCGTTGTGTTGTGACTTCCAACAACGGTGCCAAGTATGGTCCAAAAAACCATAAAATTTAGCCCTTCTACTAAATTAATTTTTTATAAAATTTTAACAGAATCCATGGTGGTGGGTTCCCAAGATCCGGCCCAGCAGAACAAAGCACGCTTTTACTTGTTATATCCACCATCGTAGGATAGGGCGTTTATTCATTTAGTCATTTCGTTTGCAACACATCGAAAAATCAATTTTCGACCCTAGAAAGTATATATATTTCGGATCGTCGTAAAATTCTAAGACGATTTAACGATGTCCGTGTGTCTGTCCGTCTATCCGTCTGTCCGTCCGCCGGTTGTAATCACTCTACAGGCTTCTAAAATTGTGACATTGAGCTGAAATTTGGCACAGATACGTCTTTTTGATGCAAGCTGGTTAAGTTCTTGAAAGGGCCAAATCGGACCATATTTGGATATAACTGCTATATAGACCGATTTTCCGATAAAGGGTCTAATATCCATAAAAACTTAATTTTTCATACGATTTTGCTGAAATTTTAAACAGCGACTAGTTTTAGACCTCCCGACATCTGACCCAAATATGGTTCAGATCGGTCTATATTTAGACATAGACCGATCCGCTGATAATGGGTCTCAAGCCCATAAAAGCTTTATTTATTGCCCAATTTCGCTAAAATTTGAAACAATGGGTTATTTTAAGACTCCCGACATCTGGCCTAAGTATGGTTCAGATCGGAATATATTTAAATATAGCTGCCATGTAAATCGATCTCCGGATAAAAGGTCCGAAGCCCATAAAGGCTTTATTTATTGCCCAATTTCGCTGAAATTTTAAACAATGGGTTATTTTAAGCCTCCCGACATCTGTCCTAAGTATGGTTCAGATCGGACTATATTTTGATATAGCTGCCATATAGATCGATCTCCTGATAAAGAGTCTGAAGCCCATAAAAGCTTTATTTTTCAATCGATCTCGTTGAAATTGAAAACAGTGAGTAGTTTTAGGTCTACCAACAACTGATCTAACTATGGTTCAGATCGGACTATATTTAGATATGGCTGACCTATAGGCCCATCTCCCGATAAAGGGATTTCGCCGAAATTTGAAATAGTGAGCAGTTTTAGGCCACCCGTCCATCCGACCCAAATATGGTAAAAATAGGATTGTATTTAGACATAGCTTTCATATAGACCGATATGCCGGTTAAGGGTCTGAAGCTCATGAAAGCTTTATATATAACCCGATTTTGTGGAAATTTGAAATACAAAATTTGAATTTGAAATCAAAAGTGACTTATATTTATTAGACCATTCAATGTCCGTGCCGAATTTGGATGCATAAGTTATCCAATTTTCATCGGATTGTGATGAAAGGGGGTTTACATATATTCCCGAGGTGGTGGGTATCCAAAGTTCTACCCGGCCGAACTTAATGGCTTTTTAACTTGTTTTTTAATTGATTTGGCTGAAATTTGGTCCAAGCACCTATCTTATGATTTACAATATCAGTGCCAAGTTTTATCCGAATCGGTCAATATGGTGATCTAGGCCCCCTCAAGTACCGATATCCCGAAATGACTTCTTGAGACCAAAGAAATACAAATACAAACTCATTCAGGTTAGGTTAGGTTGAAAAGAGGGTACATATATCAATCCGCCCCATGGCACTATGAATATACACCTAAGCCAGTTATCGGGTTGTTGTGCGCTCTAAAAACAAAAAAGTAACTTTGAAAAAAAAAAATTTAAGTTAGGAATTCCGTGCTACAAAATCCTTAATTATTTTCCATAACAACCCCCTAAGTTAGTTCATGTATGGTATTATGTCCCCACCTAAGTACCGGTGTTTTTTAGCCTCGAAAGCCGGGCAATGGCAAAACAAATGCTCCAACGTCTCATTATCTTCCCCACGTGCCCTACACATAAGTGAGCTCGTAGTCCCATGTGTCCCGTTATGATACCAGTAGCTATACTGACCTCCTTCTTACTTACTTTCAGTAATAGCCTCGTCCTCACACGATTTGGATTACCCCATAGGATTTTCGCCCTCCTACCGTCTGTTTCCTAACGCGAGCGTTCATCGCCCAAGCCCTTTTATAGGAATGCGACGACCTTAAAGTTTTCAAGTTAACAAAGTTTAATGGCGGCAGTCGTCGGGCTTCACTGCCAAATCGTCTGCCATTTCATTCCCCCTTAATCCGTTATGTCCCTGAACCCAAACGCGGATTGTGACATCCTCAGAGAAGGTGTTAATCTCCTTCCTACACTGCAAGACTGTTATCGTCCTGGTTGTTACTGCCCTTATGGTCATTTTACTGTCAGTAAAGATATCCACACTCGACGTTCTCGCGTTAGTAGCACACCACTTCACACATTCCGTGATTATGGTCAGGCAGTCTAAAACAGATTTCAGTCCCTGGTTTCTCAGTGTAGACCCCCAACCCACTCTGTCCTCTAGCTTTGATTCATCCGTGTAACATGATCTTCCAGAGGGCAATACTAAGGTTCCTTCGGTCCAAGACTGTGCCACTGGCAGCAGTGCTACGCACTCGACCTCAAGTGTCGTCTCAGGTATACGATCGGAAGCCTCTTCCCTTCCTTCCAGGCTTTCTATCATCGCCTCCATTATACCGCGATGGTATGAGCTGCTCGCATCATCAATCCATTCTCCCATAACCGCAGTAGCTGCCTCACATTTAACCTGTATGTCAATGGGTCGGATATCTAGAATAGTCTCCAGTCCTTTAATGAGCATGGTTCCCATCGCTCCACCTATGCCAAGGCAACATGTTCTCTGAACTTGTTGTATGGTCCTAAAGTTGCACTTTTTCTTCATATCATTCCACTAAACTACTGAGGCGTAAGTAAGTAATCACGCTTCTGTAGATCCAGTGAACCATCCTCGGATTCAGGCCGCTTTTCGAGCCTAGGGCCCGTCTACATAGTGCTCAACATCTGTGCGCCAATTAAGTTTCCTATCCAAAATCATTCCTAAGTATTTGACCAAGGCAGGTTTGGAAATAGTTTTGTTGAGGAAACGTGGTGTGTCCAATTGGCCCACCTTCGTCTTCCTCGTGAACAGGCACATTTCAGTCTTCTCTGAGTTAACATTGAGAACTCTGGGTCCAGCCCAGGCGTATGCAGAAGGTAAGACCCTTTCGGCCCTTCTGCATAGCTGGTTCGGATCCTTGCCCCTAAGAAGTATTGTAACATCATCTGCATGGTAGACGGGTTCAAATCCCTCCTCAGTAAGCATCCGTAATATGTCGTTTATGGTGGTCAACCCAAGGAGTGGCTATAGAATACCCCCTGTGGCGTGCACCGTGCCAATTTCTCTCTTATATTTATGTCATGGGACCCGCAATTTATCCACCTATTCTTTAGCATATGGTTTATCCAGTCTCCAAGGACCCGGTCCACTGGTCTAAGGATTGGATCAGTGTGTCGCTCCGCACATTATTAAACGCCCCCTCGATGTCTATGCATACCGCCAGTGTGTACGTTTTGGCATCGAAGGATTCTTCTATTTTATGTTCAACCTAGTGCAGGGTTTGCTGTTTGTATTTACGTTGTTCGCTGGATGTCCTATTCTTTATCATGTTATTCACAAGGCGTTTCATGGTCTTGGGTAGAAATGACGTAAAGTCTGTAGGCCTTTGGTGTCGCATAACTTGCCTTGCCGGGCTTGGGTATTAACACCACCCTTGCCTCCTGCCGGGCTTTCGGAGTATATGCAAGTCCTGGGCACACTGTGAAAAAAGTAGCCAGATGAGACGCCAGATAGTCGGCCTCCTTTCGCAATAACGCCTGAAATATTCCATTAGGTCCGAGTGACTTAAATTGTTTGAAGCTCATCTAGGCTTCCTTGACCATAAATACCGTCTTCGATCAACCTCATTATTACAAGATGCCGGTATCTCCGTGGGTCCCTTCATATCCTGTGGAAAATGGGTTTTCATCAAAAATCTCAACATGTCCTCCGTTGTTTCTGCTCTCCCTTCTGCTCTGCTTCCAGAGAAACTTGTTCATCTTGGCGATGTCATTAATGCTATCGACCTGTTCGCAGAAAAGCTTCCTGGAGGCACTCTCTGACGCTCTGGTTATCTTATTGTATTCCTTGGGCCGTATGCAATACACACCCCAATAAACTTACGGTTTTTGGGACGTGCTCCGTTAAAAAGTCAGCGAACCTCTTTTCCAATATTGCGAATCTCCCCGGGCGTCCAAAGTTTTTCTTGGGCCACCGTAGCGCAGAAGCCACCTTAGCGCAGAGACCACCGTAGCGCTGAGGCCACCGTAACGCAGAGGATAGCATGTCCGCCTATGACGCTGAACGCCTGGGTTCGAATCCTGGCGAGACCCCCCCCATCCAAAATTTTCAATTGATTTCAAATTTTTCAATTGATTTCCTTTCCCGAAGAGGACAATTATTTTAGAAGGACTCCAATAGTACAGTCGTAACCCTGTTGACATTTTACAAACTCAATTAACAAGGTCACTTTTTTAACACAATCCATGGTGGTGGGTACCCAAGTACCCGGCCCGGCCAAGCTTTGTACGATTTTACTTGTTTGTGTTTTCCATAGTTATAGAACTTGTAAATATTCTAAAAATTATTCAAAATGTTTCAAGGTGTCAACGCCAAGCCAATGCCCTTCCTCATTTGATCTATTTATTATTCCATGTTTTGACCGAAATGCCCACCTTAAGAATTATTTTCCCATTAACCAATTTACATGCAGTAATACTAATTCAATGACACAAGGCTGTAGGAGAATCCCACACATCTCTAAACATATGCTGCACTAGATTGACTGCTCACACAGAGAGTCCCAGCTGTAGCCACAGCAACAGCAACATCGTCAATCACTGAGTCAAAGGTTATCGCCGTTCGAAACACATAAACAGACACCCAATTATGGAAATGATTTAAATTTGTTTAAAACATGGATGTTGATATATTTGAGCCACAAACATCAACAACAACACTCACACACACACACACACACACACATTAGACACCAGAGATCACATATATCACACACCACAGAATGTTTGTAACATCCAGCCCATCCCTTTTCAAGCTTTACAACATACAACCAACTATTGATTCATTCATTCTTTCCTTCCGTGTACACAAGAGGAAAGGTTGAAACTAAAAGGCCAGTCAGCCAGCATCATTGTAGAGAACCAGCATGGGCAGCGTAAGGGATTCTGCCACTGATAACAAAAAAAAAAACTGAATTAAAATGGGTAACCCCCCCACAAGCGCAGGTCATCGGGTGGCAGGGTTAGCTCCAAACCTATTACCCAGACTTTGATTTGTCATACAAACAGACAGAATGCCGGCGTAACTGAATGATTTGCCTAAAAGTGAATGACTTTCAGATTTTCCAAATGACTGTCATCATGACCATACTGGGCTCAGGTGAATCCAGTTACGTTTGTGGTTCATTACAATGGACTAGCAGCATCATGCCTTCCATCATCATCGGCATAAATAACCAAACTCAGATTTTCTGCTTAATTTCCTGGTCAGCAATAAGCTGCTGCTGAAAATTTGTGGTAACAGGTTTCTTTCATTGGCTACCTGTCTACCTACCCTTCCTTTGTTAATTAACGCTCTAAGGTTTGTAGCTTTAAACCAGAATGCCCAGACGCAGAAGTAGTTCGAGTCAAAGCATTGCAAGTTACCTTGGTTTAAGTCTTGCTCTTGGTCTTGGGAACTTGTTTCGGCTTAGTGCTGTCTGCCCTACAATGGTCATTCGATAGCATCTAAACTGTTTTTTGATGTTTTCGTTTTTGTTTTTGGCAGTTGCAGATGTTGCCCAAATTTGGCCAAACCAAAAGAATCTCAATTAGTGAATTGGGTCAACAACTGTGTGATATCGAACTCTTCAATGGTCTGAGGCAGTCGCTCATAGTGGGTTGACGGAAGTCATAACTGTTATAATAGAATATTCACAATGACGGTGGACTGTATACCCATTTCTATGGATTCCAAGACGGTGGGTTGGTGTATCTCCATTGATTTATGAGTTGTTTGAGGGTGTTGAAGAACTTGTCTCTTCAAAAGATTTATAAGGCATTTCACAGGGCTTTATGGAAAATAGGATTGGTCTTCAAAGTCATGATACAATTTGGTTATTACTCTGGCAGTGGGTTGTAGAGTGTTTTATGGCCCAGTAATGCTAATTACTGTCATTTGGCTTAAAGGCTTGGCCATCCTCAGTCATGGTCGTCATCATCAAAAAATGGTTGTATAATTCAAATTAGCCATAGAGAGTGGTTATATATGACCCTCACACTGTAATCAATCAATATGGTACTCTAAATGTGCTTATAAATCAAATCTATTGGGAACCAATAAATTAATGAAAACATAAATTTGTAAGCCATTTCCTATGACAAATGATTTACGATGAATTTCATTCAAAAATATTTTTATTTTTCAAAAAAATTTTATGAAAGTCATAAATTTTCCAAAATTTGAAACAAATTTTTCAAAGACATTTTATTGCCTTGCCTGCCTATGGTTATCCAATTAAGATGAAAATATTTGCATATCACAAATGCGGGCTTAATTTTTCATTATTGAATTGCATTTTACAATGATTTAACAAAATTCATATCGACGACATTTTTCATTTCAAAGGCATGTCAGCCAACACGCAGGGTATGTCCCCTATGAATGCAGTGCATTGCGTTGGCGAGGGGAAATTAGGAATTGGAAGGGGGGAAAAGGATGTAGTGCTTATTGACACTGGTCTTAAATCTTTGGATGTCAAAGTGGGTGGGAAAAACATTAGCCGGTAGTCGATTCCACATACGAACGGATCGGGCGAAATAAGAATTCTCTCTTTAATGCATTGTGCGATCCGCTGGCCAATCAATTACAAACGGGTGTGAGTTCCTGGAATGTCTAGTATCGCTGACATACATCCTTACATCAGGAATAAGAAGATGAATATCAGACGAGCACACATCACGAAAGGACGGTCCGCTGGCCAATCAATTACAAACGGGTGTGAGTTCCTAGAATGTCTAGTATCCCTGACATACATCCCTACATCAGGAATGAGAAGACTAATATCAGACGAACACACACCATGAAAGTACCGATAGAACAGCGCCAAACAATCCACATTACGACGATGATGAAGGGAGGCAATAGAGTTGGATACTCCACTGTCCCCAATTAATGCCATCGCTCTCCTCTGTACACGGTCCATTAGCTCCAGGCATGATTGTGAAGCTCCAGCCCATACATGTGAGTTGTACTCCATTTTAGGGCTTATGAAAGTAATGTAAATGTTAGGAATATCAAACCTAGTGAAGTTATTCTTACACCGTTTAAGGAAGTCTAAACACTTGAATACTTCTTTCGACACTTCAAATACAGGTCTAGCCCCACGGACACCACTTTATATTTTCATGCCCAGAACATCAAAAGCTTCTGATGGCTCAACATCTACACTGTTGATAGACAAAGATGATCGTAATGGGTCAGCGAATCGTTTGTGTGACAACAAGCAGCTCTGAGTCTTCCATGCATTAAAATCTACCCCACTCAGAAATGGCCAGCAAATCCTGGCAGAGTGTATCGTCCATAACCCGCCTCTTGTCCTCAATCTCTCGAAGGCTCGGCCTATGGTCGAATGAGTCCGAATGACAGAGATTATTGTCATCCACAAATGAGAAGATCGGATGCGATGTCTGACCCAACAGATAGTTGATGAAAACTAGAAAAAGAGAAGGAGAAATAACAGAGCCCTGGGTTACTCCTGCGGTCAATTTGTGCTCATTGGATAAGAACCCATCTATAACTACTCGAATAGTGCAATCTCTCAGAAAGCTCGAAATAAATCCAACGAAGCCATTACCGACACCAAATGCGACAAGCTTTAATAGTAGTGCACAGTGCCAGACCATATCAAGTGCCTTGGAGATATCCAGAGTCACAACCTTACTATCACCAAACTGGTGGATTGGGCGACTCCAACGTTGCGACAGAAGTGCCATGAGTTCGCCCGTAGAGCGATTTCTGCGAAACCCATACTGTTGGTCGCTAATAAGGCCATAAGACTCTAAATACCTCTCAAGATGGTGATTAACTATGCTCTCCATAACCTTGGAGAGAGATGGAGCATATCGAAATTGGCCGTTAATTCGCAGGCTTGTTTGCCTCCCCCTTCTTGGGCTGAACGTTCGCAACCTTCCAAAGCGGCGGGAAGACTCCCGCACGGTATGCAAGGTTGAAAAGGTTGCCTAATGGACGAGCGAGCGTCGAAGAACACTTGCGTAAGACAAGCGTTGATATGCCATCCGGGCCCGGGGATTTTTTACGTCTAGATTTTCGAGAACCCTTTTAACTCCACGAGTTCGAATAAATATTTGGGGCATGACGCCAGACACATTTTCGATTGAGGGGAGTGGTTGATTTCTATCCGACAGGGAAGAGTTCCGTGCAAATATATCAGCCAACAGGTTAGCCTTATCAATCGGGTCAGTGAACGTTTGATCGTCCTTAACAAGAGTTGGAATAGATGAAGAACTACCCTTTACTCTTTTCACGAACGACCAAAAGCTTTTACTTCCTCGTGTAGAAGCAAGAACCTTAGTACGCAGACGCTGTTCGTAAATAAATTTTTCGCGCCTAAGCACATTGGTACACAAAGATCTTGCCGAAGATAAAAATACTACAAATTAGACCTTCAACCTACGTTAGTGTTCTTCTGTGTATTTGAGGCGAAGAAAAAATAAATTATAGCGAAATTTTTTGTAAAACACTTAGACCTTATAAAATGCTATTTAAAAAAGTTCTGAGATTATCAGAGGATTCTATAGTTTTGTCTGCTGCCATCGCCTCTATGAATTTTCTGCCATGATTTTCTGATAAGTCATGAGTTTCTTGTGAATCTTGATTTTCCCGTGGGTGGTGATTTTCTTGTGAATAATGAGGTAGGTACCAGCACATACAGCCTACGATACATAACGTCCCCGTAGAGTATACTGGCTTGTGTGACCAGTAACTGTCGAAGCTCATCAAGTCACCACGTCCTCTCGGCTTATTCTCTAATGCATAGTTCAATCGGCTGAACCCCCAATAATAACTCTAAGCACCTAGCCGAAGTAATACTTGTAACTGCTCTTCAAAATTTCAATGTCACCCTACTCAGATCTCGCACAAACGACATTTACTACGTCACAGATCATAAAACACGATATCCATAGGTCAGAACTTATGGCACCACCGAGTCATAGACATCATCTGCTGCCATAGCCAACTGCTTTCAATAGAGAGTTACAAAAGCCTTTTTTACTCTAGGCTTTCTTATCAAGACCCAGTTCAGCTTACTGCTCAAAATATAAGGTATTTCAAATTTGCAAAATTTTCCCATGAACATTTCATTAAAGAACAGGGGCAAACTTTTTACATACCGATGAGTGCAGTGCGATTCAAGTTTAAACTCAATGATAAGGGGCCTCCTTTTCAAAGCCAAGTCCGAAAGGAGAACTTTTTACATGGCATAGTAGCTCACAAATATTGCCAGATTAGGAGGGGATAACCACCGCTGAAAATTTTTTCTGATGTTCTCGCCAGGATTCGAACCCAGGCGTTCAGCGTCATAGGCGGACATGCTTACCTCTGCGCTGCGGTGGCCTTCAAGGTATTTCGCAGATTTTTATACAAGGCTGGCCCTTGCAGTTGCAGTAGTTTGAACTGACTATTAGATACTTTTATTGGAGCCCCATATTGCGATGGTCAGTAAATAATTGCTGTTTGTGAGGTGTCTTGGGAAAGAGGTAGACTCCTAGAAAATTAGTCCCGAAAGTGGGTATCAATTCTTGCTCTACCCCCCAATTCCTTTCATTTTAGCCCTACATTGACGTGGTCGGTAAATATGCCAGATTTAGGGATGTTTTGGGGAGTTAGGTTATCCCCCAAACACTTTGCCCTGAAAATATATCAACATCATGCTGTAGTCTCAAATATCATTTATTTGAACCCCATATTGCCATTGGCCTCAAAATTGGACATTAAATTCGTTTTCTAATCTCAAATACCTTTCACTTAAACCCCTTATTGCAAAAGTCGGCAAATATATCCGATTTTGGGTTTGAGACCTAAAAACTATCAATATCGAGATCTACTCCCTTTAAGACCCAAATTGTCATGGTGAGCAAATACGTCCTATTTGGGGGATGTTTTGGGGTGGGACGTCCCCTTGGCAGTTGATCCCGAATGCTGTTATCAGATTCATGGTCTCTCAAAAACCTTTCATTTGAGCCCCATATTTCCATAGTCGGCCAACACGACCAAGTCACTGAACGGCTGGAGCTGAAAATATGTATCAGGTTCGATTTCTACTCTAAAATACCTCTTATTACAGGCCCACATTGGAATGGTCGGCAAATATGTCATTTATGGGTGGTGTTATGGGGTGGGGTGGCCCCATAGACACTTTTTTACGAATATTGATATCAAATTCGTGCTTTACTCCCAAATACCTTTCATTTGAGCCCCATATTGCTATGATCGTAAATTTGTCCTCTTTGGAGGGTGTTTTGGGGAGAGGCGGCCCCCCAAATACTTGATCATCAGATTCGAATTCTACACTCAAAAACCTTTTATTTAAGCCTTATATTTCCATGGTCCCCAAGTCCTGTTTGGGGGTGTCTTGGGGTAGGGGTGGACCACCAGAAACTTGGTCCAACAGTTGCATATCAGATTCGTATTCTACTCGTCGGTAAATATTTCATTTGGTCGGTAAATATTTCCGATTTAGGAGTGTTTTGGGGGTTAGGGTGGTCCCCCAAACACTTGCTCCGACAATTGGATATCAAACACGTTTTCTAATCTTAAATACCTTTCATTTGAGTCCATATTATCGTGATTGGTTTGTAAATATATTTGATAGGCATTGGGGGTGGGGCGGCCCCCTAAGTACCCCATCCGAAATTTGGATACCAAATTTTTGGTTTTAGGTTGTTAGAGCACATAAAATTTCGCTTAAATCGCAACACCCATCTCCGAGATCTGCCGTTTCTGAAAATTAGGGTAAGGGGGAGGGTCCGCCCCCCTTTAGATATCAAAACAAAAATGTAGTATGCTATTTTCACCAAGGGATCATTATGCACCATCTGTGAAAATTTCAAGAAAATCGTTTCAGCCGTTTTTGAGTCTATAAGGAACACAAAAACAAACAAATATGTTTTCAAAACTTAATTTTTTTTTTTGGAAAATTTTGTCTATATGTTGTAGTTTTTCATACCCTGTACTGTGGTACAGGGTATTATACCTTAGTGCATTCGTTTGTAACACCAAAAAGGAAGAGAGATAACCCAAAATGGTCATTTGTTGACCGATTCTATCGAAATTCAACAGGAAGGATTTTTTTTTACTTTCGATGTTACTGGTGAATTTCATAACAGAGTTGGATATAGCTCCGATATAAATGTTCGCCCGATTTGCAGTAATACATCAATAAAATAGTCATTTGTTAATCGATTCTCTTGAAATTTGGCAAGAAGGGTTTTCTTAGGACTCTCGATATTACTGTTGAAATTTCATTAAAGTCGGTTCAGAGTTGGATATAGCTCCCATATATATGTTCGTCCGATTTGGAGTAATACAGCACTAAAATGGTCACTTGTTAACCGATTCTCTCCAAATTCGGTAGGAAGGATTTTCTTTCTATTTCAAAGAAATCGGTTCAGATTTGGATATTGCTCCCATATATATGTTCGTCCCATTTTCAGTAATACATCAATAAAATAGTCATTTGTTAACCGATTCTCTCGCAATTTGGCAGGAAGGATTTTTTTATGACACTCAATAATAGTGGTGAATATCATAGAAATCGATTCAGATTTAAATATAACTCCTATATATATGTTCGTCCGATCTGCAGTAATACAGCAATGAAGTGGTCATTTGATACCCGATTCTCTTATATTATTATTATTTTCAATATTATTATCGTTTTTTTTTTTTTTTAATTTTATTACTATAGAAAATTTTGCAAGATTTCTTCCCATAGAAAATTTTTTTAAAACACTATTACCAGAAAATTGTGAGATATTTTTTCCAATTTGTTTATAAATTTTTAAATATACCTTTATAAAATATTTTAAATAATTGTATAAATTTTTCCTCCTATCAATATTGCTCTGGTTTTTTTAAATTTCATAAATTTTGTTCCTAAGCAATATGTAACTCTGTTACCGCCGGATGTGACGCTGCAACATAATCTTGTCATATACATTTTCTTCATTGCCCAACATGTAGATGCATTTGCTTTCTTAGCAACATGTTGCTGAATACCCATGTTGCCCTAGGTCACTTATGACATTGTAAACATGTTATGTTTATTGAATCAATCATTTTAAGGCATGTTGCTTATCAAGCAACATAACCATACCATTTCTTGCAACACCCTCAACCACTCAAAGGGAGATTTGAAACTTTTGTAGCAGCCCTCCATGCCAGATGGTATTTAATAATTCATTTGGTACGAATTAGTAATCCTCCATCAATGGACACATTAATGAATACAACATGTAATTCGAGTTCATTTGTCGATGCAGATAACAACGATGATAAATAAAATAAAACAAAAATAAAATTTGGAAATATTGGAATTTTATTGGCTTCTATTGAATGTTGAGAGTGCCACGAGGCAATTAAAATATGTTCCGCTTTCATCGAAATTTGAATTTGAATACAAAGATTTGAATATGACATGGTGTTTAAAAGATGAGACTTCTGGTGTAAAACCATAACGAGTTACATTTGGTAGCAAGCCTCTGATGGCTGTAGATAAAGACAAACAAAATCCAGTTCAAGCCTTTGATGGCAGTGGCTGCAATATAAATTCCAGTCCTAGGTTAAATTCCCAGCATTTGTTATTATTTTTAAAATGCTCTTTATTGTTGGTTGTTTTTTTATTGGTATTTTCTTCTTCCTAATCCAGATGATATGCGTTTTTTCCTCACACAGCATTTGTCTACATCAACGTGCTAATCCCTTAGTGATTACCAAGCGTATTTACCTGTCAATTATTAAGAAGGGCTAGCAACTATGCTCAAAACCTTTCCTTCGATTGAGATGTAGGTGGAAGATTGCTTTTTCATTCTTTTTCTGGGTAGGATGGTTGATTTGTATAAACATTTGGTCTATGGCATGCCACAATGATTGAGGAGATGTGGTGCTGTGGCATGATTTTATTGATGTATTTTCATTGTTAATAAACACAAACATTCCAAACCTTCTTCATCTATGGCTGTCTGGACGTCCTCCATTGACCATTGCCCGCAATCAGTCAATGTTGATTCTACTACCGCAGAAGATGACTCTCATGATGATGTTGATGTGGAGTGAACAGCAATTATGGGGAATGTGTAAATACACAAATTGATTGATGAGACCTGCATTAGCATTATGTCAAAGCAACAATAACTTCATCATTGATCGAACGATCTGGCTGCTTGGCCTCCGCGCTGATGATGATGAAACCTGGCGTTGGAACATTTCCCAGCGCTAAGTTGAAAGTATCCAATTACAAGTTGTTGAATTGATAAGGCAAAGACGGCCGCAACGACAACGTATGATGAGTGAGAACATGTTCATGAATGAGTAGGGTAAGCTTGGACTTTGGAGACGTGATGTTATGGCGTTGGCGGCCCTTTCGCTTTCAATTGGTAAACATTATCGATTAAAATAAATAAAAGCCCCCTTAACAATAACATTCCAAACGGGAGTGGAGTGGCCAGCAGGTCATAAAGAGGGAAGATGGGGCAAGGGCTGAGATGTTTACAGAAATTGGAGAATTGATAAATGAATGGAAATTTGTAAATGTTGTAATCATTGATTAATAAGAATTTGGGCCCCTTCAAACGTATGCCAAGGACATTGAAATTTAATATTTGTGGCGCACAAACTCTCAAGGCCTCAAGAAAACTTTCTGCTTCTTCCGCAATTTTTCCTTTCCCTTTTTATTGGTAAGCGACTAAGTCAATAATAATTAAAATTGGTGAATTGCAATGGTTGTGGAAAAGACCCAAACCCCAACAAAAATATCACATCAACCATTTTCTGCTGCGGTTCAATGTATACAAGCCGCAAACCCTAACTGATTTCAATTGTTTAATTGTTCTTCGCTTTGGGCTGATATTTTCTTCCTCTCCTCTGGTTGGTTTTTTGTAATCTCCTTGTCTTATGTAATTACACCCCTATCTGTGTTTGAAAATGATTAATTTTGACATTCAAAAACCATAATTACAAAAATTTAAATACGAAAACGTATGCCGATATGTTCGCAGAGATGGAAGTCCATGTCTTAGTAAATGCTTGCATGTGTGTACTTACAATGTTTGACAGATCGCATTATCATTCTGTAATGCAAAGTTCACAAAAGTTCAAATTTGAATTTGTTTTCATTCAGACTGGCTGCATGAATGAGTGACACAGGCGACTTTCTGCTGTTTGTGGAATATGTTTTTCTTCTTTTTTTCAATTTTCATTTAAATGTAATGACTTTTATGGGGAGATATTTTGACACCAATCCGTGTCAAATTGTTATGCTAACTTATTGCTATGGAAATCAACGGCAGTTTGAGATGTTTTAGTAATTGCATGTACATTAGAGGGGGTCAGTTAAAAAAATAGATTTAAATACAACAAAAAAAACTAAAATAAAAAATAAATTATAATAAAATAAATCGTAGATAATGTTAGACAAACATGCTTTAATGATGCTGCTCGGATGAAAACATTTCCCTCAAAAACTCATATCTAAACAGTAGAAGTTATTAGACGTCATGGATAACAGATCAGAGATAACGGAGGGCCTGGAGAGAGATACCCACATCTATGGACAGAGGATCGAGTCGGCACCACCAGTGTCTGGTGGAATATTTTTGGCGTTCTTCTGTAGAACATGTGTCAGTTTGGCAAATACACCAAAGGTCTGGTAAGAAGCAAGGACAGAATTTATACCTTAGCGACGCCAAAGGCTTATAGGCCAATACGTTCTACACCATTTTTACTCAGAGGTATGGAGAGTATAGGGGATACCATGGTAAAGACAGCATGCCGAGAGAGATTCTTAAGCACAGAAAGTACGCATAGAATAGAGGAGTTCTTCGATGCTTAAATGTACACACAGGTGTCCCAGAGGTTAGCATAACCGCCTTTAACCTCCTACGGCTGAGTTTGAATACCGGCGAGAATATCAGAAAAAAATTTTAAACGATGGCTTCTAAAACTTATATCGGACTACACTCTGTGAAAAGAGAAGTTATATTCCCCTGTTTCTTAATGGATCAAGGGACTGATACACATGAAATTCTTAGACCAGTACCAGGTGAAACAGGCAATTAGAGACTGCGTAAGTCAGACACATAGATGGATAAAATATTAGTTATTATATAGAGGTGAGAGCCAGGGTATCATAAATACTGTGGGGTAATATGTCTGCTGACGACCCTCGCCGATGAGAAGATTGACGCTGTCTGTTACGCAGGCGACGTTAAAATACTTCTAAGGGAGAGTTATTCAAATGTTCTATAAAGGGAGAGAGAACTAAGAATTAGAGAGAGAGAGAGAGAGAGAGAGAGAGAGAGTTCAAAGAATGCGAGAGAGAGTTCCACAAATGGAAGGGAGAGAGAGAGACAGAAAGTTGTAGTCAGTGATGCCAACTTAGTGTTTAATCAATAGATTTTGTGCTTTTTAGGTCACCAAACATCCGAAATGGTACCACCTGGTGCCAAACAAAAAAAAGAGTGAAAGCTTTTTGCATTACCAGTTAGTGGTACAATGAGTACAAAATTTAAAATTGTTGTCCGTTTCATTCGATATCAGTGTTTTGAACGTTCAGCTACTAAGTAAATTTAAAACAAGTAAAAGCGTGCTAAGTTCAGCGACCACTTTTTGCCTATTCCAAACAGCGAATTCGTATTTTTGTTGTTGTTTAGGGTATTCCAAGAACATCCTGACGCTTAGCCACGACTGCAAAATGTTTCGTTAAAATTATACACCTGTTTGTAAAATTTTCCAAACATCTAAGTTAGAGCTTATTTACTGATTTTATTTATTTAAAAAATTGCACTCTTTTTTCAAACTTTTTGCTGGTAAATTGTTGGCATCACTGGTTCTAGGAATGATATGTTATTAGACCGAACAGAAGGATCGTAATGTCAACCCTGAAAAAGACAAAGATTTGCCTGTTCACTACGAATAAGATGATAGGTCAAAATGAGGACGCATGTTTTTTAAATACCTGGGCTTGATCTGGGACAGAAAACTTAATTGGGAGTACCATATTCAAGAGTGTACAAAGAAGGCCCATAGATGTAGCTCACTATGCAAAATGAGCCATAATAGTTTCGAAATTGGGACTGAATCCCAATATTGTCCACTTGTTCTACAAAAGCATGGTCAGGTCTATTCTCTTATGCGAATCGGATTGAAGTTAGTATTATAACGGGGATTCGTTATAGGTTTCGGACCAGATAACTGACCATGATCGAGGTCCTGTATGTAACACGAAGCACTTGGTTCACAAATAGCTCGAAGCTGAAGGAGAGAACGGGTTTTGTAGATACAGAGACGAGGTCTTCTATCGCGGGCCTGATCTCAACATGGTCCTTCAGGCAGAAGAATGCGAGAATGTAGCGGTTAAGTCATAGAACTTTGAGGATTGTCGAAAGGCTTAAGCTCATCATTAAGATTCCAATCCTCATCATTACATTCCGAGCTATAGGAGAAATGAGAGAGCAGAAAACATAACCAAAACAGCCAGGGATCTGCTGACGATGCACTTGGAAAGCAATAAGCCCTTCTTGTACACGCAGTACGGGTTAAGGACACGTCGAGCAACACATATAAGTCCTCGGCGTGAGGTCAAATGGGGGATACGAGAGCGAAGCAAAATGGGGGATACTGAGGAAAATTAGGAATAGGAACAGAACTACTTCCAACCATTGCAGGGGTCACAAAGGATTATAGCGAATGTGGAGAGGACGACGAAACATTGGAGGGCTTCCTGTTCCTATGTCCACCCTTCGTAAGGGGAAGTTTCAATGAGATCGGATGCTATTCTGTACTGCTAAAAACACAGATTTCTGAATTAGGCATTTTAAAGTTTTTTTTTAGAATTCTTGGACGCCTGGGTTCGAATTCTGGCCAGAACATCGGAAAAATTTGTCGGCGATGGTTATTTCCTCCTAAAGCTAGCGACATTCGTCAGATACTTTGCCATGTAAAAACTTCTCCCCAAAGTGATGTCGCACTGCCGTACGAAAGTTCGGACTCGGCTATAGAAATTAGGCCCCATACATTTTAATTGAGCAGCCCTCACTGATTTGTGAAAAGTTTGCCCCTGTTCCTGAATGCAATGTTCAAGGGCACATTTACAATTTTTGACATACTACAAAGTATTTATATACTGGATCATCGTAAAATTCTAACACCATCCAGCCATGCCCGTCCTTCCATCTGTCTGTTAAAGTCATGCTACAGTTATTAAAAATTAATAAATGATAATGAACTGAAACTTTGCACATATTCTTTTTTGGCCAAAGGCAGGTAAAGTTCGGATTATAACGGACTATGTCTTAATATAGCCGCCATATAGTCCCAACTGCCTACTTAAGGTCTTAGTCCTATAAAAGCCACATTTATTACCCGATTTCGCTGAAATTTAGTACATTCCATTGTCTTAGGACCCTCTTCATCCGTGTCGAATATAGTTTATATCAGACAATGTCTTGATAAAGACCCCAAATAGACCAATATCGCGATTTAAGGTCTAAGCCGCACATTTCGCTGTAATTTGTCCCAGCGAGTTGTCTTAGAATGTTAGACATCCGTATCGAAGATGACCCAGATCGGATTATATCTTGGTATACGCCCGTTATATATACCGATCTCCAGATTTAAGGTCTGAGGAACATAAAAGCCGCATATTATTGCAGATTGCGCTAAAATTTGGCCAAGTGAACTGTCATAGTTTGCCCCTGTTCCTTAGTGGAATGTTCATGGGCAAAATTTGCATTTGCATTTGAACTGTCATAGAACGCTCGACATCCTTATGGAATATGGCTTAGATCGGTCAACATCATGGTAAAGACCCCATATAGACCGATCTCCTAATTAAAGGTTTAAGACCCATAGAAGCTGAATTTATTGTGCGATTTGCTGAAATTCGGCAAAGTTGCGTTTGTCTAGCTCCTCGACAGGTGAGTTCAAATATATTCCAGATCGGTTTATATTTTGATATATATGTCATATATACCGATTTACTGATTTAAGTTCTTAGGCCCTTAAAAGGCATATTTATCACCAGATTTAATTGAAATTTGGCAGTGTGAGCTATGTAAATTTCTTCGCCCATTCGTCCGTGCGTAGTTCGGCTCAGATCAGAACATATTTGGATATTTTTGCCATATATACCGATCTCTCGTTTTTAAGATCTTGAAGCCACATAAGGCCTATTTATTACCCGATTTTCTGAGTTGCGTTAGGCTCTCGACGTCCATGCTGGCTTGGTCTAGATTGGGCCATATTTTCTATAGCTGATGCAGGTTTATAAATGGTGCATTTTCTCCGGATTGTGTATGCCTGAGGTAGTGGGTATCCAAAGGGCATTGAGTTCGCCGTTTTACTTGTTTTCTGTTTTGTCAAACCTACACCGATGCAAAGAGGACGGTACTTTCATACCGGCTAGTATTATTTTATTCACATTATTGGCAAATATTTTTAATACCATTTGGTATCAATTTAATACCAGACAAAGTAGGTTATTAAGATTTGATGGCGTCACCATTGCATTCGTGTCACCGTGGCAAAAGTGTTATTTAGCCTTGTATTTAAAACTTGTTGTTTTAATCTAATAAAATATTTTAATACAATTTGTGTGTGTAAGAATGTATTCAAATAGAAATATCAAAACTCTAAGGACATTATCTTTATCACAAACATGATAAAGCCTCTTGTGTGGCAAACGGTGCTGTGTTGGTGTATTCATATGAACACCATTTCTGGGAATCAATAGATATGGAATCAAAAGCTGAATACAAAGAATAGAGGTTGGCCACTATATAACATTATTTTTTAACTGTAATTATTATTATATTGGGTTGCCCAAAAAGTAATTGCGGATTTTTTAAAAGAAAGTAAATGCATTTTTAATAAAACTTAGAATGAACTTTAATCAAATATACTATTTTACACTTTTTTTCTAAAGCATGCTAAAAGTAACAGCTGATAACTGACAGAAGAAAGAATGCAATTACAGGGTCATAAGCTGTGAAAAAATTTGTCGACGCCGACTATATGAAAAATCCGCAATTACTTTTTGGGCAACCAATAAATAACCGAAATAAAAAAAAAGTTAAAATTATTTTCAATGGTTATTTTATTTTGGTTGAGAGGTTAATAACGGCTTGGTATTAAAACCAATAACGGTTCGGTACTAAAACCAATAACGGTTTGGTACTGAAACCAACAACGGTTTAGTACTAATTTATTGGTAATTAAACCCAATACCAGTTCGGTAATAACGGTAGTACCAAACGGTAATAATCATTTTATATTTCATCCATACCATGCGGTATTGATTTGTTACCATATGGTGTTGGTTTGCTGTCAATACCGTATCGTTCCGAAATGAACACGTTTGGCAAGTGTTGATTAAGGTTAGGTTGGGTTAGGTTGAAAAGAGGGCACAGATATTAATCCGCCCAATGCCACTATGGACATGTGTGCTCTAAAAACTATAAAGTAAACTAATTTAAAAATTCCGTGCTACTTACAAAACCCTTAATTATTTTCATACCACTCGCCAAAGTTGGTTTATGTTTGGTATTATGTCCCCACCTAAGTACTGGTATCTGTTAGACGCGAAACCCGGGCAATGACAAAGGAAATGCTCCAACGTCTCATCATCTTTTCCACATGCCCTACCATGCTATCACTTGCCGCACCGTGTTAATTTAGTAAGCCCCATTAGCCGAGTTGATAACATCCTTGCATTGCCAGTGCGGGGTTCGTGGGTTGGATTCCCATCAGAACCTTTGGTCTCACACTACTGCAGTATTACAGTGGACTAAATGTGTGTAACTGAGACGATTTATAGACTGCCTTTCTAACCAAACAAAGTGTTAATTTTGCAGGATTTAAAGATAACCCAAAACTGTTACAGAGTTTCAACTTAGAAGTAAAAGAAATATTCCACATCAAATTTCATTGTGGGTCATTGAAGAAAAGAAATCTGCTGTAATGAAATATCATCATTAATTTGGTTCATCAACAAGTATCTTCGGTTTTTTCTCGAGTTCGGCGAATCAGCCTGATGTCACTGGAAAATAAATTCTGCATCAACTTTCGTTTTTAACATGACCTCCATTAATATCCAGCATCCTAAGCCAATGGAAGACAATCCTGTCAGCAATAAAACTCCAGTTTTATGGTCTTCCGTATTTTTTTTTTTAACTTTTGGCATAAAGCTAAAGTTCTTATGGGTAATATTGTTTGGATTAATTGTTGCATGTTAACTATGGACTGTGGCATGTTGCAGTAATCTTTGAGTATGGGTTTATTTTTGTAGTGCCATTGGGTGATCGTCACTTTGCTGCTGCTGACATTCCTTTGAAGAGCTTATTTATGAATATTGAATAACACTGCCTGTGTCCGTCTGTCCATGTGTTGTCCGTTCCCCCAACTTTTACATGTCTGTCGTCTTCTCTGTTTTTCAGTTGCGTGCACTGAGGCCTTTTTTCGTAATTTATGAAGTACTAAACGTTTGTCTGACATGATTTATGAAGTGTTTTGTACTTTAACTTAATGAAGATATGTTTATAAGGTTTTAATTTGTTTTTATTTTTCCTCGTTACTTTCGTAACTGAAATTTAAACTCTTTCTTAAGAGGGCGAGCCTTGGCTACATTGGTTTGAAAGAAAGCCTTAATTTACAATGTGTTCGATTAATGGCATTTTTGGGGGGTTTTTTTTGGCAAACTTCGAGCATTTGTCAGTCTTATTTAGTATGGTGGGCTTTATGTAAAGACATGCACACAGCCAATGTATGAAGAAAGGGCGTAGTGTGGTTGTGTGGTTGTTATTACAAAATGCAACAAAGGCCACAGTGTTTTAAAAAACATAAACCTCATCAACAGTGATATAAAACATATTGAGGAATGGAGGATTCTATCCTAATTGGGAATGGAGGATATGTTTGGGGTTAACACTATTCTATCCTAACAAAATCGTACACTGAAGCCAAGTATTTAAAGTGGGAAATCGATCTATGCATGTATATGACAGCTATATCGAAACAAGGCTTCAATTGGTCCATTTAATTGTTTTGATATTTGCAATTAAAATTTACTAATGAACATTCCCTTAAGGAACAGGGGCAAACTTCTCACATATCAATGAGTGATGTCCGATTCAAGTTGAACTGAATGATAGGGTCCTACTTTTTACAGTCAAGTCCGAACGGCCTCAAGAAGTCAAATCAGGAGATCGGTTTATTTGAGAGCGATATCAGGTTATAGACAGATTTGGAACGTACTAAACATAATTGTTGAAAGTCATAGCAGAACACTATCTGCAAAATTTCAACCAAATCGGGCAAAAATTGAGGCTTCTAAGGGCTCAAGAAGTCAAATCGTGAGATCGGTTTAAATGGAAGCTATATCAGGTTATAAACGGATTTAGACCGTACTTTACTCAAATGTTGGAAGTCATAACAGAACACCACATGCAAAATTTCAGTCAAAGCGGGCAAAACTTGCGGCTTGTAAGGGCTCAAGAAGTCAAATCGGGAGATCAGTTTATATGGGAGCTATATCAGGTTATAGACAGATTTGGACCGTACTTTACACAAATGTTGGGAGTCATAACAGAAAACTATCTGCAAAATTTCAGCCAAATCGGGCAAAAATTGCGGCTTGTAAGGGCTCAAGAAGTCAAATCGGGAGATCGGTTTATATGGGAGCTATATATCCAAATCTGAACCGATATGGCCCATTTGCAATCCCCAATGACCTACATCAATATTAAGTATCTGAGCAAAAGTTCAAGCGGCTAGCTTTACGCGTTCGATCGCTATCGTGATTTGACAGACGCACGCACGGACGGACGGACGGACGGACGGACGGACGGACGGACGGACATGGCTGGATCGACTCAAAACGTCAAGACGATCAAGAATATATCTACTTTAAAGGGTCTTAGACCAATATTTCGAAGTGTTACAAACGGAATGACTAGATTAGTGTACCCCCATCCTATGGTGATGGGTATACAAATTTTAAATTTTCTCTAACCGGTAAGTTTTTACCGGTTTGGCCTTTCTTGTGTTAAAAGTAAACAACAACTGGCTGATATTTGGAAACTTTGAATTTCGATAGATTTTACGATAAGGTGCCAATTTCTCTAGCCCCACGAATTGTAAAGGTGATTTTTAGCTATTATCTTTTTGGCAACATTGGCTTAAACAGCTCACGCACGTTTCGGGTTTGTTTTTATACCCTCCACCATAGGATGGGGGTATACCAATTTCGTCATTCTGTTTGTAACACCTCGAAATATGCATCTAAGACCCCATAAAGTATATCGTCCCCATAAAGTGATCGTCATGACATTTTAAGTCGATCGAGCCATGTCCATCCGTCCGTCCGTCTGTCTGTCGAAAGCACCCTAACTTTCGAAGGAGTAAAGCTAGGCGCTTGGAATTTTGCACAAATACTCTTTACAAGTGTTCTTCGGTTGGGATTGTGAATGGGACAAATCGGTTTATGGTTTGATATAGCTGCCATATAAATCGATCTTGGGTCTTGATTTTTTTGCATGCGGTGTTTTGGTATCACTTCCAACAATTTTGTTAAGTATAGTTTAAATCGGTTTATAATCTGATATAGCTGCCATATAACCGATTTTGGATTTTGACTTCTTCAGCTTTTAGAGGGCGCAATTGTCTGATTTGACTGTAATTTTGGACGTGGGGTTTTGTTATGATTTCCACCAACTGTGGTAAGTATGGTTCAAATCGGTGTAAAACCTGGTCTGGCTGCCATATAAACCGATCTTGGACCTTGACTTCTTTAGCCGCTAGAGGGCGCAATTCTCATACGATTTGGTTGAAATTTTGCATGAGGTGTTTTGTTATGACTTCCAACAACTGTTGTAAAGAATGGTGCAAATCGGTGTAAAACCTGGTCTGGCTGCCATATGAACCGATCTGGGATCTTGGCATCTTAAGCCGCTAGAGGGCGCAATTCTCATTCGATTTGGCTGAAATTTTGCATGAGGTGTTTTGTTATGACTTCCAACAAATGTGTAAAGTATGCCGCAAATTGGTACATAGCCTAATATAGCTGCCATATGAACCGATCTGGGATCATGACTTCTTGAGCCTCTAGAGGGGGTAATTCTTTTCCGATTTGGCAGAAATTTTTGTACTATGGCTTCTCCCATGACCTTCAACATACGTGTCCAATATGGTCTGAATCGATCTATAACGTGATACATCTCCCACTTAAACCGATCTCCCGATTATGATTCTTGAGCCCCTACAATGCACAATTCTTATCCGAATGGACTGAAATATTACACAATGACTTCTACTATGGTCTTCAACATTCAATTCACTTATGGTCCAAATCGGACTACAACTTGATATAGCTCTAATAGCATAACAGTTCTTATCCATTATTCTTTGTTTGCCTAAAAAGAGATACCGCGTAAAGAACTCGATAAATGCCATCCATGGTGGAGGGTACATAAGATTCGGCCCGGCCGAACTTAGCACGCTCTTACTTGTTCACTCTCAAACATCTTCAGTTTGGTCTATAATTTAACCATGAATCTTCTTACATACGAACAAAGTATGCCAAAATTAGATGGACCATTTTGAGAAGCAGTCACGGTCAACATTTGCATGAATGAAACATTAAATTATATGGACCGTACTATCGATTCAACTAAAGATTTCATGAATTTTTCTGAATTCTATGTGTTTTCTTTTTTGAAAAACTCTCTTATAGCTCTAAAAAAAATCACCTTTTACTTGAAAAGAAAGCTATGATCCTTACCTTCAATATATTACCTAACTCAAAAATTCCCTCTTTAACTGAAGTTATGGGATTTTTGCCAGCATATTTCAATTCTTGATGTGTGGGCTGATGTACAGAATGAGAGTTAATTGCAACCACTGTGGTTGATGAATGTGGCTGGCATTCATCTCACAGTGTGGCCGCTATTGAGAAATGTGCACAATTTGAAATAATGGGAGATACTTAATACCCTTCTAGGGCTTGGCAAACACGCATAATTCGCATATTCTCATTTCCTAACAACACACAACTAAGCCACAGTGAAGTGAGAAAAAGAGAGAGAGAGAGAGCAAGAAGGAAAAGTAAATGTTTAAGCCAAGGTTTGGTTCAGCCTCTCTTTGTTCATTTGTTAATGACTTTGTTGTTGCGCTCGCGTTGTCTCCTCTTGTGTGCGACATACCAGCACGACAACACCATCAAACAAACAGTAAGGCAGACAGACACACAAACGCACACATGGAGCGTCATAGGCGCATAATAATCGAATAAATTTGAACGTAAATTGTTCAATCGATTGTTTATGAGGGACCTGCGTGCCGCTATAGCTTGTTGCACATTGGTATAAATTGCGCAGGAATATGTGGTGCTGGTAGTGGCAAAGTGTGGGGAATTTTTGGTCGTTTATGAATGGCTTGTTTGTTGTTAGGTTGCTTGTTTGTGGATGGATGAATGGCTATGTGTGTTAACAACTTGCTACGATAATGACGATGACGAAGACTTTAATGCCGCATATAAATTGCGGGATTATGAGAGAGTGTGTGTGCAGGCACTAAACAAGAGTACCGGGCGGCAATTTTCTAGGGTGGGTGGTTGGTTGGTTGGGAGCTTGGCTATATTTTGGTCACATCAACTCCTGCTTGTAATGGTAGGTTTTTTTTTATTTATTTTGAGGTTAATGGGTTTAAAACTGCTGCCATAGTTTTACGAGGCCAGAAAATAAGACATAAAGCATTTTCACTGAAATGCATATTAATGTCGTCGTCGTACTTAGACGCTGTTGTTGTTTTTGGTTTTTGTTAATGTGACAATGTTGGTGCCGCAGTTGTTGCCTTAGCACATACGCCAGGCGTAAAATGACTGACAATGACGACATCACTTAACATGATTACAGTTTCAGTTTTCCCTGAAAAATGGGACAGTTGCAAAGCAGACAGAATATTAACAGAAAAAAAACATCATTCATTTTTATGGCGTTTAAACAGTTGCAGAAAAAAGTTCTAGCGCCATGGCCCATAATACAGTCATATTTGGCAAATGCAGTTTTTGTATTGTTTTTGTTTATGGAAAAACAATTTGCAAGTATTTTATGAGGTATCGTTCGAGTTTGTTGACTATTGATGTCTAAGGTAAAGGAATGGCACACAAAGTAGTTGGGAAATTAAGACAAGACGATATAGGCAAAAACTATTTTTATGTATCCCAATGAAAAATAATACGAAAAAAGGTTATGGCATACTATTCACTTACATTTAAGTTCGCTTTGACTTACCTAAAATAAAAAAAGCAAAAACAAAGATTAGTTACAAAATATTTTTTTTTCAAGAATAATTTTATTATGCAATAAATTTTTTTTTTGTAATGAGGAATTTTTTCTTCATTTGACACAATTCCTAAAAATTTCCAAATGTCTTAAATGTAATGTTTGTTGAGTATTTAATAATGCTTACTGTATAATAATCTTAAATAAATATTTGCTTTAGATTTTGTCGATGTTAAGTCGAATTTGTTTAATCAGCCCCCTATAGTCATTATTCCTACTGAACTCATCTACATTCAAATGAGGCTAACTTTCATATGGATACATACTACATTCATACTGATGCATATACAATTTAACATTTTTCCAATGATAGATCAATATTTAATAATAGTTTTGTAAATTCCAGAATAAGGTAGATTGGCGCAGTAGGAATCTTGTTAATTCATTCAATCTACAAAACTGCAGGGAAAACAGTTAAAACATTTTCAAATTTGTGTAAAACAGAGAGTAGCAATAACACAACGACTTTTTAATGATGACGCTATTCTAAGTCAATGTTTCCATAATAGTTGTCTTAATTTCAGAACAAGGTAGATGGGCACAGTAGGAATCTCGTTTTTTCTCATTTTACTACCAATATGATTAACTGAAAACCAGTGAAAACACCTCTTAAGTTTCTATAAATTTTTTAAAGGGTGTCTGAAGTGATACTAGAGTATCAAAGTCCCATGAACATTTTCTCAGTTTTTAATTACCATTTCTTTTTGAATATAAACAGTAATGTCACAGTTTGGTGATGATCACTCCATGGGGGTCATTCTAAACAGCCGTTAAGACAAGATTGCTTCTAGTTAAATGCTATTTTGAGAAAAGCAGCAATTTAAATCTATAAGAATATATTGATGTAAAAGAGAAAGCTTGAAAAACATTTATTAATATTTATTATAAAAGTTTCCAATAGATTCGATTCATTTCTTCTTATTTATTAAAGCATAATAGAATATAAAAAGTAACGAATTTTTTAATCTGTTTTGCTGTTGCCAGTAAAATGATTTTTTAAGAACTAGCAATGATCCTACTGTTCAATTCTACGTTTGTTTTATATCGCCTTTAAATCGTGGTACAATTAAGAAAATTTATATTAAGTTTATTAAGACGTCTGATTTAATTTTTTTAAATTTCAGAACTATTTAGAGTAGATAGGATCAGTAGGAATCGGGTATAGTCATTTATTAGACTGATATATATTTCAGTAAGAACAACTGAATATAAAACAAGTATTAAGTTGGGATGGATACCCACCACCAACAATTCGCAAAAAATGTACAAAAAATAAATTTATTTGAAGGCCGTAGTTTTACTTAAAGTACCAAATATCTGAAAAACCGAGCAAAAATTAGGAACCGAACAAGGATAATCAATTGATCAGTTTTTCTGGGAGCTATATCAAGCTAAAGACCGATTTGGAGCGCACTTAGCGCCGTTGTTGGAGGTCGCAACAGGACACTGCGCGCAATTTCAGCCAAATCGGACAAAAATTGCAGCTTGTAAGGGCTCAAGAAGTCAAATAGGGAGATCGGTTTGCAACTCTAATGACCTACATAAATAACAAGAATCTATGCAAAATTCAAGCGGCTTGATTCACGCGTTCGATGGCTATCGTGATTTCTCTATAAGATCGCAGATCATTTTTTCGAGGAAACGAATGACTAGATTAGTATACCCCACATCTAAAAGTGGTGGGTATAACAAGCAAAAAGGCATTCTAAATAAAGTCCGATCTAGACCAATTCAGGTTCAATGAAGGGGAGGGCTAGTCCAACTCACTGTTTAAAAATTTCAGCTAATTCAGGTAATAAATAAGGCTTTTATAGCAGCTACATCTATGGGTTGTCCAAAAAGTAATTGCGGATTTTTCATATAGTCGGCGTTGACAAATTTTTTCAACGGCTTGTGACTCTGTAATTGCATTCTTTCTTCTGTCAGTTATCAGCTGTTACTTTTAGCTTGCTTTGGAAAAAAAGTGCGCGAAATTTTGTTTACATTTGTTTGTTTGGCGTCAATTTTAATATGCAGCCCACAAAGGAGCATTTTCGTCATATTTTACTTTATTATTTCCGTAAAGGAAAAAACGCGGAGGAAGTTGCTAAAAAGTTACGAGATGTGTATGGTGATAAAGCCTTAAAAGGAAGACAGTGTCAAAATTGGTTTCGCAAATTCCGTTCTGGAGATTTTTCACTTAAAGATGAGCCACGTTCAGGTCGGCCAAATGAAGTTGATGTTGACCAAATCAAAGCATTAATCGAATTGGATTGTCATGCAACTGAGCGTGAGATAGGAGAGAAGTTAAATATACCAAAATCAACCGTTCATTATCACATAAAAAGTCTTGGACTGGTGAAAAAGCTTGATATTTGCGTACCACATGTATTGAAAGAAATTCATTTAACAAACCGAGTCAACGCTTGTGATATGCACCTTAAACGCAATGAATTCGATCCGTTTTTAGAACGAATCATAACTGGAGATGAAAAATGGATTGTTTACAACAACGTTAGTCGAAAACGATCATGGTCCAAGCATGGTGAACCAGCTCAAACCTCTTCAAAGGCTGATATCCACCAAAAGAAGGTTATGCTGTCTGTTTGGTGGGATTGGAAGGGTGTGGTATATTTTGAGGTGCTTCCAAGGAACCAAACGATTAATTCGGATGTTTACTGTCAACAATTGGACAAATTGAATACAGCCATCAAGGAGAAGCGACCAGAATTGGTCAATCGTAAAGGTGTCATATTCCACCAGGACAACTACCACTACCATTTATTTCGATCTTTGCAGAACTCCTTAAATGGTAAAACTTTCGGCAATGATGAGGCTATAAAATCGCACTTGGTTCAGTTTTTTGCAGATAAAGGCCAAAAGTTCTATGAGCGTGGAATACTAAATTTGCCAGGAAGATGGCAATTATATATTTGATTAAAGTTCATTCTAAGTTTTATTAAAAATGCATTTACTTTCTTTTAAAAAACCAATAGCTGCCATATAAACCGCTAGAGGGCACAATTCTCATCCGATTTGGATGTAATTTTCACGTGGTGTTTTGGTACCACTTCCAACAACTGTGCTAAGTACGGTTCACATCGGTCTATAACCTAATATAGATGCAATATAAACCCATCTTGGGTCTTGACTTCTTGAGCCTTTAGAGGGCGCAATTCTCATCCGAAGTATGGTCCTTATCGGTCCATAACCTGATATAGCTGCCATATAAACCGATCTTTGGTCTTGACTTTTTGAGCCTCTAGAGAGAGCAATTCTCATCCGATTTGGTACAAACTTTGTATAAAGGCTTCTCCCTTCCTTCAACATACGTGTGCAATATGGTCAGAATCGATCTATAGCTTGATACAGCTCCCATATAAACCGATCTCCCGACTTCGCTTCTTGAGCCCCGAATCGGACTATAACTTGATATAGTAGCTCCTCCGTCCTTATTTATTATACTTTGTTTGCCTAAAAACAGATACTGCGCAAAGAACTCTACAGATGCGGCGGAGGGTATATAAGATTCGGCCCGTCCAAACATACTTGTTTTCATCTCAGATCATTTTATATTGCCGAATCCAACCACTGTGGGGTAGAGGTTAGCATGTCTTCCTATAATGACGAACGCTTGGGTTCAAATCCAGCATGAACATCAACAAACGTTGGTTATCCCATAACAAATGCTTAGGCGACATTTGTTAGGTAACCAGCCATGCTAAAACTTCTCTAACAAGTGGTGTCGCTAAGCGGCAAACCGTTCGGTCTCGGCATACAAAAGCAGGCTCCATATCATTAAGCTAGGTCGCCCCGGTAGCCGAGTTGGTTGCGTGCTTGGATTACCAGTGCAGGGGTCGTCGGTTCGATTCCTGCCAAAAGCCTTGGTCTGTCGCTACTGTGGTATCACAATGGACTTAAAATTGTCTAAGTAAGTCTGTAAAGGACTGCCACTCTTACCTAAGCATCATTGAGCTAAGACTTGAATAGGACTGCAATCTTTGATATGAGAGAAGTTACTTCTATTCCTTAATGGAATGTTCATGGGAAAATAGGTATGTAGTGTGGAAGCCAACTAAATTAATGTCCAAACCAAAAAACTCTTTTCCATACCCACTTCAAAACTACAAAAGCCTTTGCAAATAGCGATTATTTAAAAATATTTCTGTAAATATGGTAGAAATGCAGTAAAAGGAACTTTTTACTATGAAATTTTAAATACCACAAAAGATTTCTTTGAAAATATACCAGCAATTGTCATTTCAAGCCGCAGACCAAGTGTCTAGGAAGAAGACATGCCACAATATCAACTGACATTCAGAAATTCTTGGACAAGTTTTCTGTGGCAAGATTTATCATAAACAAATACTACTTCTCGAGCTTGCTACACTGGTTTGAAAGTGGCTTTGTCACAGCACGTGACACTGATAATGCTGGCCAAGATGTTGTGGTAAACAAAAAAGTAATTCAGTTGTCAAAAGAACAAACGAAACGATAACAAACTAAAAAATCAAGATACTCTTGGAAGTTGGAAGCATTCCTCCAACAGACACTGGTGGAATGATGGCACAATAAAGCCAAGTGAACATTAGACAACACATGTTAGCAGACAGCTATGTGGCGGTGTGTGATAAGAAGCTAACGCACGTTCTTGACGCACTTTGACACTGGCCACCATCACGTACCATCATCATTCCCGAATACCCCGAATATGTTGATGGCTGTGACTACAATGTCACGTCTTCATATATTCACACTTGCAGGCGTTACACGTTTTATTGCCTTCAATGGGCCATTTGATGGATTTATGTTTTATGGACAACGCCGCCAATGGATAAAATGTCATGTGAAAACACTCTGTGATTTGCGACTCATTGGGAAAGGTTTGAAGCCATTTGATATGATTTGATGTGGTGGTATTATATTTGGCATTATTAACTTCAAAGGTGACACTCATAAAGCATTGGCCTTTTCGGGTTGGACTTTTCGATTTTGACATGACCACCACCACCATCACCAACACCGCCAGTACTCAGCATTGCCAAGGTGTTTGGCATAATGGCCATTAATAATTTGCTGATGTTGTTTAAAGCCGATTACATTTCCACTTCATTGATCTTTTACACATTTCCGCACAAATATCCCTGGCCTAGAGTGTTAGCCATGATTCCATGATTTAATTTTAACACCCCTATATATGGGGCGGCTTAATTTGTGTCTCACCCAAAGCAGCATGTGGTTGCCGACAAATTGGCCTTAGAGAGCCAGGCAACTGGTATTTAAGCTTCAACTTTTTGTCGGTCGGTGGCTTTTTATTGCATATTTTGGCCAACATTTTAATTGTGTTTTGTCTGTGGCAACCACTGAATGTTCCTTTTGCAGTCCAATATGTAATTATTTACAATGATTTAGAGGTTGTTTACAAGTCTCTGAAGGAAATCACCAACAACAACGGATTGGTGGCTTAATTTTTGAGCTCTATTGAAGTAATCGCATAATCGATCTATTGTTGCCCACAGAAATCAATCAATCGAGGTGTTTGCTTCATCTTTTGGCTTTTGATGGGCATTGAAACACTTTTATGGCGAACGATTGAATAATTCATGAAGAATAATATCCAAGTTCAGAAAGAATTGCCTCATTTGAAACTAACTAGACATGTTGGAAACCGTAGTTAAGGTTAGTTAGGAGGGAGATATGACACATTTTTTAATAAAGCAAAAGGGAAGAATGCAGCTAAAAGCTGGCACGAAAATCTTGAAGCCCTGAACAAGGAACGCCAAAAGTAAATTATGTAAAACCAGTAAGGGAGGGCAGTGCCTACTGCATAATACCCTACACCTACCCTTTAAGTACACTGTGGGACCTCTATCCAATTCTGAACCAATTTTGATGGATCTCGGCGAGCAAATATGCTCAAACTGTAAAAACTACGGTTGACAAATGACAACATTATGGCAAATTATCCAAAATCTGACGAACGTATATATGGGAGCTACATTTAATTCTGAAACGATTTCGAGTAAACTTCTCAGTTAATGTGGTAGTCGTCAAGGAAAGCGTTGTGCAAAATTTTGGCAAGGTAGGTCAATAAATGCGCTTGCAGTGGCTCTTAAAGTGAAAATCTGGCGATATACATAAATGACAGCTATATCTAAATATGGGCCGATTTCTTATATTGAGAGTCATAAGAAAATCCTTTCTGCAAAATTTCGATAGAATCGGATAACAAATGATCACTTTTTTGCAATATTTCTCAAAATGGGACGAACATATATATGAGACCTATATCTAAAACTGAACCGATTTTGAGCAAACTCCTCAGATACTGTGGCAGTCGTCGAGGTAAGCGTTGTGCAAAATTTTGACAAGATGTATCAATAAATTCGCTTGCAGTGGCTCTTACAGTGAAAATCTGGCGATATATATATATGAGAGCTATATCTAAAACTGAACCGATTTCCATGAAATTCACCAGTAATATCGAGAGTCAAGACAAAATCCCTCTTGCTGAATTTCAAGAAAATCGGTAAACAAAAGACCATTTTATTGCAATACTACTGCAAATCGGACAAACATATATATGGGAGCTATATTTAAATCTGAACCGATTTTGACCAAACTCTATGTGTATTGTGGTAGTCATTGAGGAAAGCGTTGTGCAATATTTTGGCAAGATTGATCAATAAATGGGCTTGCAGTGGCTCTAGGAGTGAAAATCGTGCGATATATATATATGAGAGCTATATCTAAATCTGAACCGATTTTCAATAAATTCACCAGTAATGTCGACAGTCGTAAAAAAATCTTCCAGCCAAATTTCGAGAGAATCGGTTAACAAATGACCATTTTGTTGCATTATTACTGAAAATCGGACGAACATATATATGGGAGCTATATCCAGATCTGAACCGATTTTTTCCAATTTTAATAGGCTTCGTCTCTAGGCAGAAAAACATGCCTGTACCAAAGTTGAAGACGATCGGATGAAAACTGCGATCTAAACTTTGTACATAAATTAATATGGACAGACGGACGGATAGCTAAATCTAATCAGAAAGTGATTCTGAGTCGATCGGTATACTTATCTATAGGTCTATCTCTCTTCCTTTTGGGTGTTACAAACTAATTACTTTACTTACTTTAATTGACTATGACAGAATATTTGTTCCACTAGCCAAACGTAGAATAGCGTTCCAAGCGCCACGATCTTCTGCGCTCATTCTAAAATCTCTGATACCAAGTTTCGAGGTGTCTCCCACAACTTGATCTTTCCCTCGGGCTTTTGGTCTTCCCGGTTTGCGTGTACAACCGTGCTTGCCTTCAAAAGACTTCTTTGCTGGAGCTTCTTCATCCATACTGACAACATGCCAACGCAGCCGTTGTATTTTGATGCGTGTAACTATGTTATCGTCGCCATACAGCTCATACAGCTCGTGGTTCATACGTTGCCTTTATTCTCCATTAACGTAAACTGGTCCATAAATTTTACGAAGAATCTTTCTCTCAAATACTCCAAACACTGTCTCATCTGCTTTCACAATTACCCATGCTTCAGAACCATATAGCAACACGGGTAGTATCAGTGTCTTGTATGGTGTAAACTTCGTCTGTCGAGAGGTGGCCTTGTTTCTAAACTGCCTACTTAGTCCAAAGTAGCATCTGTTTGCCAGTATTATTCTTCGCTTAATCTCAAAACTGGTGTCAAACGTTTCGGTTACGGCGGTGCCGCGGTAGATAAAGTTACTGACTGTCTCAAAGTTGTGGTTCCCAACTTTTTCCATTTTCTTTATCTGCTCGGTTGTGCAAGGCTTTTTGGGAGTTGAAACCATCCATTGCGTCTTATCTCCATTTACTGCCAGACCCATTTTCACTGACTCTCTTTCGATTCTTTCAAAGGCTGCAGTTACTACTTCCGGTGACCGACCTATGATATCGATATCGTCGGCATAGGCGAGTAGCATGTGTTCTCTTGTGATTAGTGTATCATATCTATTCACATCTGCACCTCGTATAATCTTTTCCAGCAGGATGTTAAAGAGATCACATGATAGGGTGTCTCCTTGTCTGAAACCTCGTTTGGTATTAAATGGTTCGGAGAGATTCTTTCCTAATCTTACTGGGGAGCGCGAATCAGAAAGTGTCATCCTGCAGAGTCTTTTCAATTTTGCAGCGATACCAAACTCAGACATGGCTTAAAATACCTTTGAACTTTGAAAGGAGTGTCGAAGGCGGCTTTGTAGTCAACAAAGAGATGGTAGGTGTGGATTTGTCCTTCTCCGGTCTTTTCCAGGATTTGGCGCAGTGTGAAAATCTGGTCCAGGGTGGATTTACCAGGTCTAAAGCTTCATTGATAGGGCCCAAATATCTCATTGACTTTAGGTTTTAATTGTATGCGATGGGGAGGAGACTTATTCCTTTGTAGTTGGCACATTCCGTCTCGTCTCTTTCTTGTGTACGGGACATTGCATGCTGAGGTTCCAATCATTGGGTATGCGTTCTTCTAGCCAGATTGCGCACATAAGCTGATGCATACGCCTTATCAGCGTGTCGCCTCCGGTCTTAAATAGTTCCCGTCGGGTAACCCGTCGGCACCTGCTGCCTTGTTGCTCTTTAGTCGGGTCACTGCTACTTGGACCTCATTCTGAGCAGGAAGTAAACATTCTATACCATCATCAGGGATTGGTTCTGCGGTATCCTCTTCGCCGCCAACATCAGCATGTTAGCTGTGTCAGCAGATTTCCTTCTTTGTCTCTGCAGGAGGAAGTGCCTGCATCAAAGCCATCGGTTTGATGTTTAATTCTTTGGTAGAATTTCCCGACTTCATCCTGACTCCTATACATCTCAATTCGCTCACACTCACGTCTTTCCATTTCCTTTTTTTTTCGGCGGAATAGACGTTTCTCCTCTCTCCTTTTCTCCCGAAACCTCTCCTTACAAACTAATTCACTAAGTTAGGATACCCCGTACCACAGTAGTGGTGTAGGGTATAAATACATGCATTGGAAAAGGTACAGCTAATAGACAGGGTTGTCGAGTGTTGTTAATGTGGTAATTGTATTATGGATGCGTTTTTTGGCCCGAGAAATCCATTTTTTTTTTTTTCATTTTGCGTCATCACCCTAACTTACCCTAAAATTGTCCTTTAGCGTTATCAAAATACTGCGTATTGTTGGTGCAATTCGGAAAGTCGGAATTGTAAATGGACCAATTCGCAATATGTCTAGATATTGATCCCATACAGTAACATATCTGCCGATTTTACTTGTTTAGCCTCTAAGTGCCGATTTTTCCGATATGGTTGTTTAGCATCAGTTCTCGGAGAACTTTCTCGTAATTAAAGCGCAGTTAATTTGTTTATAGAAGTTTTTTAAAATCGATTGGATCCATCCATACTTGGCACATTATTACCCTCTCCAACATAATAGAACTGCTGTGCATTCATTGTTCTACAATTAATCACTAGAATAACCTAATAAGAACCAAGTTTACTATTTTTACCTAATTCTCTATAAATCTTATCGCCACCTTGACTAATTTGATCACGACCACTGAATCGCTGAATCATCAATCAATCTTCCTTGCTGCAGCTCTTCGCTCATTCATTCGACACCTGTGGCACTTCAGCAGAGAAACTCTTTCCAACATTTTTCATACAACAAACATTTGATGATCGATGGTAATTTGATTTGAAAGAACATCTTGAGAGATTTACAAAGTTTTCCCAGGCAGGTGGCTTCTATTTTTATTTGGGTTTTCCTTTTGCTTTTGCATCATTGCGCCATGACTTGTAAAGTAATTTTTAATTACATGATGTAAGACGATTTTCACGCCTCGGCGGGAGGGAGTTTCACGAAGTTTCTCATCCACTTTAGAGGGCGTTTTATTTTTGGTACTCCACCAAAACAAATCACGTTGAGTTAACTCCTTGGCAAATGGTGCCCCTAATAACCATAAGCATTAAGGCATTATTCAAGTTTTGCCTAGTCCTTAGCCTCTTAGTCTACACCATATTTTCGGTTGGGTTCTAGGGGTTCTCAGGCCATTTTCTAATATTATGTAGTCAATGTGTTTTTTTGACTTTCGGTTCCGTTCCGTTCTTTTCGATTTTGTTTTCATTTTTGTTAACAACATCATCAATCACGGAAATTGAAAAGTGCCTGGGTTTTCTTTTCTTTTCGGTTTTTTTTAGCATTCGACCGACAACAATTGCTGAGAATGGGAAAACAAGTTTTACTATCAAAATATTCGATCTTTCTTTGCTAGTCCATCTTTGTTTGTCGTTTTTTGATGTTTTTGTTTTTTTTGTGTTCTTAGAGAGGGTAGTGCAGGTTTTGACATTTGCACTCACACTTCGTCCCTGTGCCCTGCCCCCCATTACTATGACTGCCTGGGTTGTTGGGTTAACCGAAGTTTTCCAACATCCTCCAAAAAACAGTCAGTCATTCGAGAGCATTTGAACAGAACTCATTTGCAGTCAGTTCATGTCCATGTTGACCATGATGTTCTTGCTTCAGAGTCAAGTAAGTCAGTCAACCAGCCAGCCAGTCAGTCAGTCAGTCAGTCCATTTAGACTATTTACATCATTTTCGATTTACTCTTCCAACCCGTGCACTTGCCGCGGCAGTGATGAAGGCAGCGGCCCCTGACCAACAGCTGTGCTGATGAAATGATTGATTTTCACATAAAAAACAACTCAAAGATTTCTCCTTTTCAAGTAATACAGTGACTTAACAGGAATGTTAGTTGAAGACAATGCTAAGTAAAAGATTTTTCTATATCTATTTGTAGACCGAATTGGTTCATGCTTGGCACGGATGTTGGAAATCATAACATAAATCTTTGTATAATATTTTAGTCACATCGAAGGAAAATTGAGGCTTCTAAAGGCTCAAGAAGTCGAAATCGGGGATCGGTTTATATGTGGGCTATATACAAATCCTAACCAATATGGCCCATTTCCAATCCCTTCATCCAGAAGAAGTATCGGTGTAAAGTTTCAAGCGGATAACTTCATTTGTTCGAAAGCTTTCGGTAATTCGACAGACCACGGACGGACATGGTTAGGTCGACTCAAAATATACTTCAGAGGGTCTTACATTAATATTTCGAGATGTTATAAAGAGAATGATGAGATTAGTATACCCCTTTCCTATGGTGGGTTTAAAAAAATGTCCAAACTTTGAAGATTTGAGCCATAGATAAGAACTAAATTTACACAAAATAACTTTGAAATTTTTAAGGAAAATTTCCTTCATAAAATTTTTTTTACTAAAAACAAAAAGTTTCTTCTTTAATTTAAGTAAATCCTTAACTGCATCTAACAACGTCTTCGTGGTTTGGTAAAATGGTGTTAAAATGTGGTAAAGTCAGCAATTTTTGAAGTGAAATATTGTGTTCTTCAATCTATAGTGTCAGCTTAGTAATTTTCCTCAACTCAAAGTTATAACCAAACCCTACGATCAAGGAAATATTTCTTTATTCTTAGTTTTTTTTTTTGTGCGTACTTTTTCTCTTCTATATTTAAAATATATTTTTTTCGGATTTGTTTTCCTTTACTGCCACTGTGAATTGACTCCTTCGCCTCGTTTTCTGGACATTTTATTTCATGGTTTCTATTCTATGGTAGTGGTTCTAATTCATTCCCGTTTATTTCGTTTCCTCAAGAACAACAAGAATTTATACCAAACACTACCAGCATGATAGTAAATGAAAATGTCCGAGTATTGTGTGATTTCGTGTTTCTCTGCCTGTGTGTGTGTATAAAAACATATTTACTTGGCTTTTAATGGTTTTGACTTTATGGTGTGAACTTTTTTTCTTCATTTGTACGAGTAGTCGTAGTTTTCAACATGATTTTGTTTTGATTCGGTTTGGGTTTTATTGTTGTTTTCAATTATATGCAGAACAACAAAAATTTTCCAAACAATAAACGCAACGCCAAATTGATGACTAAGGAGTCGTTTATTAATTCTTTTACTTAATTTGAAGTAAATTTCAGGCCAAGGTATATGCATAAGTTTGCGGTCCAATCACGTCAACAATATGTATTTTTAACCCATATTTTGGGTTAAATGCAATAAGGAGTAGTTTTTAGGAATAGGTTTCAGCTAAAATTTTATTTCATTTAAGTACTTTAGCTGGCAAGAGAGTTTATGTTTCAAAGCTTAGCCAAATCGGATGCAGATTAAAGCCTCTAGAGGTGCAAGAAATGAAATCGGAGAGTCTTCTTATAGATCTAGTTTAACCGCATATACCATTACATTCACTAAAAAAATGTTTGTCCTAATTTTAAAGATTCGAGCCCAAGGTTAGTAAACTCAATTTAAAAATGATCAATTTTCTAACTCTTTAAGGGAACATTTCCTTTTATGAAAAATATATTCCTTTATATTAAGGTTATTTTATTAAACTGATTTAAATGGTAGGGCAATAAATCCTTAACACTGCGTCTTGTTATTAAAATCTAAATCTAAAATGAAGGTCAAAATATCGTTGAAAGTTAAGAAATTTACCCTGAGGCAAGACAACAGTGAACCGTCATTAAAGACGCAAAATAGACTTTCACATAGGAGCGTCTTTAAATGTTTGATTTTTTTAGGTAAGACGCTAATTTAAAAAAAAAAATAAAACTTCAAAAATAATAATCAGACCGTAATCTATGAAGGAAAATAAGAATCAATCAGCGATCGAAATTTAAAACTTATGGTAATGTTCGTTAGTAAATGGGATATTAAATTTAAAGATAGGATTCCAACTGGGCAATTTTTACCCGATATGGCTGAAATTCTGCATGAGGTGTTTTTTTTATTGTGATTTTCAACAACTGTGCCATGTATGGTTCCAATCGGTCAATAAGAGAAGTCTTGAATCTTAACTTCTTGAGCCACTAGAGCACGCAGTTCTTAGCCGATTAGGCTGAAATTTTGCATGAGATTTCTTGATATGATTTCCAATATCTCTGCTAAACCAATCTAGGGTCTTGACTTCTTGAGCCTCAAGTGGGCGCAATTCTTATCCGATTTGGTTGAAATTTTGCACGACGTGTTTCGTCATAACTTCCAAAAACTGTGCCAAGTATGGTTCTAATTGGTCCATAACCTGATATAGCTGCCATGTAAACTGATCTGGGATTTTGACTTCTGATATCTGACTTGTGTGAAATTTTGTACAACGGCTTCTCCCATAACCTTCAACATACGTGTCAAATATGGTCTGAATCGGTCTATAACCTAATACAGCTTCCCTATAAAACGAACTCCCTATTTTACTTTTTGATTCCTTATTCGATTTGGCTAAAATTTCATACAATGACTCCTACTGTGGTCCCCAACATTCATTCCATTATGGTCCGAATCGGACCATAACTTGATATAGCTCCATTAGCATAGCAAATCTTTTCTTTTATCCTTTCCTTTGTTTGCCTAAAAAAAGACACTGGGAAAAGAACTCGATGAATGCGATCCTTGGTGGAGGGTATATAAGATTCGGGCTGGCCGAACTTAGCACGCTTTTACTGTTTTTTTTTTTTTTTTAATATGATGCAAGATTAGCGCCAAAAACAACGAAACCGTACTTATGAAAAAAAACGAACTGTCCCCAACTAGAGACTTTGAAATCGGTGTTTTCACCGGTTTATTCGGTGAAAAGAACCATAGCAAACATAGCAGCAAGGTTAGCGTCAAAAGCAACGAATGCGTACTTATGAAAAAAACCAACTGTCCCCAACGAGAGACTTTGAAATCGGTGTTTTCAACGGTTCATTCTGTGAAAAAAAAAAACATTGCAGCAAGGTTAGCTCCAAAAACAACGAATGAGTACTTATGAAAAAAACCAACTGTCCCCAGCTAGAGACTTTGAAATCGGTATTTTCACCGGTTTATTCTGTGAAAAGAAACTTAGCAGCAAGGTTAGCGCCAAAAGAAACGAATGCGTACTTATGAAAAAAACCAACTGTCCCCAACTAGAGACTTTGAAATCGGTATTTTCACCGGTTTATTCTGTGAAAAGAAACATACATCAAAACCGCCACGCAATCGATTAAAATGCCTGCTGATATGATAGATAATTTGTGTTAATAGGGATAACAGGATGTTTGGGATAATTTCGATCTTCTGCACTCCTTCTGCAATCCCTTTCCCGCAGTTCCGAGTTATCTGTCTCCTCTTGGCCACTACATTAGAGTTCTGGTCGTCCCCTTGGGCGTATACCACAGTGCTGCCCTTCCAATAACTTCTTCGCTGGAGCTTCTTCATTCGTGCTGGCAACAGCGAGCGCATCACTTGTATTTTGATGCGTTTAACTAAGCTATCGTCGTCATACAGCTCATATAGCTCGTGGTTCATACGACGCCTATATTCTCCATTGACGCAAACTGGTCCATATATCTAACGAAGGATCTTTCTGTCAAACACTTCAAGTACTACCTCATCTGCTTTCCCAAATATCCATACTTCGGCGGCCATACAACAGCATGGGTAGTATCGGTGTTTTGTATGGTGTGATTTTCATCTATCCAGAGATGACTTTGCTCCTGAATTGTTTGCTCAATCCAAAGTAGCATCTGTTAGTCAATATTATGCTACGTTGCATTTCAAAACTGATGTCACTTGTTTTGCTTCCGGTGATGCTGTGGCAGATACAGTTGCAGACTATTTTAAAGTTGTAGTTGCCAACTTTCTCAATTTTCTTTATCTGTTGTAGTGTTCAGGGCTTTGCATAGTTTACACTTTAATATCTCTCACTTGAACACATTTTTTTCATAAATAAACTACATGTCCACTTTGGAATTTATTTTTGGTACAATCCCCATTCACCTGAAGTAAGTTTGAATATTAAATTCATACTATGTCTCGAAATACTATTCATTTGTATTCAATATTGTCACCATAGGTTGACATGTCTGCATGAGAAGATCTTGGTGGTGGCTTGGAGGGCTTTCTGTGGTGTGAGGCAGCTCGTGGACCCAAACTTTAATGTCGGATTTGAACATTATTCGATCTGTATTAACTTTCCTCTTTATTTCCTCTGTATTAACATTGCAGAACTTACATTTTCTACAACTGTATTAGGATTGTTGAGCTGAGAGTAGTTGGCAATTAATACCCAGGTAATGCGCTCTTTCCATTACTAGTTCTATACTTTCGCTAGAAATTCCAATGACCCTTGAAATGATTACAAACGTTAATTTGTATAGCAAGTCATTAAAAAATAATTTTTAAATAAAATTATAATAATGCCTAATTAACACTTGAAAACAAATGCTAGGAAATTGATATTTCAATGATTATTGGCACCGTATATACCCTTTACCTGGCCAAAACGCAACCTTCTCTCTCTCACTCTCTGCTTTTTCAGGTGATTGGCAACAATTTAATCTATTTTTTAATTCCCATTAGAGCATACTTTTTTTAATTAGCAACCTGATTGTGCTGTTGTGAACATTTTTTTTTTGCATTTATTTGTCCGTCCCTCCTCACGTTTGCACACAACAAAGTTCGTACTTTTATCAATTCATTCGCTTTGAGTGACAGTCGATTTCAATTATGCATATTTTAATTTACTATTTCAGATTGTTAGACAGATGTTGTTGAATCGTCACAAAAAACGGCTTTACAAGTATTACTCAACTAAATAGCTGGAAGCATTTACGCTAAGCAAGTCTTGGAAATTAGTTTTGCATTGCTTTGTCCACAACACGACAAGTCTACTCAAGTTGATGGGCCGTTTAATAACTTTTAGCTTTGGTAAATCTTGGATGTCATACGAACAAGACAAGATAAGCATTTAAGAATTTCGAAAGCATTAAAATTAAATTCATTTTTGTAATTTTAAACCGAAAGATATTGGATTATTGGAACTGATAAAACAAGTTAAAGTCAAAAAAACAAAAAAATTAAGTTTTTTGCCATATAAAGGTTTTTTATGAGAATTTATCTATAAATAGGTAAAAATAAAATAAAGCATTTCTTTTTAAAACGCTTCGATCCAATAATCCAATAATTCGATAAACTATTGGGTTGCCCAAAAAGTAATTGCGGATTTTTTAAAAGAAAGTTAATGCATTTTTAATAAAACTTAGAGTGAACTTTAATCAAATATTCTTTTTTTACACTTTCTTTCTAAAGCAAGCTAAAAGTAACAGCTGATAACTGACAGAAGAAAGAATGCAATTACAGAGTCACAAGCTGTAAAAAATTTGTCAACGCCGACTATATGAAAAATCCGCAATTACTTTTTGGGCAACCCAATAGAAATGGCTGCTACATGATAATCGTTTTATTGACAGCTCATTATGGTGTTTGCAAGCCACCAAAAGCATTTGCTTCACAGTTTATTTAAAAAGAAAGTTATTCTTGATGTAATTCAAGTGTGAGTTGCATTGTAGTTGGCCGGAGAAACGCAAACGACTATTGTTGGCGAACTCAAACACCATTAACTGAACAAAATGTTTGTTTAACGTACCATAAATCGGTGTAATGATACCGGTAGCGTTGCCAAACGCCATGGGGGTGGTCCAAAAACAAATTGCAACAACACCTGAAATGGTTCGCTGAGTGAAAGTTCGAATTCCAGCGAAATCTACACCGTCGTGGAAATTAAATGGTTAAAAGTCTGAAAACTGTCCGTGAAAAAAAGCAACTTATGTGGAAACTAATAAAAGTGCGTTAAGTACTGGCGGGCCGAATCTGAACCATGGACTGCAGTTCTTCGAAGGGCTTTTTCAAATATACAGGAGATATATCAAGTTGTAGCCTAATATGGACCATACTTGTCGTGTTAGTTAGAAGTCATATAATTCTTATCCGACTTTTGCACAATGACTTTTCCTATGACTTCCAATTGATGAACAAAGTATGGTTCCATTAGATTCAAAACCTGATATGGCTCCCATATAAGCCGAACTCCCGAATATATTTCTTGAGCCTGTAGAGGACGTAATTCTTTTCCGTTTTGGCTGAAATATTGCTCGATAACATTTCCTTCGACCTCCAACAGATGAATCGAATATGGTTCTAGTCGGTCCAAAACCTGATATAGCTCACATATAAATCAATCTACCGAATATACTTTTTGAGCCAATAGAGGGCGCAATTTTTATCCGACTTGGCTGTAATTTTGCACAATAATCGTTCCTATAATCTCCAACATATGTACCGAGTAAGGTTCCAATCGGTCCAAAACCTGATATAGCTCTTATATTAGCCGATCTCTCGAATATACTTCTTGAGCCACTAGAGGGCGCAATTCAAATCCAATTTGGCTGAAATATTGCACAAGAATCTTTTCTCTGACCTCCAACATATGTACCGAGTATGGTTTAAATCGGTCTATAACCTGTAATAGCTCCCACACACATAATAGCTCTCAAACATACTTCTGAACTGAACTTTTCATATGCGATCAATGGGTACATGAGATTCGGCCCAGCCGAACTTAGCACGCTTTTACATGTCATAGCTCGGTTTAGCCGAGCCTACTCAACTACATGGGCCTAGTCTCCTAGTGAAGCGGCTAGTAAGCTAATTTTTTAGACACATGCCCTTAACCTAAGAAACTATGTTTCCCAGACTATTTGCTTGCTTAATTTTAAACTTTTAATTTTAGGGTTTTTATTACAGTTTGTTTAGAATTGATACATATTTCGGAAAAATTTTAATATGGAAATTTGTTATTGTCCTACAAACGATTGCCTAAACCCAAGTTAACCATTTCCACATTTCACTTCCTTATCTCAAGCATAAATCTCATGCTGCACACTGTCAGACTTCTTAGAGTCTATACCCAAAGTGTTGGCAGAGCATTTAACAAAAGCCACATCTAATGACACTTTCAATTATTGCAAAACATTAGGCAAAATTATTATTGACTTGGTTATGACTCATAAATCGCCAGACTCCGGTCGGTGCTGGTTTCCGTTACAAGATGAGAATCGGAATGGTTGCCGGTTGTTTGCCCGCTCGTCCGTTCGTTCGGTCATTACGCATGCCATGCAAATGTGGACGCAATTGCTGGTGATGCTGGCGCACAACTAACACAACGCCACAAACACCCAAGGAGTTCAAAGAAGTCGAACGTATAACCGGCATTCCAATCCAATGCAAGTAATCCAAGGTTGAGATTGCATCATTAGCTGAGACTACTACCGCTCTAGAGCCATGCGGTCAATGCAGGTGTTTTCTGTGTAAATCGTTTTTCTTCTTTGCTGATGTCTTTTTGTCATAATGACCCAAAAATTATGAATTAGGAGACACTAAACGATACAGAGTAGATTCCAGATAAGTGAGCTTTTGTTGGTTTGTTGGTTGTTTGCAGATACGGATACCTACACAGAATCATCATCGTTTTGCATACAATGGACAATGACTGACGCATTGTGTGCACATTTGCCATGGGAATGGGAATCTTATCGCAGATTCTTAAATCATGGCAGCATTCATTGTCGCTTGCTTGTGGTAGGGGTGGTAGGGGGTAGGGGACCCCATGTCCTATTGTCGGAAGATTAAAGACTGCATAATTTAAGTCAACATTTGTGGCATTGTGACAACACCTTTGTCGTTGGTTGCTTAGTTGACGCCACTTAATAAAGTTATCGCCAAGTCATAACTCAGACATTTCCTTGGCTACAACAGCATTTCAAGCATGTAGTGGATACGTGTTTCGCAGAAGGTGGACTGCAAGTTTTATCTGCAACTTCCAGTCCAATATTTCACATTTACAATTTTAAATCTTTAAATTAAACAGTCATATATCAAATGTTTTGACATATTGGGGTTTAGGTGAGTGAGGGAGTGATGTGTTTGGATAGCAGTCAGCAGTTACTATACAAAAACCCACAATAAATACTCTTAAAAGTAAAAAATTTCGAATTTTTAACATATTTTTTGAAACATTTACTAAAATTGAACATTTTTATTCCCACCACCGAAGGATGGGGGTATATTCATTTTGTCATTCCGTTTGCAACACATAGAAATATCCCTTTCCGATCCTATCTTATATATCAATATCAATTTCTGTAGGTTTGTCGATTTGTTTGTTTGTTCCGCATAGACCAAGTTCCCAGTGGGCCGCACCAACCCAAAAACTCCTCTAAACAGAGATATTCTACGTTTCTATTAATATGGGACTCAAATGAAAAGTATCCGGCAGTAGATTACAAATAGGAGGTCGCCTCACCCCCAAATGGGCATATCAGCCGACCATGGCTATATAGGATTCAAATGAAATATATATGAGAGTAGATTGAAAATATGACATTAACATTTGCGTTCAAGTCAAGGGTGGCTCTTTTCCTCCTTAAAAAACGTCGAATAAATTAATTGACCCATTATGGCAATATGGGGCTCAAATGAAAGGTATTTGAGAGTAGAAGACGAATTTGATATCCAATTTTGGGGGTACGCCCTAAATCACCCCTTAAACTGAACTTTATTTCCGACTATAGCAATATGGAGCTTAAATCAACGGTATTTGGGAGTAAAGAAAGAATTTGATATCTATTTTCAGGGCAAAGTGCCGGTGGCCTTCCCAGCCACAAAACACCCTCCAAACGGTTTATACTTACCGACTATGACAAAATGGGGTTCAAAGGGATTTGGGAGTGGACATGAATTTGATATCCATGATTGAGTCGAAATTTCTACCCTAAAAAGTATTTTTCACTACCCCAATTTCAAAAATACCATTTGTCGGAGATTGGTAATGCTATTCGTTTGAAATTTTTAGCTCTCTAACAATCACCAATACCCTATTGTAGGAGACGGATGCCGCGGGGAAGGCCCAAAACCCGCCAAATGGATATATAGACCAATCACGACAATAAAGAGCCATGTGTTTGGGGAGCCGCCACACCCCAAAATACCTCCCTATTATATAAAAGCCATTTGGGGTGGATATTTATTGATTTTCGGGACAAAGACCTTGGGGTCCACCCCACCTTCAAACACAACCTATTTACCGATGATGCCATTATGGGACTCATTCAAAATGTTTCTAAAAGTATAACACGAATCTTATATTTCCTTTAATGGCCAAGTGACCACCCCCTGAATGCTACCTAAACCCGAAATATTTGCCAATACAGTAATATGGGGCTCAAAAGAAAGGCATTTAGGAGTACAGTAAAAATTTGCCCAGGAATTGAGCAGGCGCAAACTTTTCATACGAACAATTAACGGCTATATCGGACTATATCTTGATATAGCCCCCTTATAAACCGATCCGCCGATTTGGGGTCTTATGCCCATAAAAGGCACATGTATTATCCGCAGGTAATGACCGATTTTTCCAAAATTTGGGACAGTGAGTTGTGCTAGGCTCCTTGACATCTTTTTGCAATTTGGCCCAGATCGGTCGAGATTTCGATATAGCTGCCATAAAGACCGATTTCTCGATATAATGTTTTGGGCTCATAAAAGGCGCAATTATTGTCAAATTTCACCGAAATTTGGGACAGTGAGTTGTATTAGGCTCTTCAATAACTTTCTGAAATTTGGCCCAGATCAGTCCAGATTTCGGTATAGCTGTCATATAGACCGATCTCTCGATTTAAGGGTTTGGACCCATAAAAGGCGCATTTATTGTCCGATTTCGCCGAAATTTGGGACAGAGAGTTACGTAAGGCCCTTCGACGATCCTCCTCAATTTGGGCCAGATCGGTTCAGGTCTGGATATAGCTGCCATTTAGACCAATTTTATAGACCAATTTATTTCGCTGAAATTTGACACAGTGACTTATGTTATGCTTTTTGACATCCGTGTCGACTATGGTTCAGATCGGTCTATACTTGGATATGGCTACTGAAAGACCAATATTTTATTCTACTAAATTTAACAGTGATTTGTACTTATTAGACCTCTCAATATCCTTGTCGAATTTGATCCAAATCGGACCATATTTCAATAAAGCTGCTATGGGGTCATAAATTATGAATTTTTCACCGGATTATAACGAAAGGTGGTTTACAAATATACCCAAGATGATGGGTATCCAAAGTTGGGCCTGATCGAACTTAACGCCTTTTTACTTGTTTATATTACATCAAAAATCTATTGTAGAAGATTTCTTTTATAAAAATTTTGGGGGCTTTTTTGTCAGTATTCATATGCGTTATACCAATTTATTCAATTTCAAAATCACTTAATACAGTCATTCATTCAAATTCTCAGCCAAAAGATTATTCGATATGGCTGTCCAACTGTCAAATAGTCTGCTGGTTTTATATTGCCAAGCAGCGAGTCTCTTAGTCTGTGACATACCGGACAGAATGTCTGGACCAGGCCACACCAGTCGCTTAGCGTTAACGTTTCCTATGAATTCCTTGTGTTCGCAGCTCACCAAAAAAACATCGAAATACCTGCATTAACCATTTTATGACAATTAAAAAACTTTATATTCTCAAAAAAGGCCTCGTCTATTACTGCTCCTAGGTAGTTTCGCTGTAGAGTTTTCATTGTAGTTTTTTTCTGTTGCAAGTCTCTTTCTGTGTAAACTGTCATTTGCAAGCCTATGCTGAAATTTAAGTTTTTGGTGTTTTTTGCCAGGCAAAGCCCAACTGCTGGCTGCTGTTTCTTAAGTCGGCGAGCTCGCTTTGTTGGCTGTGATGCCTGAGACTGTTGTTAACGTGGTTGTTTAATTTTTGGTTTATTATGTTTTCTTCTACCAACAAACAATCATCATGTCATACATTGGCTTAAAACATTTTGCGAATCAAAGAATTTTCTTGTGAAATGCAATCTGACAGTGGTGCACAATGGGGCGAAGAAAAGATAAATAAAAACAAATAATATACCAGTGAAAGTGTGCCGGACCGCATCTTGGGAACCCAATACCAAGGATTCTGCTAAAAATGTATAAAAAGTAAATTTAGTTGAAGGGTATAATTTTATTCCACATACCAAACATGTGTCAAACCAGCAAAAATTAAAGCTTCTAGAAACCGGATAAGGATGATCGAGAGACTGGTTTACATGGTAGCTATATAAGGTTATAGACCGATTTGGACCATACTTGGCACGATTGTTGGAAGTCATAATGGAACCACATGCAAAATTTCAGCCAAATCGGGCACAGGAAGTTAAATCGGGAGATCGGATTTTATGGGAAACTAGCCGAACCGTGCCCGCTCCGCTGCGCCTTCTTTAACTCTCTAATATCTTTTTAGAGTGGGGACACTTCACCCTGAATGCGGTTATCGTGCCATTGTAGCCTATGACGCTGAACGCGTTCGAATCATGGCAAGAACATCGGACAAAGTGGTGTTTGTCCCCTCTTAATGTTGGCGACATTTGCGAGGTACAATGACATGTATGTCCATTTCAAAAAATTTCCCCAAATAGATGTCGCACTCCGGGACGCCGTGCGGACTCGGCTATAAAAAAGGTCCCTTATCATTGACTTTAAACTTGAATCGGAAAGCACCGATTGATGTGTGAAAATTGGCCCCTTCTCAGTTCCTGGTGGTAATGTTGTTCCTTAGGGTAATATTCTCATTAGAGGAGGGATGACACCTCAGACATTTCGACTCAAATATGGATATCAAATTCGTGCTGCACTTCCAAATTCCTTTAATTTGAGACCCAAATTGACATGGCCGGAAAATATGAACCGTTTGGAGGGTGTTTCGGCGCTGGGGCGGCCACCGACACTTTTTACTGAAAATAGCTATCAAATTCGTTCTTTATTCAGAACGGAAATGAAGTTCAGTTTAGGGGGTGCTTTGGGGCCTACCCCAAAACACTTGGCTCCTAAATTGGATATCAAATTCGTTTTCTACTCACAAATATCTTTCATTTGAGTCCCATATTGTCATAATGGGTCAAATAACCCATTTAACGTATCTTTAGGAGAAAAAGCGCCACCTAGACTTAAACATTAACTTCGAATATATTAGTTTAGAGGAGTTTTCGGCTTAGGTCTAATGGCGTTTTTGAGGGGTGGCGTGACCCCCTATACTTCAATCTGATTTTGTATGCCAGATTCGAAATCTACTCCCGAATACCTTTCATTTGAGCCCCATGTTGTTATAAACGTCCAATATGTCTATTTGAAGAAGTTTTGGGATTGGGTACTTAGACTCAAATTTTAATACCATATTCGTATTCTACTCTCCAATACCTTTCATTTGATACCTATGTTGTCCCGATGGGTACACTTTTAATTTTGGGTTGTGTTTTTGGCGTAAGGGGAAGGGTCCGTCCCCCTTCCGATAACGAAAAAATTATATAGCCTATGTTTTCTTTTAGAGCAACCTACACAATTTGCGAAAATTTTGAGAAAATTGGATCCGCCCTTTTTCAGTCTATGCGGAACAAACAAACCCGAGTCTCATATATCTGTGATTGGCTAATGTGCCCATTTTGGGCGTTTTTATCGGGCTGAGGTGGCCCCCAATACTTCGACATGAATTTATATACCAGATTCGTATCTTCTCCCACATACTTTTCATTTGATACCCATATTGTTCTTATCGGTCCACTTTTGAATTTGGGTGGTGTTTTTGGGGTAACGGTGGAGGGTCCGCCTCTACCGTTATCAATAAATTATAAAACCTGTTACTAATTCCTGACCATATTCGTAATCTACTCCCTAATACATTTCATTTGAGTCCCATATTGTCATGATCGCCAAATAAACCTATTTTAAGGGGTTTTGGGGCTGAAGAGGCCCCCAGGTACTTGGACCCAACTTTTATAATGAAATTCGTATTCTACTCTTGCATACCTTTCATTTGAATCCCATATTGTCCCAATCGGTCCACTTTTATTTTTGGGTAGTACTTTTGGGGTAAGTACAATAGTAGATAGTAGTTTTGGGGTAAGGGGGAGGGTCCGCCCCCTCCCGATTTCAAAAAATTATATAGCCTATGTTTCCTTCCAGACCAACCTACACAATCTGTGAAATTTTCATGGTAATCGGTTTAGCCGTTTTTGAGTCTATACGGAACAAACATACAATATATATACTTTATGGGGTCTCAGATCAATATTTCGAGGAGTTACAAACGGAATGACTAGATAAGTAGACCCCCATCCTATGGTGGTGGCTATAAAAAAATAATAACATCAAAATTATCTCATAGAAAGAAACCAAAAAAAGATCGTAAAGCAATCCGCTTGAAATTTTGCACTTATGCTTCTAATTGATTTAGGTCGTTGGGGATTGCAAATGGGCCATATCGGTTCAGATTTGGATATAGCTCCCATATATACCGATCTCCCCATTTAATTTCTTGAGCCCCTGTAAGACACAATTTTGGACTGATTTGGTTGATCTGATTTTGCATGCGGTGTTCTGTTCCAACTTCCAATAACTGTGCCAAGTACGGTCAAAATCGGTCTATAACCCGATATAGCTCCCATGTAAACCGATTTCCCGATTTGACTTCTTGAGCCGTTACAAGCCGCAGTTTTTGTCCGATTTGGTTGAAATTTTGCATGTAGTGTTTTGTTATGACTTCCAACAACTGTGCCAAGTACGGTCCAAATCGTTCTATAACCCGATATAGCTCCCATATAAATCGATTTCCCGATTTGACTTCTTGAGCCCCTATAAGTCGAAATTTTTTTCCTTCTTTAACTTTTAGAGGGCGCATTTCTCATCCCATTTGGCTGAAATTTTGCATGAGGTGTTTTTTTATGTCTTCCAGTGTGCTAAGTATGGCGCAAATCGGTACATAACCTGATCTGGAATCTTGACTTCTTGACTCTAGAGGGCGCAATTCTCATCCGATTTGCCTGAAATTTTACACGAGGTATTTTGTTATGCCTTCCAGTAACTGTGTTGGGTATGGCGCAAATCGGTATATAACCTGATATAGCTGCCATATAAACCGATCTGGGAACTTGACTTCTTGAGCCTCTAGAGGGCGCTATTCTGAACCGATTTGGATGGAATTTTGTATAAGGTGTTTTGTTATGCCTTCCAGTAACTGTGTTAAGTATGGCGCAAATCGATACATAACCTGATATAGCTGCCATATAAACCGATCTGGGATCTTGACTTCTTGAACCGCTGGAGGGCGCTATTCTTATCCGATTTGGCTGAAATTTTGCATGAGGTGCTTTATTATGACTTCCAATAAATGTGATAGGTATGGCTCAAATCGGTACATAACCTGATATAGCTGCCCTATAAACCGATCTGGGATCTTGACCTCTTGAGCCTCTAGAGGGCGCAATTCTCATCCGATTTGGCTGAAATTTTGCATGAGGTGTTTTATTATGACTTACAATAAATGTGAGAGGTATGGGGCAAATCGGTACATAACCTTATATAGCTGCCATATAAACCGATCTGGGATCTTGACTTCTTGAGCCTCTAGAGGGCGCAATTCTCATCCGATTTGGTAGAAATTTTGTTGAACGGCTTCTCCCATGACCTTCAACATGCGTGTCCAATATAGTCTGAATCTATCTATAGATTGATACCGCTCCCATATATTTTCCCATTTACTTTGTCCCAATTAGAATTATAATGACCAGGAACCTTTTTGCGTTAAATCACTGCACACTGGATTTGGATGAAGTAACCAGAGAACGACTTCGAATGTAAGTCATTTGCATTTTCATAAACATTAAGGCCATCCTTGCACCATAGTTTTAATAGCCCCTTTTGTTGTCGGTCTAAAAAGAAAATCCTATATTTTTGAAATATATGGCAATTTAAAATAGGTAAACCCGTGGTTGGCGCCCTCTATTAATGCAATTCGATGCCACAGTGCTCCCCTTTGGGCTATGTTCTATTTTTGCCACATATTCTTGGTCATATCGTGTGTCTGTCACTCATTCGCTGCTCACTGGACACTGGCCCATTGGTCGTTGGTCAATTGTTTCCATTGTTTGTTGGACTCCTTAGATTTGTTCAGATTATGCGTCTGGCACAAGTTGTCATGCATGTCGAGCGATAACTCAACAATGGCTCGAGTTGACATTAATTTATGCTAAATTTATGTTTTCTAGACAAACAACAATAAATGGCAATAACAACAACAACAACAACAATAGTATGATATTGGAACAAATAATAAAAATGCAAAAATAAAAAACACGCAATCAAACAAATAAACATTTTTATAGCATTTCATTCCAAGAACCCAACCGCCAGAGTTCGGAATATGGAAATTGGGATAAACAAGTGGCATGTGTCTCAACACCATATCCACCAATTATGAAGGCTTAGAGTTGACAACCAGAGTTGAGTAGAGCGCTCATACTAAAATATGGCATGTCATGGTGAGCCAAAATTCAAACCAAAACAAAAAAAAGGCGAAAATAATAACAAAATTGATAAATTCTTTAAAACATTTTATGAGCCTAAATTGAAAAGGAATCTTACTAGACTTTCAATAAAATCAAAAAAGGAGGAGTTTGTTACTGCTGATGTGAAGGGGGAAGATGTTTAACTATGTTGCCATGAAAGACATCACCCATGCCCTGCCGTATGACCACCAACCTTTCATTTCATTGACATTGTTGTTGCTTCTAAAGTTTCGGTTTACATTCAAACACATGGGGGACACATGAAGGTCATGAGTCCACCCACCGCAACTCATCACTGTGGGGGTAGATTGTGAATTGTGACTCTATAACTTTTCACATGTGGAATGAATACCAATGACATTGGTCCATATGGCCTTTTGTGCCAATCAGTTTGTCCAGACATAGTGTGTAGTGCTAAAATTCGCACTTTTCTCCTGCAACGTGACTGCAACTGCAAGTGGCTTCTATTGCGGTGCATGTGGGTGGGTGGTCCATTCACCAACTGCAGTGGTGGTCGGTCAGCATGCTGGCTAAACCATATAAAGATGACTAGTTTTTCATTTGAATGTTGTGGACTCGTGTTGGTGGTTTGAGACTGACAATGGGTGAGTTTTCATTATAATGTGTATTGAGGAAGAACTCGTAGTACTGTAAAACGTTGCATACTTTTAGGGTTCAAAACTTAAATATTTTAAAGAAAATTAAGAAAATTTTTTCAAAAAAAATTTCAAGGAATTTTTACCAACGTTAACATTTTTGTTTAATTTTCTCTTAAGATAAAAATTTCATTAAGACAAAATTTGTTACCATTTTGTGTTAAAACACACCTAATGTCCACATCTTTCTGTCCAGGGCTTTAGTGATTTGCCCCATAAGTTCATGATGGGACAAAATTGCATGGAGTAGCTAATTGGTAATTGCTTTTAATGTCCAACTTTAACTGTTGACTTTCGTTGTTTTTGCTTTGTAGTAGAGTGGGGTCAACAGTGTGGTCTCCCCGTATTCAAGGCGCTTTAAGAGGAGCACTATATTCTGTTTTGTCATTGTAATTGTTGTTGTCAACAATAGCGTTAACGAAGCATGAAATGAATTTGTTTTGTGACTTTTGTCCGCATTGCTGTGTACTTGTTGTTGTAATGTACACCGCTTTTTTTTAAAGCCAGCCTATTGGTGTTAACCACAAACTTAAACTTAACCACAGCCAATAACGGTCGGTTACATGATTGCAATTTGTACAAATCAGTTAATATTTACATTGTCCATAATAATTGACAACAAACACACACCAAACCACACAACCAACAGGCGAAGTAAAGGGAAAACCACTTGAGTGTAATATAAAGCAGTTTGTTTTTAAATGAATTTTAAATACACAAACAATATATGTCGTCGAATTGAGCTGTAGATTATGAAAATTGACTAACTACAGATTAAAAACTCGGCTAAATAAGGTTTTCCATAGGAAAACTTTAATTCAGCCTGGCTGAATAAGGTTTTCTATAGGAAAACTTTAATTCAGCCTGGCTGAATAAGGTTTTCTATAGGAAAACTTTAATTCAGCCTGGCTGAATAAGGTTTTCTATAGGAAAACTTTAATTCAGCCTGGCTGAATAAGGTTTTCTATAGGAAAACTTTAATTCAGCCTGGCTGAATAAGGTTTTCTATAGGAAAACTTTAATTCAGCCTGGCTGAATAAGGTTTTCTATAGGAAAACTTTAATTCAGCCTGGCTGAATAAGGTTTTCTATAGGAAAACTTTAATTCAGCTTGGCTGAATAAGGTTTTCTTTAGGAAAACTTTAATTCAGCCTGGCTGAATAAGGTTTTCTTTAGGAAAACTTTAATTCAGCCTGGCTGAATAAGGTTTTCTTTAGGAAAACTTTAATTCAGCCTGGCTGAATAAGGTTTTCTTTAGGAACACTTTAATTCAGCCTGGCTGAATAAGGTTTTCTTTAGGAAAACTTTAATTCAGCCTGGCTGAATTAGGTTTTCTATAGGAAAACTTTAATTCAGCCTGGCTGAATAAGGTTTTCTATAGGAAAACTTTAATTCAGCCTGGCTGAATAAGGTTTTCTATAGGAAAACTTTAATTCAGCCTGGCTGAATAAGGTTTTCTATAGGAAAACTTTAATTCAGCCTGGCTGAATAAGGTTTTCTATAGGAAAACTTTAATTCAGCCTGGCTGAATAAGGTTTTCTATAGGAAAACTTTAATTCAGCCTGGCTGAATAAGGTTTTCTATAGGAAAACTTTAATTCAGCCTGGCTGAATAAGGTTTTCTATAGGAAAACTTTAATTCAGCCTGGCTGAATAAGGTTTTCTATAGGAAAACTTTAATTCAGCCTGGCTGAATAAGGTTTTCTATAGGAAAACTTTAATTCAGCCTGGCTGAATAAGGTTTTCTATAGGAAAACTTTAATTCAGCCTGGCTGAATAAGGTTTTCTATAGGAAAACTTTAATTCAGCCTGGCTGAATAAGGTTTTCTATAGGAAAACTTTAATTCAGCCTGGCTGAATAAGGTTTTCTATAGGAAAACTTTAATTCAGCCTGGCTGAATAAGGTTTTCTATAGGAAAACTTTAATTCAGCCTGGCTGAATAAGGTTTTCTATAGGAAAACTTTAATTCAGCCTGGCTGAATAAGGTTTTCTATAGGAAAACTTTAATTCAGCCTGGCTGAATAAGGTTTTCTATAGGAAAACTTTAATTCAGCCTGGTTGAATAAGGTTTTCTTTAGGAAAACTTTAATTCAGCCTGGCTGAATAAGGTTTTCTATAGGAAAACTTTAATTCAGCCTGGCTGAATAAGGTTTTCTATAGGAAAACTTTAATTCAGCCTGGCTGTGTAAGGTTTTCTATAGGAAAACTTTAATTCAGACTGGCTGAATAAGGTTTTCTATAGCAAAACTTTAATTCAGCCTGGCTGAAAAAGGTTTTCTATAGGAAAACTTTAATTCAGCCCTGCTGAATAAGGTTTTCTATAGGAAAACTTTAATTCAGCCCTGCTGAATAAGGTTTTCTATAGGAAAACTTTAATTCAGTCCTGCTGAATAAGGCTTTCTATACGAAAACTTTAATTCAGCCCTGCTGAATAAGGTTTTCTATAGGAAAACTTTAATTCAGCCTGGCTGAATAAGGTTTTCTATAGGAAAACTTAAATTCAGCCTGGCTGAATAAGGTTTTCTATAGGAAAACTTTAATTCAGCCTGGCTGAATAAGGTTTTCTATAGGAAAACTTTAATTCAGCCTGGCGGAACTTTAATTCAGCCAGGCTGAATAAGGTTTTCTTTAGGAAAACTTTAATTCAGCCTGGCTGAATAAGGTTTTCTTTAGGAAAACTTTAATTCAGCCTGGCTGAATAAGGTTTTCTTTAGGAAAACTTTAATTCAGCCTGGCTGAATAAGGTTTTCTTTAGGAAAACTTTAATTCAGCCTGGCTGAATAAGGTTTTCTTTAGGAAAACTTTAATTCAGCCTGGCTGAATAAGGTTTTCTTTAGGAAAACTTTAATTCAGCCTGGCTGAATAAGGTTTTCTTTAGGAAAACTTTAATTCAGCCTGGCTGAATAAGGTTTTCTTTAGGAAAACTTTAATTCAGCCTGGCTGAATAAGGTTTTCTTTAGGAAAACTTTAATTCAGCCTGGGTGAATAAGGTTTTCTTTAGGAAAACTTTAATTCAGCCTGGCTGAATAAGGTTTTCTTTAGGAAAACTTTAATTCAGCCTGGCTGAATAAGGTTTTCTTTAGGAAAACTTTAATTCAGCCTGGCTGAATAAGGTTTTCTTTAGGAAAACTTTAATTCAGCCTGGCTGAATAAGGTTTTCTTTAGGAAAACTTTAATTCAGCCTGGCTGAATAAGGTTTTCTTTAGGAAAACTTTAATTCAGCCTGGCTGAATAAGGTTTTCTTTAGGAAAACTTTAATTCAGCCTGGCTGAATAAGGTTTTCTATGGGAAAGCTTTAATTCAGCCTGGTTGAATAAGGTTTTCTATGGGAAAGCTTTAATTCAGCCTGGCTGAATAAGGTTTTCTATGGGAAAACTTTAATTCAGCTTGGCTGAATAAGGATTTCTTTTAGCCTGGCTGATATATATTTTTTTATTTTTAATTTAAAACTTTTTATATCCCATTTATTTTTCATGAGCCATAACACTTCATTTTCGCCAATTAGCAATTTACGTTTTAGACTACACATTTAATTGAGAGTCATCATAAACCAGACCAATTTTCCTCCACTTTCACGCAGTGAAAGCGCATGAGCCTCAAGTACCACAACGCAAAGACTAGACATACAAACAAACAGACAAACCATATCCCCAAAAAAATTAGATCATATAAACATTTACTTAAAGTGTAAAATCATGTCCATTGCATATCTCGGCACCAGGGTATTCCGGCTTTATTATTATAACACATTATTGTCTTTAGTTTTTATTATTGAAGTTATTTGAATATTTACTTATGGAGAGCTCAATTGAAATGTGCCACGCATTAACACCCTCCCTCAATAAAATTATCTTTTATTGCATACAAGAAAGATGGACAGACAGACAGACAAAGATTTAGGCAAGCAGGCAAATGGAGAGCAAGCCACCCAGCCATGCCAGAGACAGAATGCACTCGAAAGTTAAATATCCATCTATGTAAATACGGTGAATGCATATATATAAGACACTGTGAAAAAAAGTTTAGCATGAACTAAAGGAATGATCTTAAATCAAAAGAAGAATGGTTTCCATTGCCAGCTTTTTTTTTAATGATTTTATTACTGTCCGTCTTTCTCATTCTAAAAAGCTAAAATTGCATCACTTGAATATATCCCTAAATTTAATATCTCTCAGTGTATTTCACCATAAAGGCATCTATTTACCCATGCATGTTTATTGTCTATTGACAATGATAACAGATTGCCAATGCGGATGAGAGGAAAGAAAATAAAATTTAATTTTTTCTTTCATTTTGATGTGAAACATTTTCTTTTCCACCTCAATGCATCACCTTCCAATGCCATGAAATTCATAGCACTCCATCCTAGACTCCATATAGACCAAAATGGAAATGACTTCGAAATTGCTTAGGTATGCATGGAAGGTATGCTTGCTTTATCGCCTTCACACCTTGTAATAGACGAAACTTGAAAAAAAAATATCAATTGTTTTCCTCTCAAGCCAAAGTAGCTCTTTGCCTCCGAAAAAAACAAATGCAAATATCTTCGTTGGGTCTATGGGATGTATCGCTGGATAAGTCTAAATGTTAAATGTGACCAAAGATCCAAAAGGCTAGATAGAAACTTACTCAAGCTTGTCGTCGCATGCCACCACCACCACCACCAGAAAAGTAGTTCCCCAAAGATCAAACCGCTGCTGATAGTGCATAAAAAGCAGTCACTAAACAATCGCCAAAGCAAGCAAAACACCAAAATGACAAACTAGCTGCTGAACACACTATTAACGTTCCACAGATACCACTCAAATTTACCAAATTTGGCAGCAGAGAGTTATAATTTACCATGTCACCAATGTTGAAAAAAAAACAAAAAAAAAATCTATGAAGGAGGTATGCACGCAGGCGCACATTGTCGATACCTAAGATAAGGCTCCTCGCAGTTGCATTCGATGAATAATTTTAGGAAAATCCAATAAAATGTTGTTCATAAATATCTTTTGAATGTTTGCAGACAATTAAATGTTTATTGTGACACGAATGGGTCGGTCGGTTGGTTGATCGCACGGTCTGCCAGCTCATTGGAATGAGCACTGCGTTATTTTGTCTGACAATTTTCCGATATATTTTAGTGTAACTTTAATGCTGTTAATGTCTGTGTCACAAAAGATAGAAATCTTGATACGCTCTCCTAATAAAGGCAATGTTGCATTTGTCAAATTGGTCGTCAATTAATGCTTTTTTTTTGCCTGGGGGCAAAGCACACCTTGTATGTGTGATACGGAGGTAGAAAGGCGATTTTTCTCAGCCAGACGATATGTAGTCGCTTTGACAAAGAAGCTGAGTTGATCGTATTTGAAGGGAATAAAAAGGACCTAAAAAAGCTTTCTTATCCAGCTAAGATAAGATGAACCTCATGAAGAGGTTAGGAATAATATCCTAAGTTGCAAATTTTTCCCATTTAGGATATTATTCCTAACCTCTTCATGAGGTTCATCTTATCTTAGCTGGATAAGAAAGCTTTATTAGGTCCTTTTTATTCCCTTCAACTACGGTCTTTGTTTCAATTCAGCTTCTTTGTCAAAGCGACTACATATCTTCTGGCTGAGAAAAACGCGTTTCTACCTTCGTATCACACATTATGGAACAGGGGCAAACTTCTCACATATCAATGAGTGCAGTCCGATTCAAGTTTAAAGCTCAATAATAAGGGGCCTCCCTTTTTATACCGGAGTCCGAAAGGCATGACACAGTGCAACACCTCTTGGAGAGAAGTTTTACATGGCATAGTGCCTCACAAATGTTGGCAGCATTAGGAGGGAAAAACCACCGCTGTACATTTTTTCTGATGGTCTCGCCAGGATTCGAACCCAGGCATTCAGCGTCATAGGGGGACATGCTTCCCTCTGCGCTACGGGTGGCCTCCTAGGAATAATTAGCACTTACGCATAGTATTAGAATTTATAAGATTGAAGCCCTGTATTGAAGTTCATTGCGTCGCTGTGGGATTCAAAATCAAGGCTCCGTCGTGCCCTGCTGTCGAAACAAAACAGTTCACCATAAAATGTCGCAAAGTAGGAGAAAATCGAATTCCGATTTCCTCCCTTTGTGTTGTGTGGTGAGGAAACCTCCACCATTCCATACATTGATGTCACTCTTTTTATACTCTCCACCATAGAATAGGGGTATAGTCACAATTTGGTGCGGTTAATGGGCTGGTGGCATCATTGGACCGTACTTCTTCAAAGATGATGCGAATAGTAACGTAACTGTGAATGGTGAGCCCTACCGTGAGATGATATCCAAATTATTTTTTGCCCAAAATGCAAGAGCTGGACTTGCATGACAGTTCGGTGAACATTTTATTTTACGTTCGAGACCGGTCAATTGGCCGCCTAGATCGTGCGATTTAAAGCCTTTAGACTATTTTTTGTGGGGATATGTCAAAGTTCATATCTATATAGACACCCCCGCTTCAATTGACGCATTGGCAGGCAACATTAAAGCATTTATTCGTGAAATCCCGACCACAAAAAATTGAAAAAGGTATGCTTCTGCCCAAAGAGATGTCGCTCTACGTTAAGTCGTCCGGACTCCGCTATAAAAAGGAGGTCCCTTATATTTGAGGTTAAAATTGAATCGGACAGCACTCATTGACTTGTGAGAAGTTCCTTAATGGAATGTTCATGGGCAAATTTGCATTGCATTGCATTTTTCACTTTTACAAGCATATAACTTAAGTTTTTTTTCAAATTGTCTCCAATTTCCAATCACAATTGCCAATTTTTTAGTAATATACAACAAATTCGAAGTTCAAGATTTTGAATGGATATATTCAAAAGTTAAAAAATTTTAATTATATATCAGCAGACAGTGTTTTTCTGATATCAGCAGACTAATTTTTCGGGGTGTACCACATCTGGTATATATGTAAAACACATTTTGTCATAACCCGATGAAAAATGCATAATTTACGCACTCATAGCAGCTTTATCGAAATATGCTTTATCCAAATATAGACCGATCCGAACCATATACAATAGGATACGGATGTCGTAAAGTCTAACATAAGTCACTGTGTCAAATTTCCAGAGATCGGTCAATATGGCAGCTATACTCAAATCTGGACCAATTTGGGCCAAGTTGCAGAAAAATGTTGAAAAGCCTAACACAACGCACAGTTCCAAATTTCGGCGAAATCAGACAATAAATGCGCCTTGATACAGCAATTCGACCCCAAGTGTCGGGAGATCTACCCCACCCGTGTTTATCGATTGGGACCATATGGGCATCAGCCTTTTAAGGGCTGAAAACCTTAAATCCAGAGATCGGTCTATATGGCAGCTATATCCAAATCTGAACCGATCTGGGCCAAATTGAAGAAAGATTTGGAAGGGCGTAAGACAATTCACTGTCCCAAATTTCAGCAAAATCGGATAATAAATGTGGCTTTTATGGGCCTAAGACCCTAAATTTTAGGATCGGTCTATATGGCAGCTATATCCAAATCTGAACCGATCTGTGCCATATTGCAGAAGTATGTCTAGGGGCTTACCTTAACTAACTATCCCAAATTTCGGCGACATCGAACAATAAATGCGCCTTTTATGGGCTGAAAACCTTAAATCGAGAGATCGGTCTATATGGCAGCTATATCCAAATCTAGACCGATCTGGGCCAAATTGAAGGAGGATGTTGAGTGGCCTAACGCAACTCACTGTCCTAAATTTCAGCAAGAACGGATAACAAATGTGGCTTTTATGGGCTGAAAACCTTAAATCGAGAGTTCGGTCTATATGGCAGCTATATCCAAATCTGGACCGATCTGGGCCAAATTGAAGGGGGATGTCGAAGGGCCTAACCTAACTCATTCTCCCAATTTTCAGCAAAATCGGATAACAACTGCCCCTCTTATGGGACCAAAACCTTAAATCGAGAGATCGAATTATATGACAGCTATATCCTAATCTGGACCGATCTGAGCCAAATTGAAGAAGGATGTCGAGTAGCCTAACGCCACTCACTGTCCTTAATTTCTGCAAAAACGGATAATAAATGTGGCTCTTATGGGCCCAATACCTTAAATCGAGAAATCGGACTATAAGGCAGGTATATCCAAATCTGGACCGATCTGAGTCAAATTTCAGCGAAATCGGAAAATAAATGCCCCTCCTATGGGCCCAAGACCTTTAAAAGACAGACGAACGGACAGACGGGCGGAAATGGCTAGATTGTCTTAGATTTTTACGACGTCGGCAATGGATATGACGGAAGGACTAAATGAATATACCCCTATGCTTCAGTGGTGGTTATACAAAGGATATCGAAGGGTTCAACACAACTCACTGCCCCAAATTTCAGCGAAATGGGCCAACAAATGCGATTTTCATAGTTCCAATACCTTAAATCGGCAGATCGGTTTATATCGCAGCTATATCCAAATCTGGACCGATCTGAACCAAATTGAAATAAGACGTCAAAGGGTCCAACCCTTCCAAATCTTCCAAATTCCAGCGAAATCTAATAACAACGGCCTCTCCTACAGGCCCAAGACCTTAAATCGAGAGATCGGTCTAGATGGCGACTATATCCAAATCTGGACCGATCTGGACCAAATTAACGAAGGATGTCGAGTGGCCCAACACAACTCACAACCCAAATTAACGAAGGATGTCGAGTGGCCCAACACAACTCACTGTCCCAAATTTCAGCAAAATCGAATAAAAATGTGGCTTTTTTGGGCCTAAGACCCTAAATCAGCGGATCGATCTATATGGGGTCTATATCAAGACATAGTCCGATATAGGCCATCTTTGAACTTAACCTGCCTATGGACAAAAAAGGAATCTGTGCAAAGTTTCAACTCAATATATCTATTTTTAAAGACTGTAGCTTGATTTCAATAGACAGACGGACCCACGGACAGAGGGACATGGCTAGATCGTCTTAGATTTCAAGAATATATATACTTTATAGAGTCCGAAATGGCAATTTCGATGTGTAGCAAACGGAATAACAAAATGAATATGCCCCCATCTTTCGTTGGCGGGTTTAATTATGAAAGACATGCCCTTTGTTTGTTAGTTTGTTTATTCCGAGTTGACCCAATCACGGATGAACCGATTTCCATGAAATTTTACAGATTGTAGAGTTTGGCCCCCTGGTGAAAATAGGATACTTGAATTTGTGATATCCGCTAGGGGGCCCTAACTCCAATTTTCAAAAACGCAAAATCTCTGAGATGGGTGCATTGATTTATGCGAAATTGTGAAATAAGGTAACCCAAAAACACAAAATTGGTACAAAACTTTGGGGTCGAACAACAGAGGGGGACGCCCCACTCCAAAACCCACCCTAACCGACATGTTTACCGATAGGGGCAATATGGGCATCAAACGAAAGGTAATTAAGAGTAGAGTACGAACTTGATAAAACAATTTGACCACAAGTGTCGGGGGGCCCGTCCATCCGCCGCCCACCCCATGTTTACCGATTGGGACAATATGGGCATCAAACGATAGGTATTTAAGATTAGAGTGCGAACTTGATACAGCAATTCGACCCCAAGTGTCGGGGGGCCTGTCCCACCCCATGTTTACCGATTGGGACAATATGGGCATTAAATGAAAGGTAATTGGAAGTAGAACACGAAACATATGTACAAATTTGGTGCCTACTCCCAGGCTGGTTGGTCCACCCCAAAATTATGACCCCATTTAGACATGTATACTAAACGGGACAAATATGGAATTGTAATGAAATGCATTGGAGATTTAAATACGAATATAAATTATTTTCAAATATGGACCATATAAAAAGGGGGCCGCAAACACTTAAGGATGCAGTGAAGCACACTGGTCCAGCTAGCATTAAAATAAAATTTTTAGGGTAGATTTCTGTCAGTTGAATATTCAACGGCTTTACAAAGGCAAGTGAATATAGGGGACTACGGAATCATCCAATAATCCAATGGTTCTAGGCAAGCTTACCGATTTACTTACATATTGATACCCATTACCGCTTATCTCGAGGCCCTTATTTGACTTTCACCCAACACAGATTAACATTTTTCTAAGACAGCTCCATTTTGTAAGGTAATTGTGTCACATTTTTGGATGTTTAAAATGTTCATTAATCCTTTCCTAAGAATCAAGACTGACTCTTTAACGGTAAAACAGCAACATTCTTATAAATCACCTCTATTGAAATTTGATATATATAATGAAAATCATAATTTTACAAGTCCCTGAAAAACCATAACCCCCACATTAGAAAATTAACTTAAGGCCAAATCAGAAATACGGAACACGTTCACCAAGTGTTAAGTGTCAAAGTGCTCAAGCCTCACACAGAGCATAATAATGGCATTTTGGTGTTGGTGGTGGTGGTAGATCTCCAATGCATGTGTTGGGGGATATTTGAAATTCAATATCTGCCATGCATCTCCATGTGAGGGTAGCCTCCATGGAGAGTGAATTTAAAGCTGGACTTAAAAACGGTCCAGCGGATGGGGAAAAAGAAGGGATTTCAATGTATGACATGGGTTTTTTCAAACATTTTTTTTCCCAAAGGTGTTAAATGGAAAACAAACAAACAAAACTGAAGCCCCATGGATTTAACACTTTCGTTTTTCTTGTTCGGTTTAGGTTTCTTTCATTGATGTTTCTTCCTTGTGGAAAATAAAACGCTTGGGGAAAAAACTAAAACGGCTTTAAATAAATCGTTAAGAAAACTGCGCTGCTGTTTGGTGATAAATCATATTTAAAAGATTGGAAATTGTTTTCCTACCTCTACCACAGGGACTCAGTGAGTTTCGAGTTAATTCTATGAAAAGCCATAAATTATGGAATTATGAGCCATAACTAGCAAATAGGGAGAATCGAGAAGCAACGCACCATTACACGTTTTATAAGTTTTAGCCAAGGTGATTGGAAACAAGAAAAAACCAAACAAGCAAACAAACAACGCCAGCAATGGTTTTCGAGTAGCCAAGGAAATAAGAAATTAAATATGTTTATAACTACCGAGTCCTACTTGGTTTTTTAGCTCCTATTTCATGGCATTTTTGCCTCTCTTTTTTTATTATTATTTGTACCCTTGTGAGCATGAACATGTTTCAAATTTAAAAAAAAAAATCCTTTTGAAACCAACCAAGGGCCGACACAGACAGGTACCTCTACTACAAACTAAGGGTGCGATGATTTCCATAAGGCTCTTGGCATAAGTCCTGGCGTGGCCAAGACATCACGTCTGCCATAAAAGTAATTAAGGATGGGAATAAAAGAGGAGGAAGGAGGTATATATCCAAAATATATGCGAGTATTAGCAGACACGTCCGGCTGTAAAATACGCAACAGAAGGTTTTGCCCCAACAAAAGGCAAGGCAATAAACTTAAGGGGAAATGTGGCCATAATTTCGGAAAATTAAACAAAGAAAAAAAGGAAACAAAATTGTAAATTCAACTGTGTATGCAAAACTTAGAAATGGATTATAGATGAAGAGCTTAAGGTATGCCAACATTCGAATGTGAATATTTTACGTCCAATCGATTAGTAGGGACCTAATGTTCTCTTCAGATATTTTACAACATAAACAAAAAACAATAAAGTATTTAAATGGCAAATGGCAGGACGTGGTCAAAATGGCAACAGTCTTCTAATTGAATTATTGGTTTGGGTTTGGGATAACCAGAATTTTATGGAGTCTACTCGTTGTAGATTTTGGGGAACAGAGTGTGTCATATCGATTTGAGTACATTACAGTAAACAAAAATTGAAAAAAAGCTCTTTGGGCAATTAAAGGAATGCCATACTTTGCAACAAATTAAGTGAGAAGAACTCCCAAAATTAGAGCTATCTTAGAAATTTACAAGCTAAAGTTACAACAGTGACAGAAGTTTAGCTAAAACGGATAATTGGTGTGTCTTCTATAGCAAATGCAAATTATCTCCATGAACATTCCTCTAAGGAACGGGGGGAAACTTCTCACATATCAATGAGTGCAGTCCGATACAATTTTAAGCTCAATGATAAGGGGCCTCCGTTTTATAGCCGAGTCCGAACAGCGTGCCGTAGTGCTACACCTCTTTGGAGAGAAGTTTTACATAGCATAGTACCTCACAAATGTTGCCAGCAATAGGAGGGGAAAACCACCGCTGAAAATTTTTTCTGATGGTCTCGCCAGGATTCGAACCCAGGCGTTCAGCGTCATAGGTGAATAAGCTAACCTCTGCGTTACGGTGCCTTCTACAGCATCAAGAAGTAAAATCAGGAGTTCGGTTTATATGGGAGCTTTATCTAAGCAAGAACCAATTTGGTGCCTTTACAGTCCCAACCGACCCACACTTATGCAAAATTTTGAGCGGCTATTGGACATGACCAGAGCTGGTACACTTTTTGACACTCATTGTAGATACCTTATCAATATTTCGAGTTCTTACAATCAGTATGACACAATTGTCCCCCACCATCCATCCTATGGTGGAGGGTATGACAACAGTAAAGGATGAGAACCACTATTTTAGTATACACGTTAGATTTTATGGATATTAAAATCCACGTTTCTCCCCTAAATAGTTATAAAAAACTCTTTATTATAGGATAGGGGTATACTAATTTTGTCATTCTGTTTGTAACGCCTCGAATTATGCGTCTGAGACCCCATAAAGTACATATATTTTGATCCTCATGTCATTTTAAGTCGATCTAGCCATGTCCGTCCGTTTGTCCGTCTGTCTGTCGAAAGCACGCTAACTTTCGAAGGAGTAAAGCTAGCCGCTTGAAATTATGCACAAATACTTTTTTTTAATGTATGTCGATTGGGATAGTAAATTGGCTAAATCGGTGCATGTTTTGATATAGCTGCTATCTAAACCGATCTTGGGTCTTGACTTCTTGAGCCTCTAGAGGACGCAATTCTCGTCCGGTTTGACTGAAATTTTGCACGTGGTATTTTGGTACCACTATCAACAACTGCGCCAAGTATGATTCAAATCGGTTCATAATCTGGTATAGCTGTCATATAAACCGATCTTGGATCTTGACTTCTTGAGCCTCTAGAGGGCGCAATTCTCGTCCGGTTTGACTAAAATTTCGCACGTGGTGTTTTGGTATCACTACCAACAACTGCGCCAAGTCCATGGTCCATGTTTTGATATAGCTGCCGTATAAACCGATCTTGGGTCTTGACTTCTTGAGCCTCTAGAGGGCGCAATTCTCGTCCGATTTGACTGAAATTTTGCATGTGGTGTTTTGGTATTACTTCCAATAATTGTGTTAAGTATGATTCAAATCGGTTCATAATCTGGTACAGCTGTCATATAAACCGATTTTGGATCTTGGCTTCTTGGGCCAATAGAGCGCGAAATTGTCATCCGATATGGCTGAAACTTTGCATGAGGTGTTTTCTTCTGACTTCCAATAACTGTGCTAAATATGGCGCAAATCGGTCCATGTTTTGATATATCTGCCATATAAACCGATCTTGGAACTTGACTTCTTGAACCACAAGAGGACGCAATTCTTATCCGTTTTGGTTGAAATTTTGCATGTCGTGTTTTATTATGATTTCCAGTAATTGCACTAAGTATAGTTCAAATCGGTCCATTACCTGATATAGCTGCCATATAAACCGATCGGCGGTCTTAACTTCTTGAACCCCTATAGGGCGCAATTCTTATCTGATTTGGGTGAAATTTTGCACAGCGGCTTCTCCCATGACCTTCAACATACATGTCAAATATGGTCTGCATCGGTGTATAACCTAATACAGCTCCTCTATAAAACGATCTCCCCATTTTACTTCTTGAGCCCCTAAAGGGCGCAATTTTTATTCGATTTGGCTGAAGTTTTACACAATGACTTCTATTAAGGTCTCCAACATTCATTCCATTATGGTCCGAATAGGACCATAATGGAACTTAAAGATCCGTACGCTCGTTCCGCAATCTATAAGTTTGCGTGTTTTCGTCAGGCGACAGGTGCATGTTTAAATCGAGTTGGAAAGTCAATGCCGTTATGAAAGTTTAAACTTACTTTGAGGTGCAAAAGCTAAACAAATTTTTTCCGTGAATAATTGGTTAAAATTCCCGAAAAGGAATTATTTTGCTTACCTGAAAATAAAAAGAAGAAAAGAAACTTTTAATATTGAAAAATGACGAAACAGCAAAAATGTTTGCTAAAGCAACAGTTTTTGTTTGTCAACTAACAAAATCTGCTGTTTTATATGCAAAAATCTGCTAAAATTTAAAAAAAATATGATGAAAATTGAAAAAAATTGCCTACTGAGCAATAAATCATTCTCGAACTTCCTTAAATCAGACTGTGCCAAAAAGACACATCACCATTTACCAACCGATCCTATTAAAGAAAACAAATAAAAAGGCATTAAGTTCAGCCGGGCCGAACTTTAGATACCCACCACCTCGGGTATATATGTAAATCCCCTTTCGTCACAATCCGGTGAAAATTGGATAACTTATGCACCCAAATTCGGCACGGACGTTGAGTGGTCTAATATATATGTCACTATTCAATTTTTTACAACAAAATATTGGTCTTTTTGACAGATATAACCAATTATAAACCGATCTGAACCATATTAAGGTCGGATATCGTGAAGCTCAGAAAAACTCACTGTTTCAAATTTTAAGCGAAATCGGGTAATAAATAAAGCATTTATGGGCTTCAGACCCTTTATCAGGAGATCGGTCTTTATGGTAGCTATATCTAAATATAGTCTAAACTAAACCATATTTAGGTCAGTTGTCACAGTTAGTTAAACTACTCACTGTTTCAAATTTCAGTAAAATCGAATGAAAAATAAAGTTTCTACGGGCATTAGACCCTTTATCGGAGAATCGGTCTATATAGCAGCTATATCCAAATATGGGAAGATTTGGCCCATTCAAGAATATAACCAGCGTGCATCAAAAAGACGTATCTGTGACAAATTTCAGCTCAATATCTCAATTTTTGAAGGTTCTAGAATGATTACAAAAGACGAACATACAGACACACGGACATCGATAAATCGTCTTAGAATTTTACGACGATCTGAAATGTATGTACTTTGAAGGGTGGGAAATTGATATTTCGATGTGTTGCAAACGGAATGACTAAATGAATATACCCCCTATCCTACGGTGGTGGGTATAAAAAATTCCTAAATTCTGCTTGTGGCAACATTTTCTTTAGTTTACCTACGTATTGTCTCTTATTAATCTCCATTTCTGTGAGGAAAACCCTTTGTTTGGCTTTTCTGGTTATTTTGCCTTTTAACACAACAACAATCCATCTCTGTTCAGTAAGGTAAAATAACAACAGTGCAAAAGTATTTTAAACAGGGAAATGGTGCACAAGTCCCTCATACCTACTTGATGCTGACGACGCATGTATGCTATGTATTGTCTACAATAAAGATGAGTTTATTTACTACGTTAAAAAACGCAGTGCACATGCGCCTCTGCTCAAGCATGTGTGCAATAGACAACAAATGGATAACATCAGTGTATGCAGTGTGGGTGGATGACTGCAATCCTTTTCTCTCATCACCTTTCCAAAAATCTTCTCAGTCATTTTATTCCTCTAACCAGCCCATCAATTAAGCAGCAGTAAGGTTCATCAAACAAAAGACTATTCAGCAGTAGGACTTCTGTTCTGAAATTGCAGAAGAACTGCTGCAATAGCAGCAAAATAAACCACTAGCAGTCATTAGACAGAATTTCTACTGTAAAATATTGGTCGATCGTCTAAGAATTATACTTTCGCCAGGCCGAGTATAAGTTTCTTACATAATTTTAGATAAAATGTTGGTTTCAGAGCAAAAATACCGAAAATTGGGGCTACGTTTATATGGGACCTACGCCCAAAGTTTAACTGATTTGACCCATATTCGATATTTTCGGATTTTATAGGCTTAAGATGTTTAATCTGGAGATCGATCTATATGGTGGTTACATTAAAATATGGACGGGGATGATTATATTACTTTATTTTACTTCAATTTGCCATTACAGAAAATTTATTCCTCAAGCCGAACGTAGAATAGAAGCCCACGCGCATTGATCTTCTGCACTTCTTCTCTAATTTCGGACATCCAGTTTCGAAATGTCGCTCTCCACTTGGTCACTCCATTGACGTTTTGGTCTTCTCCTTTTTCGTTTTCTTTAAAGGTCGCCTTCAAACTACTTCTTTGCTGGAGCTTCTTCATCCATTCTGACAACATAAGCTATCCAACGGAAACGTTGAATTTTGATGGATTTAACTATTCTATCGTCGTCATGCAGCTCGTGGTTCATACGACGCTAGTATATATTAAAAAAATTTCCAAACTTGAACAAAATTGGACATTAAATACGCCTTTTAAGAGCTGAAGATATCGTATCTGGAGTCCAGTCTATGCGGGGGCAATGAAAAGATATAATCCTATGAAGTTCATTCTCGAAAATAATGGATAAAAAAAATACATTTGTGGTAAAATTTAGCTGCCATAAACATAAAACTATGAATCTTACACTTATAATGACGTAATCCCAAAATTTGGCTTGGATATACGCAAACTTTGACACGAGTTATTTATGGCAACAAGAGTAAATCAAAGAGCAATGAATGGTAAAATTGGAAACAGTTCTTACCTAGCTGAAAAATTAGCAAAGCCAAACTTTTTTCAGCTTCTTTTGACTTTTGGGCCATTTGACTTCAAAATCGATTATTCTACTTTTTAATCATTGAAAGTCGACATCGATTTTTTTACCCAAAAAGTCAACTAATCGATCAGTCGACTTTGGGATCCCTTTTCCCTGCTGATGATTTTTCTTAATCGAAACGGAAATTGCCATACGGGAAACCATTCATATGCTTCTCTAGCAACAACACACTTTTGCTGACTTTTAAATGTTTTTTGGTCTACTATTCTTTGAATAGGAAACATTAATCAATGACCTAAAGTTGGACAATATACTGGAATCTGAAGATATTTTAAATAAATTTGTCAATGATTCTTTGTTCCTCGTCAGGTTACTTCAACTAGAGATCTGTACAAGTCGTTTTGTAGGACTAGGACAAAATGAGTTGTGACGAACTTTAATATCGACTAACATTAACTAAGAAATTTTTCAAAAATAATACAAATAACAATAACAATTATCGAAAAAGAATGGTGAGGTATTCTTTTTCGATAATTGTTATTGGTGAACAATATCTTACCCCAGATTGGCGATCCAACCGACCCACCAACCAATTCATTATAACCTCAATATCACTGAACTTGACATCAAGCATAACTTATCCCTCACTAGAGAGCAACTCTATTAAAATATCAATCTCTCTTCATCTCTAAATTCTTCTTATGCAAGTGTTTTCTTTCTCTCTCTCGCTCTCTTTTCCCAATAAAATAAGGAAACAAAAATAAACAAATCCATTATTTAGTTTATATTCCCATTCAATGTATTTCAAGTTCTTCAATACGAATTCCATGGTTGCTGTTGCTTCAGCCAATATTAAGTTGAGTTGATACAACGACGACTTAAATGCCAATGGAAGCTATAAAAACATCGATAAAACTTTGTTTTATTGGTAAAACATTTCACAGTCATAAACTTCTGCTCTCGGACACAAAAGGCAACAACAATAAAAGCTCAATAATCGCAGTATGTACCAGGAGCAGGCAAGCCATTAGCGGCAACTTGCTCTCGTATGGCAGGCAGTTGTTCCCCTTTGTGAGTGAGGTTGCTTCCAGCACACTCAAATTCATAAATAACACAAGACGTTGCTGCTGCTCTAGTTGGCCCTCCAGGATGACGTTGTTGCGTATGTCAATATTGATGCGATGCATTTGCAATTTATGGCACAATAAGCTTCGCATGGAATATTTTTACACGCCATCACCTAACCGGCAGTTGGTCAATGCTCAATTCGCTCAAACAATGAGGCAATGCGAGTTGTATGCACATAGATGTGAAGGACAGCATTGGGTTGTGACAATTTTATGACATTGCCCTGATAACCCAAACGGGATACTTCACTCAGGTGAAGTGGGGGAACCAGTGTCTTGTGTGTAAATTGGCATGAGAAATAAGGACAACTAATCGTGTCATGGGTAGGATGAATGAACGCTTACAGGTAGTTTTAATGTTTTTTTTTAAAGAGATTAATAATCCTTGAAATTCCTTAAATATCATTGACTGAATTGAATGATATTTAGTGGACAGAACTGAAGAGTTGATCAACATCTGTGAGGGATCTCTAATTACATAATCTTACTTTCACATTTTAAATTTTAACTTTTTCTACCCACCATCATAGGATGGGGGTATACTAATCTAGTCATTCCGTTTGTACTTTACTTACTTTAATTGGCCATGACAGAATATTTGTTCCCCTAGCCGAACATTGAATAGCGTTCCAAGCGCCTCAGTCTTCTGTGCTCATTCTAAAATCTCTGACACCAAGTTTCGAGGTGTCTCCCACAACTTGATCTTTCCATCGGGCTTTGGTCTTCCCGGTTTGCGTGTACCACCGTGTTCGCCTTCAAAAGACTTCTTTGCTGGAGCTTCTTCATCCATTCTGACAACATGACCTAGCCAACGCAGCCGTTGTATTTTGATGCGTGTAACTATGTTAACGTCGCCATACAGCTCATATAGCTCGTGGTTCTTACGTCGCCTATATTCTCCATTAACGCAAACTGGTCCATATATTTTACGATGAATCTTTCTCTCAAATACTCCAAACACTGCCTCATCTGCTTTCACAAGTACCCATGCTTCAGAACCATATAACAGCACGGGTAGTATCAGTATCTTGTATAGTGTAATCTTCGTCTGTCGAGAGGTGGCCTTGTTTCTAAACTGCCTACTTAGTCCAAAGTAGTATCTGTTTGCCAGTATTTTTATTCGCTTAATCTTAAAACTGGTGTCATTCATTTCGGTTACGGCAGTGCCGAGGTAGATAAAGTTACTGACTGTCTCAAAGTTGTGATTCCCAATTTTCTTTATCGGCTCGGTTGTGCAAGGCTTTTTGGGAGTTGAAACCATCCATTTCGTCTTATCTGCTATTTACTGCCAGACCCATTTTTACTGACTCTCTTTCGATTGTTTCAAAGGCTGCAGTTACTACTTCCGATGACCGACCTATGATATCGATGTCGTCAGCATAGGCGAGTAGCATGTGTTCTCTTGTGATTAGTGTGCCATATCTATTCACTTCTGCATCTCGTATAATCTTCTCCAGCAGGTTATTAAGGAGATCACACGATAGGCTGTCTCCTTGTCTGAAACCTCGTTTGGTATTAAATGGTTCGGAGAGATTTTTTCCTATTCTTACTGAGGAACGCGTATCAACAAGTGTCATCCTGCAGAGTCTTTTCAATTTTGCAGGGATACCAAACTCAGACATGGCTTGAAATACCTTTGAACGTAAAGGAATATTGAAGGCGGCTTTGTAGTCAACAAAGAGGTGGTAGGTGTTGATTTGTCCTTCTCGGGTCTTTTCCAGGATTTGACGCAGTGTGAATATCTGGTCCAGGGTGGATTTACCAGGTCTAAAGCCGCATTGATAGGGCCCAATTATCTCATTGACTTTAGGTTGTATGCGATGGGGAGGAGACTTATTCCTCTGTAGTTGGCACATTCCGTCTTGTCTCCTTTCTTGTGTACGGGACATAGTATGCTGAGGTTCCAATCATCGGGTATGCGTTCTTCTAGCCAGATTGCGCAGATAAGCTGATGATGAAATAGTTCCCGTCGGGTAACCCGTCGGATCACTGCTACTTGGACCTCATTCTGACTAGGAGTTAAACATTCTATACCATCATCAGGGATTGATACTGTCGTATCCTCTTCGCGCACACTAGCAGTTGGGTAAAATGTTCTTTCCATATCCTCAGCATGCTATCTGCGTCAGTTCCCAGATTTCCTTCTTTGTCTCTGCAGGAGGATGTGCCTGCACCAAAGCCATCAGTTTGATGTTCAATTCTTTGGTAGAATTTCCGGACTTCATTCCGATTCCTGTACATCTCAATTCCCTCACACTCACGTCTTTCCATTTCCTTTTTCTTTCTGCGGAATAGACGTTTCTCCTCTCTCCTTTTCACCCGATTCCTCTCCTTCATCTGGCGCGTTGCTACTGATTGCAGGGTTGCTCTATATGGCGCATTCTTGACTTCACTAGCATCTCGATACTCTTGGTCGTACCATGGGTTTCTTGGAGGAGGCTTCCGGTACCCAAGTGCGGATTTCGCGGCATTTTCTATGGAGTGGGTGATAGTTTGCCATTGCGCCATTATATCATCGGAACAAGGAGTGCTTATATTAAGCAGTTGGGCCTTGCCTTACTGTTTTATTTTTAATTTCTTTATATGAGTAAATCACTTCATTTGTTGTTTAACCTATCACCAATAGTTAAATCAAAACAATATTAAAATTATAAAGAATGCTTTTATACTGACCAACCAACAGGCAAGGCCGACAAAAGAATGACGAAGATTTGCTGGTATTTATTCATAAATCAAATTTTATCTGATTTTCTAGGACAGTGAGCGGCTTCGTTGCATCTCTCTGCTCTCAGACATTATCTGATTTTCAAATTAATTTGTTTCTCGCATTTTAAATCAAAACAAAATGTTCCTGAGTATGAGTTTAAATCAAAAGGAAAATGTCTGTGTGTGAGTTGATATGCCCCTACTAAATCTACATCTTGTTAAAACAACACAGCACACAATGCAAAGACAAGGACCTGTAATTATTTAGAGAGCATTTGCTGGTGTTGTTGCTATCTCCTCTCTTAGTCCAACAAAAGAAGTTAACACACAAAAGAGCAAAAAATCATTGAAATAACAGACAGAGCACTGGCTTAGAATGCACATCCAAATGCCAACCATCATTGTTATCATAGGTGGGATGACATGATAGGTAGTATGGTTGAGAGGTGGAATTATGCGGAAGAGTGCAACTAAAAAGCCTTGGACAAAGCCTATGTTCTCACACTCATTTACACTAGCCACATATGATAGAGCTAGCTTAAGAGTAAAAGATGGTTTTAGAGAAAAAGGTGGTTTCACTGAAAAAAGTGGCGTAAGGCAAAACTCAGCCCTCTTATTTATATGAGTAATCAGAGCTTATATTGGATGGGTTAACTAAATATTGAAATATTTTACTTCAACATCAGGCATTTAATCCCCATAGCCTAGTACTGATTTCGAGTTTTCGCCCGAACAACTGTCAAATAGCACTATAAAAAAACGAAACGAAATGATTTCAACATGTTGCTAGCAATTTTGTCAAATTTCGTAGATTTTAAATGTACATGCCTATTAAATTGCGGCGGAAAATGACAAGCAGCAGTTTACAATAAATTGTGAGTTCAAATTTTTTAAGAAATTTTGTAATTTTTTGTTTTGTTATAAGTTTGTAGCGATTTTATGTGTAATGAAAGACACTGTACCCGTCCAGAAGTCTATGTGACTTTCTAATCCCTAGGAATTCAACAAAAACACCCAATCCAGTGCCCTATTCAACTTAGACCTAACCGCGTAAATAGACGGCCCGGAGAAGTTTTGGACACCCCCAGCCCAAAGCTTCCTCTCTGGGGAGGAAAAAATGCAGGTACATCCAGTGGATCCTGGTCTAAGTCCCCAACTTCTGTCCATGGAGTTGCGACATGATTAGAAAGCATTAGGCGCTGACTCTCTTCCAACGTTACTTCTCCAACTCAATCTCTGGTCAAGAATAACACCCAGGAAAGGACACCTATACACGCCATACGTGTCCTTTTTCTTCTGCATAACACCAGCTGTGTCTTTCTGGGGTTGATGCCAAGCGCTAGACAGCTTCCTCAGCGTGCCTTGAAAGAGATTCGTGATAGTAGAAAGAAAGCGACAAAACAAAATGACGATGATATCAGCATAGGCAATCAACTTCATCCTTTCCTCCACGAAGTACCTGAGAACCAAGAGTCATAAGAGAGGACACAATCATCCTTATCGAACCCTCTGCCGGTGAAGCATTGATTATTCTGCCCTTCAGCATAGCATAAATCTAGTTTGCCAGAAGTGGAGGACTCTCATTTCAACCAGGAAACAGTGTATGAACCCCAAATTTATGTTATTAAAGTCCCTTCTATATCCAAGAAGGCCGCCAAAGTGTAGTCGCCTGTCTCCAAATTCCCCTCTATATAACCCACCAGGTTGTTGTTGTGTAGCCACATTTTCATTTGAAGGTAGCGTTCCTCGTCAAGCTAATATAAGTGAGCAAGCTCGTTGCAGTCCATAGGACCGATCGCTGTAGGAACGTGATGGACATTAGTTATTTAAAGGTGCCAATAACTCGTCTTGTCATATCGAGCATCATAGACACTCAGTATTTAAGCAAGAGCCGGTGCTTGCCGGACCAGACTTTTTACTCTTTGCTGAAATGACTCGTTGGCTATGTCTTCAATAAGTGAGGCATGGATTACTTTATAGAAAGCTGGAGAGAGGAAACGAGCCTCGAGGTAGCTGTTCACCGTATCCGTTCGTTTATTGTAATTTTCATTAATACGAATAAGTTGCCTTGTAATTAAAAAAATTCCAATATCGTGGAAAATTGTTTTTATTTTGGTTGACTGTCAACATACAACTGTTTACTATCAAAACAATGTTTTAAGCCTAATATTGACTTTGAGTTTTCGCCCGAACAGTTTTCAAAACGCATTATAAAAAAACTTTTGTGAAATGGCTACGAAATTTTTCCAAATAAGTACAAAATGATTTCAACATGTTGCTAGCAACATTGTCAAATTTCGTAGATTTTAAATGTGCGTGTCTATGCAACGAACAATGACAATCATTTGATTACAAAAATTGTTAGTTTAAATTTTTTTAGATATGTTGTCTTTTATGTAGAGATATTGGGGATATGAAAGACACTACACCCGTTCAGAAATCTATGTGACTCCATAGTTCCCGCGAATTCAATAAAAACCTCTGCTCCAGTGCCCTCATTCATATTGGACCAATCCGAGTATAAAGAGGGACCAGAGAAGATCGGGGCGCCCCCAGCCCAAAGCTTCCTCTCCGAGAAAGATCAGTTTGGCAATGCCAATGCCATATAGTCGTCCCACGCCATCGACCTACCGCAGAACAAACTCATACCCGAAATCCGAAGAACGCGAGTTCCTGACTCTCTCGGTCAGAAGACTGTACTCAACGCAACGCCCTTCTCGTACAAGTGCAAAGGTCTCAGATCAAGTATCGCATTCAGATCTGCTCTTGGAGCACTCCTCGTTGCCCACTATATCAGCACCGCCACAATACCCTGTACTTTCTCCATCATCCACACTATCGAAAAGGAGATGAATCCTTAGATGCTAAAACGTACACCGTACAAGGAGGCGTTTAACAATCTTAATTACTTAAAGATGCGTTACGGTAGGCTTGGGTCAGCAGAGGAACATCTCAAGAAGGTGTACTGTCTGCTCTACTTTGGAATATAGCCATTAACCATATATTATTGTCTCTGGAAAGAAAGGTATAAAAGTGGTCGCGTATGCTGATGACGTGACAATTGCGGTTTGTATAAGTTTTCTAGCACTCTCAGAGATATACTTAAAGAAGTTCTACGTGCGACAGCGAAATCGGCTATCGAAAGTGGTGCAGGCGTAATTCCGTACAAGATAGAAGTAGGTCTTTTCAGCAGGAGATACAAGTTACTTACAGTGGCATCTGTCACCTTGGGAGGAGGAGGGAATTTTCCATTTACTGAAAGCGCATAGTGTTTGACTAGACAGGAAATTTAACTTCAAATCCAACATTTTTGAAAAGCCAAGAAAGTTATCTTTTGCCCTATACACCTGCAAGAGGGCTATTGACAAATGTTGGGGGTTTAAAGCAGGTGTCATGCACTGGGTATATACTGCAGCTTTCAGACCAAAAATGCTATATAGTGTTGTGGTCTGTTGGACGTGCGCTCCAATGCCATTGGACATCGTGGCTATACAAATTGCTGCGACCTCTGCTGTGAGGCTGAGGGAGCTTTCCCTTTGGTCATGCGGCGCCTACGGACACTGTGTAATTCTTGATACAATTCCCGATTTCCCAGATATTATGGATTACATACTGCCTGAGCCGCTTATTGAGAAAAAGTACTGTATTCTATTCCTGATATAATCTATTGGACTTCTACACGGAAGGCTTTGTACTTAAAACTACCAGTTTGTAGAAAAGTTTGTTTTTAGCTTGGTTGACAGTTGTATGATAACAATGATGTCAACATACAACTGTTTTCTAACAAAATAAATTACATGCCAAATAAAGAAGCTTAATTACAATTAAACAAATTAGCAACATTGTTGGAACCATTGGGAGATTTCACAAACTTTAATTGATGTTTAGCAACATTTTCCGCACAATCGAAGTCAGTACTAGGCTTAAAGCCGAAATGTTTAATATCGGCAAAAATGATTTAAAAGCAAGAGGATAAAAAAATAACTATAAGAGAAAAAAACTGGATGTTGAAAGTGAATTTTATTTTGAGACATAAGATCAATATTTCCTTCTAAGCTAATGGGTGCAAATTACTTAACTAAAAAAATAATATTGAAAAATCATTCTATTCAAAAAAGAAGGCTACATTCTTTGTCTATGTGTTTAGAGTATCTTTGAGAAATTTGGAAATTGATTGATTGTTTTTTTCATAGTTAAAATCAAACCATGCTTAAAATCAAATCTAAGAGGAATGAAATTAAAGTTCTCATTAATTTCTTCAAGTCTACAACAATCTTCTATACATGATTGCTTTATAGTGCAACTGGCAATCCAGGCTAATAAACTAGGCCTTTTTTCTATACAAATCCATTTCTACACATGTATGACTGTGAGTATAAGCACATCACACATTTGTTTTTCGTTTTTTGTGTTTTTGCTGCCTCAACACCAAACATGCTCATATAAAACATTTTCAACATTCTCTGTTACATGCACATGAATAAATTTTTTCCCTTACATTTCATACATTTCCATATAAACAAATGTATGTTTATGTGCTCCTGAAGGCATAGCCACATTTTCCATGTTGCTTTTCAGCATCACCTCCCTTCGGCACGTAGGGAGATTTTGTTTTTTCGTCTCCGCATACACAGGCTATGAAGAAGCAAAAGAAAACAACATTCATCTAAAACATACTCGGAGCTAATGCTTAGCCATAAAAATGCAGATGCAGTGCAATGTTGGCAGATGATATCTATTCTAAGCAATTGTCCCATCCAATATGTGGGCCCTTATACAGGAGGTGGCCAGCGGAAGTATACCGATTAGGATTCTAGGAAATATGGGAAGTTGCCTGTTGGGAAAATGTTGATGATATTTTGGAGTTTTATAAATACATAGTTATTTAAAACGGGGTTTGCTGGTGAAGGCTTTCTAACCTTAGATTTAAATAACACATAGCGATATTTCATGAACAATGTTTTTTTACTTATTTTACTTAGGAAACCTAACAGCAACCAAAGAAGCCAACTACAACCTATGGAAGGCCATGCGCCAAATAAATCAGGCTACCCCAACAATCCCACCACTCAAAAATGAAGATGGATCATGGATAAAAAAAAGCCGAGGAAAAAGTAGAGTTGTTTGCAAATCATTTCGGCAACATATTTAAACCATATTACTCCAGTTCTGACAATGATGAAATTTATAAATTCGAAGAATGTGACAACCAAGACATCAAACCAGTGACATTTAAAGAGCTACAAAATCTCATCGCCAAAGATCTGAGTGCTAAGAAATCTCCAGGTTATGACTTAATAACCGGCAATTTAATAAAAAAAACTTCCACCTATAGCTGTAAAAAAACTTTTTTTTTATAATAAATGCATGTTTTCGTCTACGACAATGTTCCATTAGAATGGAAAGTTGCAGAAGTTATCGCAATCAAGAAATCTGGAAAACCGACCGATGTCGCTACTACCGGTTATGTCAAAGATTTTTGAAAAATTGCTATTAAAAAGACTGCGTCCCTTATTAACAAGTAGGCTTCGCATACCAGGCCACCAGTTTGGATTCCGAAATAATCATTCAACAATACAACAAGTTCACTGAATAGTTGATGTAGCCGAAAGAGCCATTGAAAATAAACTCATCTGCGATGGCGTGTTTTAGATGTGGGACAAGCTTTTGACAAAATTTGTCATCTAGGGTTCTTAACCAAACTTCACAACGATCTTCCAAAGGAATACTATGACATTTTGGAGTCATACATAACTAACCGGTACTTTTGAGTAAAAATAGAAAATAAGTCTTCTAAATTGAAACCAATACAGGCTGAAGTACCTCAGGGGACTGTCCTAGGCCCTGTTTTATACCTTCTTTACACCAGAGATATCCCAAAGCCCCCTGATGCAATGATTGCAACATTTGCCGATGAAACTGCAATTCTTACGAAATTCTGATACTTTTTTAAAAATGCTACAGTCTTTATTCAAAGTGAGAAGTACTTGCCGATAGTTTTTCTTAGAAAAAACTGCGCCCCAACAAAAGTTTTCATGACATTTACGATTTTGACATACAAAACTATCTTCCTCCATTTAATTTCACCTCTAACCTTTCATAGTCTATTTTTATATTTTTAATTTCTTAAAATTTTACTTTAAATTCCTTTACCTATGCCAAAGCCTTTCTCTGATCTGCCCTAATTCACCGCCATAAAATGCTAAGACAATTCGTAGAAAAATCATAGGCCTTTGTTGGGAATTACAATAAGCTGCTTAACAAGAGACAGTGTAAATGAAAGGGAATCCCTTTAGCTGATATAACCTCTCGCTTTCAACCGGCAAGCGACCTTTACATTTTCCCCATGCAAGCCCATATGAGCAGAGGCAAACAATTGAAGCCCTCCTTCTTAGCATCAACCAAAGCCAGAGCACATTGGCCTAATATGCATATGAATGAAAGAATGGCAGGAATGCATGAATGGTAGAAATCCTTTTCATGGCATCCTAGAGCATAAATTTGTTTGTTTGTCTATTTTTTGTTGTTGATGTGTTCGCTAAAGGACTACAAAACACAAAAGCCATTGGCTTAGCAATTATTTTTAGTCGTTTAAGGCCTTGCAATGCTTTTGCTTTTTAGTTTATTATTAAAAAAGAAAAAAAAAAAATTAAAAATAGTTTCGAAAGTAGTAAAGACGATCATGAGATACCTTACAGCCCAAAGGATAAAACTCCCATAGAAATTGAGGGGGTAGGACCCTATAGATCTTAGACCAACGTGTGGGTTGGGGTGAGACGATTTGAACATCTTAAGGGGCCCTTCGCGTTTCAGATTCTTGGGATCATAATGTGCAAAAAAGTTCTCTAGACCATGCATCTACGGGGAATCGAGCCATGAGGTTTGACTTCAGTTTTTTCTTAGACTTTATTCATGTTTTTTTTTTGATATTTTGGCCTATAACAGCCAAACCATTGAAAATTTCGATTCAATACTCAGACAAAAATTGTAGCCAAGACAATAGTTAAGAACTCTCTCGTACATCGTCAAAGCATTGGAATGCTCCTTCAGGCAGTTTTGACTTTGTGAACGTGCAAATTTTTCGCTCAAAATGCAGGTTCGATTTTCAACGCAGACGTATGGTCTAGTGAACTTTTTTGTTCAATACATACAGAAGGACACAGTTGACTCATATATACAGAACTATTGGCTAATCGCAATCCAATTGAAAAAAATCAACTACGGCGTTGTCACTTATATGGCCCCATCGGTTTATACATGTAAGTCAACACACACATGCTATCAGATCAACCACATATGTTCATAAATCAACAACAGTTTTTGCGAATGTTACTTTCGAAACTGTCCCCAGACATCCATGCAACTGTAAAAAGTTTTTGTGTATCGTTGAGAATTAAACATGTGTTCCATCCATCCACTAAACTTAGGGTTGGTAAACATATACAGTTGGTAGGAATGGTGCTCATAACGGTCGGTACATAAAATTGAAAACGCGTGTTCACGAGATCATCCACGCAGATTGTCAATATTTTCAACATCTCCTGTTTATGATAATGCCACCCACCATTGGTGCATAATTCCAGTCTACCAGTGTAGCAGTTTTTTATACCCTCCACCATAGGATGGGGGTTTACTAAATTCGTCATTCTGTTTGTAACTACTCGAAATATGCGTCTAAGAACCCATAAAGTATATATAATCGTGATCATCATAACATTCTAAGTCGATCTAGCAATGTCCGTCTGCCCGTCCGTCTGCCCGTCCGTCAGTCTGTCGAAAGAACGCTAACTTTCGAAGGAGTAAAGCTAGGCGCTTGAAATTTTGCACAAATACTTTTTATTAGTGTAGGTCGGTTGGGATTTTAAATGGCCCAAATCGGTCTATGTTTTAATAAAGCTTCCATATAAACCGATCTGGGATCTTGACTTCTTGAAACACAAGGTGTTTTGTTGTAACTTTCAACAACTGTACTTAGTATGGCGCAAATCGGTATATACTCTGGTATAGCTGCCATATAAACCAATCTTGGATCTTGACTTCTTGAGCCAATAGAGGGCGCAATTCTCGTCCGATTTGACTGAAATTTTGCGCACGATGTTTTGGTATGACTTCCAACAACTGTGCTAGTTCGGTTCATAAGCTGTTATAGGTTATGTACCGCTGCCATATAAATCGATAACGGACCATGAGTTCTTGAGCCGCTGGAGGGCGCAATTCTCATCCGATATGGCTGAAATTTTGCATGAGGTGTTGTGACTTCCAACAACTGCGCTAAGTAAGGCGCAAATCGGTTCATAACCTAATATAGCTGCCATATAAACCGATCTGAGATCTTGATTTCTTGAGCCTCTAGAGGGCGCAGTTCTCATCCGATTTGGCACACAGTTTGCACAAGGGCTTCCCTCATGACCTTCAAAATACGTGCCCAATATGGTTTGAATCGATCCTTAGCATGATACAGCTCCCATATAAATCGAACTCCCGATTTTACTTCTTGAGCCCCTACAAGGCGCAATTCTCATCCGAATGGACTGAAATATTACACAATGACTTCTACAATGTTCATTTATGGTCCGAATCGAACTATAACTTGATATAGCTCCATTAACATAACAGTTTTTATTCATTATTCTTGTTTGCCTAAAAAGAGACACCGCGCAAAGAACTCGACAAATGCGATCCGGGTGGAGGGTATATAAGATTCTGCCCGGCCGAACTTATCAGGCTCTTACTTGTTTATATCTACCTTCAGTTCATAAGCCTTGTAAACAAATCCTTTAAATTGGAATATCCTATCCAGATGTAGGGTACAAACACTTATTAATCATAATGGCATGGGAACTTTAACTAGGAAAATTTTTCCAAAGAATGCAGAATAAATAAATCACTCATATGTGTGATTTATACAATTCAAGGCTTTAAGAAAATCATGGCAAGAAAAGCGCATAAATTTCTTTGCTTTGTTAACCAACTAAAAAGAATTGTTCCCAATGAAAATCTGCGATAACAGATAGGGAAAATATGCTCTTCATAGCGTTTATGCTCTTTGAATTTTCTGAGCATCCATACCCTTTTCAAGCAGTTTGAGTATTACGGCATTTCAAAGAATCCCAAGGAAAATAAACTTCTGGAACTTATAATTTTCTCCTTGCGTAAAAAACACCATAATGCCGCCTTTTGAGTTTTTGCTTGTGGTTGTAATTACAACCACCATTACATTGAAGAAATGCTGTACGAACAAATGGAGAACAATAACAACAAAGAAACCAGGCAACAAACAACAATTAAATTGCTTGAATAAACACTCTGCTTAAGTCAACTTAAGGCAACCATACCCAACCTTAATGGCCCAAGGTCCGTCCATCCAGTAAGGGGTGCGAGCCAAAGAAGGCCAGGCTAGAACAATTACTCATAAATCTCATGAAGTTCATGTTCATCAGAAAGTAAATTTCACTTACACCATTCATTATGCATGGATTCGCCAACCAAATACTCCAAGGGTACAGAGAGAGAAAAAGAAAGCGAAAGGAGGAGAAGATTTTTACAGAAACATTGCATCTCCGAAAGTTTAAATAAAATTTAATGATAATTAAAATTAACAGATGAACAAAAATCATGTGTAGTACGGAAGAATTGTAATTTGTCACAGAAAGAATGTCTGTTATTACACAAAAATACATGCATTGGGAAAAGTACAGCTAATAGACAGGGTTGTCGAGCGTGATTAATGTGGTAATTGTATCATAGATGCGTTTTCGCTATTAAAACGATTCAAATGCAACATACCAACACATGGCCCTTGAAGCCGTCACACCTAATATCGTTGAAAAGTCTTCTAACGAAAGACGAAACGCGTCCCATCTTTGGCTTTCCTTTTCCTTTTGCATCTCCGATCATTGAGCTCGTCTCGAAAGAGAAACATAAAAATTTGATTTTTTTTCAAAGACAAGATATCACAAAAAATTTTCTCTAACAGAAACAGCTATGCAAACAAAGGACAGTGAGTGAGTTTTCATATACTATTGGAGCTATATCAGGTTATGGACCAATTTGGGCCATACATGGTTTGGATATCGCAGATCATAGTAGATATTATTGTGCAAAAGTACAGCCAAATTGGATAAAAATTGCGGCCTTAGTTTTTACATGGAAAGCACCCAAGAAATGTCGCTAGCATTAGAAGGGGATAACAACATCTAAAAAATAAAATTCCGATGTTCTCGCCAGGTTTCGAACCGAGGCGTTTAGCGACATAGCGTGCTAGCCTCTGCACTACGGTGGCCTCCAAAATCGACAACATCGATTACATTTTACAAATTTGTTGTAAAGGGGAAGGCCTCTCTCCCCTTCCGATATCTTGACCCGTTTTAGTTTGTAATTTTATGTTTACTGTGTATCTTCCAAATTTACCCTATTCTCAAACTTATACCGCTCTCACCCAAATACACACACACACATACACAAGAAGTGAATGTATAGAAAAATTAATTGTTTGTTTAGTATTTTTTTCACAACAGCGGATCTTTTGTGTTGAAAAATGATATGGACCAAACATTTGAAGTTAACAGTCAAAGACATTCCAAGGTTAAATTGCCATTCATGTATTACAACATCATCAACACAGCAACTGCCACTTTCGCACTTTCCACCTCCCCTCATTTCTATGGTCATCTACATGTGTGTGAGTGCGTGCATGTGTCTTTTTCCCTAAACGAGCAGCTAAAAGGATAGAGCTGCCAAAATACCAACACAATCAATAAAAAAGTAAATAATCGCTTTGCATTAAAACTAAATAACCGACCACAACTTTGAACTGGAAGTCAATTTTTCTCGCAGAAACTTTCCATGCACGTCCGGAGGCTGGCAAAATATTTTATGAAGGATCATTAACCGCAATAACAACACGAACATTTACTTATTTAAATACCAGGCGAAAAAACCACACAAATAAACATAAATAAATGCACGCTCTTTTATGCCCTGGGGGGGAGAGGAAAGAGAAAAATGATTTTCCTTGCAGGGAGAAACCAGTGCAACGTTTCTACATGTGATGAATGGAAAATAGAATTGAGTTGAAGATGGGGGGGCATAGAAACCGAAACAAACTTCACATGGTTCTTGGCTAAGACGAAGCAACCACTTTGGGTAGTAAGTCAAAAACATGCAGCATTACAAATATTGGGTGCAGTAATAAGCAATGGACGTTTAAACCAAAACCTAGTCTCGCTGTGAGTTGTATAAAGTTGGAACAATTTCCCCTGTAGAGATGGCACTGTCAAGGATCAAGCAAAATTAATTTTCAAATAAGACAATCATCTTTGTCCAGAGAGATTGAAATTTAGGGAGGTTCATTTTTGGTGGTTATCGAGTCCAAATTAAAGACAACAAGTAAAAAGGTGTTAAGTTCGGCCGGTCCGAACTATGGATACCCACCACCTCGGGTCTATATGTAAACCACCTTTCATCAAAATCCTCATGTCTAATAGCAGTTATATCGAAATATGTTCCTATACTCATAAGTATAGTAGCTATGTCCAAAATTAAACCCATCTGAACCATAAACGACACGGTTGTCGAAAAGCCTAATATAACTCACTATGTCAAATTTCAGTGAAATCGGATTATAAATGCGCCTTTTATGGGGCGAAGACTTAAAATCGAGTTATTGGTCTACATGGCAGCTATATCCAAATCTGGATCGATTTGGACCAAGTTGCAAAAAAAAGTCGAAGAGCCTAACACAAAGCACTGTCCCAAATTTCGGCGAAATCAGACAATAAATGCGCCTTTTATGGGCCAAAAACCTTAAATCGAGAGATCGGTCTATATGGCAGCTATATTCAAATCGGGACCGATCTGGGCCAAATTGAAGAAGGACGTCGAAGAGTCTAACATAGCTCACTGTCTCAAATTTCAGCGACATCGGACAATAAATGCGTCTTTTATGGCCCAAAAACCTAAACCGATCAGGGCCAAATTGAAAAAAAACATGTCGAAGGGCCTCACTCACTGTTCCTAATTTCAGCAAAATCGGATAATTAATGTGGCTTTTATGGGCCTAAGATCCTAAATCGGAGGATCGGTCGAGATTTGGTTATGGCTGCCATCATAACCAAATCTCGACCGATCAGGGCCAAGTTGAAGAAGGATGTCGAAGGGCCTAAGACAATTCACTGTCCCAAATTTCAGTAAAATCGGATAATAAATGTGGCTTTTATGGGCCTAAGACCCTAAATCGGAGGATCGGTATATATGGCAGCTATATCCAAATCTGGACCGATCTTGGCCAAATTGCAGAAGGATGTCGAAGGGCCTAACACAACTCACTGTCCCACATTTCTGCAAAATCGGTTAATAAATCTGGTTTTTATGGGCCTAAGACCCTAAATCGGATGATCGGTCTATATGGCAGCTATATCCAAATGTAGGCCGATCATTTGAATACCGTATTGTGCCGCTCAGACTGCATATAGATTTAGGGTTTTATTTGGAGGTAAACAGACGCATTTCGATATGATATCCGCACTCTATTCCCTTATACCCTTCATTTGAGTTATATATTGTCTCTATGGGCCCATATGTCTGTTTGGAAATATTCTTGAGGGTGGTTGGCCCCCTTGCACTTGACCTCTTATTATACCCATCACCGAAGGATGAGGGTATGTTCATTTTGTCACTTCGTTTGCAACACATCGAAATATTCTTTTCCGACACTATAAAGCATATAAGAGCTACCAATGCATCCAGAAAAAGTAACAGTTTGGTGCGGTTTATAGGTTGGTTGCATCATTGGACCGTACTTCTTCGAAGATGATGCGAACCGAAAAGTAACTGTGAATGATGAACGCTATCATGAGATGATATCCAACTTTTTTTGGCCCAAAATGCAAGAGCTTGACTTGTGTGAGCTTGACAAAACTGTATATGTAGCCTATTGATGTTCTTAGAATTGTGTCTTCGGAGGATCGACATGCTGAAGAAGAATGAATGCGGCCACAGGTCCATTGTAAATTCTGTAGATGAGGAGGATAAATTGAGTAAGATATCCGACTAGGAAGTTCTCAGACCAGGATCGAACTAAGATACGATCCTGCAGCTTTGTTTTTTTTTTTTAAATGAGGAGAATATGGCGGGGATGCTGTGTTTGTGGACGATAAGACCTCGGTCTTCACTTATGGCTCCCAAATGGAGTCAGGGACGAATTTTCTTTTCCTTTTTCGCTGCTCGATATCGGTATGTTGCTAAGAATGCAAATATGCAAAATTTGACCATAAATATTCCATTGAGGATCAGGGGCAAACTTCTCACATATCAATGAGTGCTGTCCGATTCAAGTTTATGACAGGGGCCTTCTTTATATAGCCGATTTCGAACGGTGGGCCGCAGTGAGACTCTTCTTTGGGGAGAAGTTTTTACATGACTGCCATACCATTTTCTCCAATGACATTGTTCCTCATAAATGTCGCTAGGATTAGGAGGAGAATAATTACCGCTGAAAATATTTGCTGTTGTTCTCGCCAGGACTCGAACCCAGGCGTAATGAGTCATAGGCGGACATTTAACCTCTGCGCTACAATGGCCTCCCGTTGCTAAGACTGCACAACGAATATAAGGTTTTTTTCGGGAAGAGGTCTGTGCCGTACGATAGCCACAAATGAAATCGTGGGAAGGGATTCACCGCATTAGAAACTCTGGATTTATGTGGGCAATATATCGTCTCACTAAAGGCTTTAGATTCGAGGACATTAAGGACAAAGTGCATGGCGAAATGTTTAAATTCCCTGAAAAAACCCAGGCTTGCGGCATATCGCTGACTTGGGTTCCTGGACATTAGGAGCTTGCACATGGCGAGCGAACCAATCGCCAATCATAACATTATCGTGCTAAAGACCGAATTTGAGAGGATGGTCAGTGTGGAGTTGAGGGCGACGTGGAAGTCTTTACATGAATGCCACTTTTCCAGGACTCTCTGGGCTACGGACGGCCAAAGGAAGACTAAATAGTTGCTGGCTATCAAAAAGAGGACACTGAGCTCAATGGCAAGAGTATTAACAAGGCGCTATACGAGAAACTCTCATGGAAATCCCGAATAACGTTTATTGAAGATGACTTTTGAATTGAGGTCACGGCCAAATTGCTTGTCAAGAATTGTTATCTCCAGTTTTATTTTCCAAAAGATTCAACAAAAGCCTTAACGTTCTGCCTAATACCAGTAACACCAGTCATTGCCCATCAGGCTGTACATGCAAACTTTACACTGTGTCGATGTGGATAAGCAGTAAGGGTCTACACCCCATAGTCTTTCCATTTTAAGGAGGAGGTTTGTTTTCGATTTCGCCGGCCTTGCAAACTTGAGAGGCTCAAAGAGAAAGAGAGAGAGAGAGAGACAGAAAGACTAGATGCGATGGTTTTGATAGAGGATTCGAAGATATTCAATACGCAATACTTGCGGATGTCAAGACCCCAGATCGGTTTATATGACAGCTATATCAGGTTATGAACAGATTTGAACCATTCTTAATACAGTTGTTGGAAGTCATAACAAAACACCTCAATAACAATTGCGGCTTCCAAGGACACCAGATGTAATTTGAGGAGATCGATTTATGTGAGCCCATAGACTGATTTCAAACGTACACAGCATGGGTGTGCACTATTTCAGCTAGGTTAGGTAAGAGCGGCAGACTCACTTAGACAATTATTAAATCCATTGTGATACCACAATAGCGACAGACCAAGGTTTATGGCGGTAATCGAACCCACGACCCCTGCACTGGTAATCCAAGCACGCTACCAACTTGGCTATCGGGCACGGCGTTGACAAAGTTACCACATTCATTCATAAATGCGAATCAACACACAAATGTTATCAGATCATCCACAAATTTTCATAGACCACCAACAGTTTTTTGTAAATGAAACGTTCACACCCGTTCACATTCCGACAACGTTTAGTGCACAGATTTAAAAATCCATCCATCCCATTGAATGTTTACAAACGCCTTAACACATTGCACCACAGACGATTATGTACGTACAGAGCATCATTTAAGCCTAAGGTTGGTATACATACACATTTTGCCGGGATGATGTTCATAACGGTGGGTGCATGAAACATCAACGCGTGTTCACAAAATCATCCACACTTGTTAACAATATTTCCAACAACGTGTGTGTATGATATGACATATGACAACATTGGTGCATGATTTTGTTATATCTATTTTCTATCAGTGTAGAGGCTCAAATGCTAATCCCATTTTTATGAGAGCTGTAGCCAAAGCTAAACCAATATAGCCCATTAGCAATTCCCATCCAACAACATCAATAAGAATATTAACCGCTATCGGGATTTCCACAGACGGACGGACATGTCTGAGCGTCTTAGAATTAGAGCCGGTAAACAATCGATAATCGCAACATTCGATATTTTCGATAGTTTTAATAATAAATATCGATAGTATTGATACTATCGTTCATTTCCCATTACCTATATTTCAAACGAAAATGAGAAGTAAAAATCAGAAGATTGATATATATAGAAGCAATATCAATGCACAGACCAAATAAAATCTAGGCTAATAAAGTCAGTTGGGAGTCATAAGAGAAAATGATTGTACAAATTTTTGGCCTAATCGGATGAAAATTGCGCCCTCTATAGGCGCAATGTATCTTTAAGGGTACATTCAGTGTAGGATTGCTTATTTTTGCAAAAAATTTAACTTTTGCGATAGTATCCGTCGGAAAAATATCAATCGATATACAGTCAAAAAAATTTAATATCGATAGTGCTATCGATATTTTACCAGCTCTACTTAGAATGCCAAGACAATCGATAACATACATATATAAACTATGGGGTCTCAAATCAATATTTCGAGGTGTCACAAACCGAAGGACTTGATTAGTATGCCCCTTCCCCCGCAATCCTATGTTGCTGGGTATAAAAATTCTTAAATTATTCCCTAATTAGTACCTACCAGCTAATATTTCCTATTTTAATACGCAAAATGTATTAACTCAAAATTAAATTAAATTAACCCTATATGCCTTTAGTGCTAAGGACAGCTTTTCTGTGAATTTTTTCAATGACATACTAAATTTCTTCTTAATTTAAAACCAAAATTCTTCGTAGATTGCGGTACTACGCTTTTCTGTGGAACAAATGCGCCTACCATCTTTTCATCATCAAACCACTTCACTTTCTTAAAAAGGATATTTCAAGTACCACATATTGCGCGCTGTGCAAAGTCAGTCAATGAAATTAAAATTTTTAATATGTTTTAGCCATATATGCATGTGAGTACATGCTAAGAGATTTCTCAATTGGTATTCGCAATGGATGTTTTCGACAAAAAACAACAAGAGTTCCCAGACATTGAAATCGTTTTTGCAAAAAAAAAAAAAAAAACGAAAGAAAAGAAAAAAAGCTGAAAATTAATTTACAGTGAAAGGTAAACATTTTTACCAATTACCCCAAAAAGGCCTATTAAACATGAAAAATTTCGACTTGCCAAACAAAAATGCCAAGGAAAAAGTTTAAGCCAAACCATGGGAAATGCAGAGCAACAGAAGTTACATGTGTACACTCAGAAAAACAGAAAAAAAGTTGTAAAAAATAGCAAAAAATAGCAAAAAACCAGTAAGGAAAGGAAAAAGTCGGGAGGTGACTTCATAATACCTTACACCTACCCTATAGGTACAAAGTGGGAGCTATATGTGATTCTGAACCAATTTTGATGGACCTCGACGGAAGATTTCGGATGGGTTATTTAACTATCCGTATGAAATCTCAAGCAAATATGTTCAAACTCTTATAACTATAGTTGACATATGACATCATTATTGCAAATTACCAAAAATCAGATGAACATATATACGGGAGCTACATCTAAATCTGAACCGATTTTGCCCAAACTTCTTAGATATTGTTGTAGGCATCGAGGAAATGTTGGCAACATTAGTCAAAATAAGCTTGCAGTGGCTCTAGAAGTAAAAATCGGGCGATATACATATATGGCAGCTATATCTAAATCTGGATCGGTTCCTATGTAATTCTCAGTTATATTAAGAGTCATAAGAAAATCATTGCTGCTAAATTTCGAGAGAATCGGTTAATAAATGTGCGCTTTATTGCAATATTTCTCACAATCTGATGAACATATATATGGAAGCTATATCTAAATCTGAACCGATTTCGACCAAACCTTATGGATATTGGGAAAGTTGTCGAGGAAAATGTTGTACAAAGTTTTGGAAAGATTGGTGAATAAATGCCCTTGCAGTGGCTCTAGGAGGGAAAATCAGGCAATATATATATGTGAGAGCTATATCTAAATAAGAACCGATTTCTGTGAAATTCACCACTGATGTCAAGAGCTATAAGAAAATCGTTCCTGCCAAAGTTCGAGAGAATCGGTTAACCAATGACCATTTTATTGCATTACTACTGCAAATCGGACGAACATATAAATGGGAACTATATCTAAACCTGAACCGATTTCAAGCCTACATCATAGATATTGCAAAATTCGACGATGAAATCGTTGTACGAAGTTTTGGGAAGATTGGTCAATAAATGTGCTTATAATGGCTCTAGGAGTGAAAATCGAGCGATATATATATGACAGCTATATCTAATTTCTATGAACCGATTTCTATGAAGTTCCCTAGTAATATCGAGAGTCATAAGGAAATCCTTCCTGCCAACTTTCGAGAGTATCGGTTAATAAATGACCACTTTTTTTGCATTATTATAATCGTCTCAGGCCCGAAATACATAACTGTACCAAATTTGAAGACAATCGGATGAAAAACTAATCTTAGACCGATCTGAACCATACAAGACACGGATGTCGAAAAGCCTAACATAGGTCACTGTGTCAAATTTCAGCGAAATCGGATTATAAATGGGCCTTTTATAGAGCCAAGACTTTAAATCGAGAGATCGGTCTATATCAAAATCTGAACCGATCTGGACCAAATTGAAGAGGGCTGACGAAGGACCTAACACAACTTACTGTCCCAAATCAATGAAATCGGCCAATAAATGTGCCTTTTATGGGCCCAAAACCTTAAAGCGAGAGATCGGTCCATAGGGCAGCTATATCCAAATCTGGACCGATCGGGACCAAATTGAAGAGGGCTGACGAAGGGCCTAATACAACTTACTGTCCCAAATTTCGGCGAAATCGTACAATAAATTTGCCTTTTATGGGCCCAAAATCTTAAATCGAGAGATCGGTCTATATGGCAGCTATATCCAAATCTGGACCGATCTGATCCAAACTGAAGAAGGATGTCGAAGAACCTAACACAACTCACTATCCCAAATTTCGGCAAAATCAGATAATAAATGCGCCTTTTATGGCCCCAAAAACTTAAATCGAGAGATCGGTCCATACGGCAGCTATATCCAAATCTGGACCGATCTAGGCCACATTGAAGAAGGGTGTCGAAGGGCCTATTACAACTCACTTTTCCAAATTTCGACTACATCGGACAATAAATGCGTCTTTTATGGGCCAAAATCTTAAATCGAGAGATCGGTCCATATGGCAACTATATCCAAATCTCAACCGATCTAGGCCAAATTGCATAATGTTGTCGAAGAACCTAACGCAACTCATTGTTCCCAATTTCGGCGAAATCGGACAATAAATGCGCCTTTTATGGGCCCAAATCATTATATCGAGACATCGGTATATATATGGCAGCTATATCTAGACCTAGACCGATCTGGGCCAAATTGAAGAAGGATGACGAAGAACCTAACGCTACTCATTGTTCCAAATTTCGGCGAAATCGGACAATAAATGTGGCTTTTATGGGCCTAAGACCCCAAATCGGAGGATCGGTCTATATGGCAGCTATATCCAAATTAGGACCGATCTGGGCCAAATTGACAACTCATTGTCCCGAATTTCAGCAAAATCAGATAATAAATGCGCCTTTTATGGGCCCAAAACCATAAATCGAGAGATCGGTCTATATGGCAGCTATGTCCAAATATGAACCGATCTGAGCCAAATTGAAGAAGGATGCCGAAGCGCTTAACACAACTCACTGTTTCAAATTTCAGCAAAATCGGATAATAAATGTGGATTTTATGGGCCTAAGGCCCTAAATCGGCGGATCGATCTATATGGGGGCTATATCAAGATATAGTTCGATATAGCCCATCTTCGAACTTAACCTGCTTATGGACAAAAAAAGAATCTGTGGAAAGTTTCAGCTGACGCTAAAAGACTGTAGCGTGATTTCAACAGACTGACTGACAGACCGACGGACATGGCTATATAGTCTTAGATTTTTACGCTGATCAAGAATATATATACTTTGTAGGGTCGGAAATGGATATTTCGATGTGTTGCAAACGGAATGACAAAATGAATATACCCCCATCCTTCTGTGTTGGGTATAAAAACATACTTAAACACACATTAAAGAATATTTAATATTTTAGAAAAAAAAACTAAAACATTTTAAAAAGTGTTTTACAAAAAGTGTCTTGGAAGCCACCATTGCGCAGAGGTTAGCATGTCCGTCTATAAAATTGGACACCTGGGTTCAAATCCTAGGGAGACCATAAGAAAAAATGTTCAGCGTTGATTTTCTCCCCTCCTAATGCTGGCAACATATGTGAGGAACTATGCCATAAAAAACTTCTCAACCAAGAGATGTCGCGCTGCGGCTAGAGCTGGCAAAATATAGATGGCACTATCGATATCTAATTTTTTTTGCTGAATATCGATTGCTATTTTTCCGATAGATATTAAGCAAAATTTCAATTTTTAAGAAAACTAGACGAAAATAAGCAATTCGACGCAGAATGTATCCTTTAAGAAACATTGCGCCTATAGGGGGCGCAATTTTCAACCGATTAGGCATCGGTCGACTTTTGCCTTTTCTTACTTTTTCTTTTAATTTTTCCCAGTGTACTTAAATGCTGTTAAAGCAAAGCAAGTAACAAACATTTACAAATCACTGGAATTAATTTAATGCTATTGGAACATTATTGGTCCGCCATGACAACGTTTATCTCCAAGGATGGAGATGAAGATACCTCCACCAATGCAAAAATAAAATCCAAATAGGAAAATGGAGTGGACTATGCATTTCCCATTTACCTATAGCCTTTGGATGTGAAATTTTTGCATATATGAAAGCAACGATGGCCCTGTATTCCAATGATTATATTCTAATGCCCATCAAGCACCGGAGATTTTATCTAAAAACTCTCATATTCCCTAAATCCGGATCTTGTAATCAATTTGTTTGTTGCCACAGCAACCAAGCCAATGGCCCCGAGCTTAGGCGAGAGCTGGGTGAGCCTGAGTGATGGATTTTTGTTTTTTCATCATTTTAAATAATTCATGTGAAAATATTCGAAGCAGCCCCACAGTACACAAATTCTATGCCCAAGCTTTAGTGCCCCTGATCCCCCCTCTAACACTATTCAGGTATGTGAACTCGCATGTTTACATGCATTTTTTTTTTGGCCCCCACCTCAACTTATCTCAAGAGATAAAAATTTACTTCACATTTGAATAAACAATCGAAAAATATTTAAAAGACCTTTTGGCCATTAGCATGGCATGGTTGGTGTTTTGGCTGGCTGACTGGAAGCTCGATTTGTTGGCAGTTGTCTAGATCTCTAAGTAAGTCATTAAAATACGTATTAGCTCATAAACAACACCGGTAGTAAGCTTTATGTAGCACATTCAAGGCATAATTTGAAATTAAAGTGACCAGAGTCAAAAAATGTGAACTTTTATTTTTATACGATTTGATTTGGATTTGGATATGGATTTGGAATTGGATTTGGATTTGGAATTGGATTTGGTTTTGGTTTTGGATATGGATATGGATATGGATATGGATTTGGATTTGGATTTGGATTAGGATTTGGATTTGGATTTGGATTTGGATTTGGATTTGGATTCGGATTCGGATTTGGATTTGGATTGGGATTTAGATTTGGATTTGGATTTGGTTTTGTATTTGGATATGGATATGGATATGGATTTGGTTTTGACTTGGATTTGGATATGGATTTGGATTTGGATTTTTTTTGGATTAGGATTTGGATTTGGATATAGTTTTGGATATGGATATGGATTTTTTTTTTTTTGGATTAGGATTTGGATTTGGATTTGGATATGGATTTGGATTTGGATATGGATATGGATATGGATATGGATATGGATATGGATATGGAAATGGATTTGGATATGGATTTGGATTTGGATTAGGATGAGGATTAGGATTTGGATATGGATATGGATATGGATATGGATATGGATATGGATATGGATTTGGATTTGGATTTGGATTTGGATTTGGATATGGATATGGATATGGATTTGGATTAGGATTTGGATTTCGATTTGGATTTGGTTTTTGATATAGATTTGGATTTGGATTTGGATTCGGATTTGGATTTGGATTGGGATTTAGATTTGGATTTGGCTTTGGATTTGGATATGGATATGGATTTGGTTTTGACTTGGATTTGGATATGGATTTGGATTTGGATTTTTTTTGGATTAGGATTTGGATATGGATTTGGATATGGATATGGATTTTTTTTTTTTTGGATTAGGATTTGGATTTGGATATGGATTTGGATTTGGATATGGATATGGATTTGGATTTGGAATTGGATTTGGATTTGGATTTGGATTTGGATTTGGATTTGGATTAGGATGAGGATTAGGATTAGGATTTGGATATGGATATGGATATGGATATGGATATGGATATGGATTTGGATTTGGATTTGGATTTGGATATGGATATGGATATGGATATACATATGGATTTGGATTTGAATTTGGATTTGGATTTTAGTTTTGGATTTGGATTTGGATCTGGATTTGGATTTGGATTTGGATTTGGATTTGGATTTGGATTTGGATTTGGATTTGAATTTGGATTTGGATTTGGATTTGGATTTGGATATGGATATGGATATGGATATGGATATGGATATGGATATGGATATGGATATGGATTTGGATTTGAATTTGGATTTGGATTTTAGTTTTGGATTTGGATTTGGATCTGGATTTGGATTTGGATTTGGATTTGGATTTGGATTAGGATGAGGATGAGGATTAGGATTTGGATATGGATATGGATATGGATATGGATTTGGATTTGGATTTGGATATGGATATGGATATGGATATGGATATGGATATGGATATGGATATGGATATGGATATGGATATGGATTTGGATTTGAATTTGGATTTGGATTTTAGTTTTGGATTTGGATTTGGATCTGGATTTGGATTTGGATTTGGATTTGGATTTGGATTTGGATTTGGATATGGATATGGATATGGATATGGATATGGATATGGATATGGATTTGGATTTGAATTTGGATTTGGATTTTAGTTTTGGATTTGGATTTGGATCTGGATTTGGATTTGGATTTGGATTTGGATTTGGATTTGGATTTGGATTTGGATTTGGATTTGGATTTGGATTTGGATTTGGATTTGGATTTGGATTTGGATTTGGATTTGGATTTGGATTTGGATTTGGATTTGGATTTGGATTTGGATTTGGATTTGGATTTGGATTTGGATTTGGATTTGGATTTGGATTTGGATTTGGATTTGGATTTGGATTTGGATTTGGATTTGGATTTGGATTTGGATTTGGATTTGGATTTGGATTTGGATTTGGATTTGGATTTGGATTTGGATTTGGATTTGGATTTGGATTTGGATTTGGATTTGGATTTGGATTTGGATTTGGATTTGGATTTGGATTTGGATTTGGATTTGGATTTGGATTTGGATTTGGATTTGGATTTGGATTTGGATTTGGATTTGGATTTGGATTTGGATTTGGATTTGGATTTGGATTTGGATTTGGATTTGGATTTGGATTTGGATTTGGATTTGGATTTGGATTTGGATTTGGATTTGGATTTGGATTTGGATTTGGATTTGGATTTGGATTTGGATTTGGATTTGGATTTGGATTTGGATTTGGATTTGGATTTGGATTTGGATTTGGATTTGGATTTGGATTTGGATTTGGATTTGGATTTGGATTTGGATTTGGATTTGGATTTGGATTTGGATTTGGATTTGGATTTGGATTTGGATTTGGATTTGGATTTGGATTTGATTTGATTTGATTTGATTTGATTTGATTTGATTTAATTTGATTTGATTTGATTTGATTTGATTTGATTTGATTTGATTTGATTTGATTTGATTTGATTTGATTTGATTTGATTTGATTTGATTTGATTTGATTTGATTTGATTTGATTTGATTTGATTTGATTTGATTTGATTTGATTTGATTTGATTTGATTTGATTTGATTTGATTTGATTTGATTTGATTTGATTTGATTTATCCAAAATTTTTTTTCGATTTTGTTTCTTCAAATAAATTTATTTTTTTTTCTGCCTTATACATTTTGGTTGGATAGTTTGATCAGTTTTTCGCCTGGTCACCCCATGCCAGCTATTGAATTTAATAGAATTGATCGCCAAAAGGTCTTTCTAAGTCAATTCCATTCATTCGGTTGCGGCTAAGCCTCTTATGAATGTTTTTCTCGCTGCCAGGGAAATGAAAATTGTTTTACCATAAAGTTGCAAATATGCAAATGCCGTAGAGCTGACCTGGCTATACACGCCCGCCTTACTACCGCTCTGCTCTAGTCCATTCACTGTTGCCTACTTTGCACAGAGCCTACTGTCTTACATGGATTAAATGGCATGAAGTATAGCATGGAAAAAGCCTTTGGCCAATAGGCAAAAAGAGCCAAACATCACCTAAAGAGGTAGTTATCTGCATGTGTGTGCGCAACTGTTCATTAGGCCAAGTGTACATAACGGATTTAAATGGTAAATGGTAGGGCGGGCGGATGGTACCAGAAACAATGGCCTATCTAATGGCTGTGGTGCTGGTAGAATTGTGCTATTAACCCCTTACTTGCGGTATTGCGTGCCATAGACGTGTGGGTATATGTATCTATTTGTGCGCCTTAATCAGTTGTTGTCTACGCCAACGCCTACACTTTGCGCTCTATCGTTCCTTGGCATTGGTCGTGGCATTCGTAATAACGTAATAACTTAACAGTTGCTCCGTTTACAACTCAATTCACAATCGCCTTGTCGCAGTCGCTATTCTTGTTCTTGTTGTAATGGAGCAGTTAGACTTTATCGCCTGGCTCATTGTCGTTACAGCCGTTGTCTTCTTACATGGCATCTTATCCAGCGGATCTATTGCATCCTGCGATTATAGATGTTGGCATTGTGGTGTCATGTATCATCATCACCATCCTCGTTCTCATCCGCATCCCAATGTCAGCATCCTACCCAATTTAAACATAGAATAGTCTATGGTTTTGTTCGACAGCCGTAGTTTTCCTTGTCGCTGTTGGTTTTGGGTTGGCACAGTCATTATTACACTGGCCTACTTTATTTTTTAGATGGGGGGACATTTTAAAAATGAGCTTAAGTGCCACAGAGCAACATCTCTGATGTTCCTGCCAGGCATTCAGCGTCATAGGCGGACATGCTAACCTTTGCGCTACGGTGGCCTCCCATATATGAGTCTTGCATCACGCATCAAGTCCCTTCTATGCAGTTGTTGAAGGCACACCATTCACTCAAACCCTAACTGCAGGCTGAACTAGGAATCGATCAACTGCATTGATAAGTAGTACATGGATCGTGAGGATAGGTTATAATGGCCGTCTGCTATCAGACTAATTGAGACAGTTTGTGTCCATTGAAATACCACAGTAGCAAACGATCACAGCTTCAGATGGGAATTGAACTCACGACCTCTACACTGGTAAGGCGGACAAGAAAGCCACTCAGCTGCCGGTGCGCACATTGCACAACATTGTCTGAATCATTGTCATTGTCACATAGGCTAACATGTTCAGCAATTCATGTAGTCCTGTGTCAACTGCAATTTTCTTTTCATACCATACTGTTACAACTTCCTACGAGATTTGTGAATGTAGTTTCTATCCGTATGGTGTTGTGCATTGCTACACAATAGAAGGGAACATTTCTTCTGCCCCTCAGTTAAAAAAAAGATTCCTATTCTCCGCGGAGGATTTCAGGATTTCACTCATTTTGATGTTGGCTGCAAGACTATTGGCACGAGGCAGCTGAAATGTGTTCTGTGTTACGTGCTCATTCATAAATTTGGTTTATTTTTTCTATGATTTTACTTCTCGTACTAAGCGATTCTAAGAACACTTCCTTTAAAGCCATGGCTTATCCTGTGTAGTGTAATTGAAGCAACATTGGTAGCATACTCTAGCCTTGAAAAAAAAAACATCAGCTAGGTAAAATGTGCTCAGAAATAAAATTTTCACTTAATGATTCTAAGAAAGGGAAAATTATATATTTATTTAAATGGCAGATGTATTTTTAAAGTTTTGGTGCCAATTAAGGAGCTTTAATAAATACAGCATACTTCAAGGGGCATATGAAAATTGTATTAAAAACATTGCATACCCCAAGGAGCCAAGTAATAATAAAATTATTCGTTTTTTTTATATTATCCCCGAAAAGTCTAAAGTAACTGAACTAATTTTTGTGAAAATATCATAGTATGTCCTTGCAGCAAAAGGGAGTAATTCAATATTTGATGTCTGTAGTGGTGTCTGTCCTTCATCCTTATCAAAATCAAACAAAAAAAGCTATCCAACTTTAGCGAATTTACACCAACTCCTAAAGTTAACCTTATATAACGAATCTTGTATCAGGGGTTTTTAGACTAAGAATATTCCAACATTTTCTATTGCATGCCTTATTAATATAGTCATACATTTGTTGCATACTTTAAAGGGAAAGCGAGAGTAAGTGATTATACCGTTACTTTTAACGAAAAAATTATTTCAACAGAAATCTTGTTAGAACAAAAAATTTGTGTAAACAATTTTTACAATCAAATAAAAATACATTATAAAGAAATAAACTTTTAGTAAACGTTTCTAGAGAACTAAAATTTTGTCATAATTTTATAAAAATAATTTTCTTTGCCTTTTTGCTTCTTTTGTTTGGTCACAAAAATTATTTCATTTTGTACTTGGATTACTTTCAGCGTAGACCAATATGTTTTATTCCTCTATTTCAAATAGAAAAGCAAAACAACAAAATTCCTTTAAAGAGTCTCAGCAATGTGGTGTGTTAAACGTATTGGGGGTGGGCTGCAATGTACGCGATTTCGTCTTTTGCCAGAGGTCTCATCAGATTGCGATGCCAGCAAAAGGTAACATGCATGAAAATGAAAATGTTCAAAAACAAACAAAAAATAATGTGAAATACATAATAACAATAAAGAATACTTAATTCTGTTTCAAAATGATGCATTGATGACTAGTTTGTATCGGAATAATGGAAAGTAAACAAACGTTGGGTATGTACGGCACTTTTATCAATTTGACAATGGTGTTGACGAAGATACATGGCGTATCAGAAATCGCGATCCACCATGCCAGTTAAAGTGTTTTGAATAATAACACACACTTGCAATATATCTAAATATACACCGATATGGCCCATTTGCTATCCCCAACAACCTACATCAAAAGTTAGTATCTGTGCAAAATTTCAAGGACACGGCTAGATCGACTCAGAACATCGATACGATCAAGAATATATATACATTATGGGGTCTTAGACGAATATTTCGATGTGTTACAAACGGAATGTCTAGATTAGAATACCCCCATCCTACACGTCGCAGTTTTCTTCCGATCGTCTTCAAATTTGGTACAGGCATGTTCTTCGGCCTAGAGACGAAGATATAGATTTAGATATAGCTCCCATATATATGTTCGTCCGATTTGCAGTAATAATGCAATTAAATGGTCATTTGCTAACCAATTCTTTCGAAATTTGGCTGGAAGGATTTTCTTTTGACTCTTGACATTACCGGAATTTCATAGAAATCGGTTCAGATTTAGATATAGCTCTTATCTTTTTATATATAAAAATCAAATTGTGTTTATTTGTAGGTTTGGTTGTTTGTTAGGGTACTAAATTTTTTGATATCTGAAGGGGGGGCGGACCCTCCCCCTTACCTTAATTTTCAGAAACGCCAAATCTCGGAGATGGGTGGAGCGATTTAAGCGAAATTTTGTGTGCTCTCATATAGTACCCTAAAAACAAAAATGTTTAATCCAAATTTCGGATGGGGTACCTAGGGGGGCCGCCCCATCCTAAAACCTGCCAAACATATATTTAGACCAATCACGACAATATGGGACTCAAATGAAAGTTATTTAGGAAAAGAAAACGTATCTGATATCCAATTGTCGGACCAAGTGTTAGGGGGACCACCCCAAGCCCCAAAACACCCCTAAATCGGACATATTTACCGACCATGGCAATATGGGACTCAAATGAAAGGTATTTGCGATTAGAATACGAATCTTATATCCAAATGTGGGATCACGTTTCTGGGGATCCACCCTTTCCCCAAAACACCCCCCAAACAGGTCTTATTTACTGACCATAGCAATATGGGGCTTAAATAAAAGGTATTTAAGTGTAGAATTCGAATCTGATTTCCAAATATGGGACCAAGTGTTTGGGGGGCCACCTCTCGCCAAAAACATCCCCCAAAGGGGACAAATTTACGTCCATTGCAATATGGGGCTCAAATGAAAGATCTTTGGGAGTAAAGCACGAATCTGATATCAATATTAGGGAAAAGTGTTTATGGGGCCACAACACCACCCAAATAGGAAGTATTTTCTGACCATTGCTATATGAGGCTCAAAGAAGAGGGTTTTTAGAGTAGAACACGAATCCGATATATATTTTCAAGGTCAACTCACTGAGTGTCGTAGCGGAGCAGGCCCGGGTCAGCTAGTATCTAAATATAGTCCGATCTTAACCATATTTGGATTGGATGGCGGGAAGCTTACTCACTGTTGCAAATTTCAGACCCTTAATCGGCAGTTCGGCCTATAAGGCAGCTATATCCAAATATGGTCTGATTTGGCCCGGTCAAGAACTTACCCTGCGTGCAGCAAAAAAACGTGACATCTCAATATCTCAGTTCTAGAAGGCTGTAGAGTGATTACAACAGACGGACGGACGGACAGACACACGAACTTCGTTAATTCGGCTTCCAATTTTTCGACATTCGGAAATATATATACTATGTAGGGTCGTAAATGGATATTTCGATGTGTTGCAAACTGATTGTCTAATTGAATGTACCCCCTTTCCTTTGGTGGTGGGTAAAAAAATTCTAAAATCGAACATACTTAACTCACGAAAATAACGAGAATTTTTTGATCAGGCCTCGTAGCTACCACGTATACACTCTTGCATTTGTGACTTGTTTTAGCCGATTTAGCTGAAATTTGAAACCATGACTTGTATAAGGCTTTTTCCACCTGAGCCTAAACTGTACATCCATGGTGGTATGTATCCAAAGTTTGGCATGACAGAATTTAATGCGTTTTTACTTGTCTTAAATACATTTTTCACGTTTTTTCCTAAGTAATTAAATATCGTTTAAAAAAAAGTTCTGTAAACCCACTTTTCTAGCCATTCAAGCTGCTAGTGAAACGATATTAAACTATAAACACAGCCACCCAAAAGAAACGCACCCCATTTCATAACGCAAAAGATTTAATTCTTAGAAACAATACCTTGCTTAAAGTCTCCTTTTTGCTTTCTTCTCTTAAAGACTCTTCTTTTCGTTAGCTTAGTTACCATTGCCACCTTTTCAGTTTTTTTTTCTTCGTTTCTTTGGTGCTCTCTGGAAAATCCATTCATTTTCCAAATTGCACTCAGTTCATTTGTTATATGGCTTCGTCCATAATATTGGTAATATTATGTCTGAGTTTTCACAGTCATCCTCTTCATCTTCAGTTTCATGGTCTTCGCCGGCATATTCTGGAGCACTTGCCTCATGCTTCAGGTTGGACGAACAAGTTCTGACTTGAAACTCATTCTTTGCCTGAGAGTGTGGGCGGTCCAAGTTGGTTACGCAGTTGGAGTGGCGCGGGGGCTTTGGGGAGTTGGTTTCTTGATTATACACATCTTCGAGAAGATGATTTTTCGTTGGAATTCCATGCTTTAATTTATTTATTGCTGCTGTTGGTGGTGTTGGTATAGAGGATGCTGCTGTTGCTGCTGCTGTTGCGGCTGCTGGTATGGTATGGCTCGTCGTGCGGAAAAACACTGTGCGTTATTATTATTTTATTTTTCTTAATTTCTTTCAGGTGTTTATTGCACGTCTGCTCCCCGAGTTGGCTACATGGATGGCATACAAATTGTTGAGGAAAGTTTATTTTCGTTTTGTGCTCCATGCTGTTGTTGATTTCCTTTCGCATTCGGGGGAATTCAATTTTTCAAAAACACAGAAGAACAACCAAGACAAATAATTCTAAATTTTATGATGAAATTTTGATGAAGGCTGTGTTGTGGTATGGCAAATTTTGTGTACCTTATCATTATTGGGAATAATTTGCTTCAATTCAAGGCCAATGTGATGTGGGACGGGGGACGTTTCGTTTAATGTGGTAAGTGCACATTGTCAGGAAGAAACTTTAAGTTGAGTTAAAAAAAATTTAATTTTTACGCAAAAAAAAAAAACAATGTGCGTAATTTGAATCTAATCTTACAAACCTTCTTCCAAGAATGCCATTTGTCATGTTCTTCTGATCGGTTTATGAGTGTCAATTTCTTTTGGGAAATATACAACCAAGAGTAGTCCAGTGTTTTCTTACCAAAGTATTTAAATCGAAGTAAAGCCTAATATAGAATTACTTTGACGTTACTTTTTATACCCTCCTCCCTATGATGGTGGTATACTAATTTCGTTATTCTATCTGTAACTACTCGAAATATTCGTCTTAGGCCCCATAAAAAATATATATTCTTGAACGTCGTGACATTTTATGTCGATCTAGCCATGTCCGTCTGTCAGTCCGTATGTCCGTTCATCCGTCTGTCAGTCCGTATGTCCGTCCGTCTGTCAGTCCATCCGTCCGTCTGTCTGTCGAAAGCACGATAACTTTCGAAGGAGTAAAGCTAGCCGATTGAAATTTTGCACAAATACTTCTTATTAAAGTAGGTCGGTTGGGATTATAAATGGACCACATCGGTTCATGTTTTTATATATCTGTCTTATATACCGATCTTGGATCTTGACTTCTTGAGCCTCTAGAGGGCGCCATTCTTATCCGATTTGGCTGAAATCTTACATGAGGGGATTTTTTATGACTTTCAACAACTGTGGTAGGTAAGTTTGAGATCGGTCCATAACCTGATATAGCCGCCATATAAACCGATCTGGGGTCTTGATTTCCTGAGCCTCTAGAGGACGCATTTCTAATCCGATTGGAATAAATTTTGCACGACATATTTCGCTATGGCTTTCGATAATAGTGCTAAGATAGGTTCAAATCGGTCCATAACCTGATATAGCAGCCATATATACCGATCTTGGATCTTGACTTCTTGAGCCTCTAGAGGGCGCAATTTTTATCCGATTTGGCTGAAATGTTGCATGAGGTGTTTTGTTATGATTTCCAACAACTGTGCCGAGTATGGTTCAAATCGGTCCATAACCTGATATAGCTGTCATATAAACCGATCTGGGGTCTTGACTTCTTGAGCCTCTAGAGGGCGCAATTTTTATCCGATTTGGCTGAAATTTTGCATGACGTATTTTATTATGACTTTCAACAACTGTGCCAAATAAGGTTCAAATCGGTTCATAACCTTATATAGCTGCCATATAAACCGATCTGGGATCTTGACTTTTTGAGCCTCTAGAGGTCGCAATTATTATCCGATTGCCCTGAAATTTTGTACGACGGATCGTCTCATGACCATCAACATACGTGTTTACTATGATCTGAATCGGTCTATAGCCTCATGGAGCTCCCATATAAATCGATCGCTGTACTTTACTTCTTGAGCCCCCAAAGGGGTGCAATTCTTATTCGAATTGGCTGCCGTTTTACACAGGTCTCCAACATATAATTTAATTGTGGTCCGAATCGGACCATATCTTGATATCGCTCTAATAGCAGAGCAAATCTTTTCTCTTATCCTTTTTTGCTTAAGAAGAGATGCGGCGAATCGCACTGAACTCATTGATATGTGAGAAGTTTGCCCCTGTTCCTTAGTGGAATGTTCATGGGCAAAATTTGCAACAAGCCGTTTACTGGCTTAGTTATTTATATGTCCATAGTGGCATAGGGCGAATTAATATCCGCACCTACCCTAATGTAGTTACTATAACTTCATTAATAGTTATGCTAACGCAAAGCAGCTGACTTGGGTTAAGTTCAATTAACTTCCTTTAAGCCTCGCCACTATTTATAGGTTCGTCATACTTCTAAGTTCAGCACTTCACAACATTCTTGTAACCTTTTGTCTTCAATACCCAGTTTAAGGTGTTACCATCTATGATGCCTGCATTTCCTGTCTGTATACTTTGTATGTTCCTTTTGGCATAAAGCCTTAACACCTTATGTTGCAACCTCAACTCAGCCAACACCTTGCGTTGAGCACTATTCCATCAAACACATCTGTCTGTATTTTGGTTAATTAGTTTTTCATTCATTGCCTCAGAATGTGAATGCAAATGCAGCAACTCAGGCAATAGTGCGTCCGTCCGTCTTCTTTTTTTATTAATGGAGGTTTTTTTTGAGAACTAACTATTGTTGTTGCCCCCCTCCCCCCAGTTTGCCGGAAAGTTGGTTTTTCAATTTGTCTCCCTGTTTGTGGCAGGTCTTACAGCAATGGCATGTTGCTTAAAACGTTTAAAATGTTATTAAAAGCCACATAAAACAATTGCTGCTGTTTACCATATGAAATGTTATGGCGTGGCAATGGCACTTTAAGGCAACTTCCCAACAACATTCTCCAACAGAAGACTGATGGCAACAGCTACAGCGACAACGACAACGGCGCTAGGCGACAGTGTTTCTTTGTTTCTGTGTGTGCCTCTGGAATAAGGTGTTGCTACTTAGTCTAACTACTTGGACCTACCTGCTCTTGCTTTTGTTGGGGGGCGGCGCTAATTGTGGGTGTAATGAGAATTCCATGGGAAACTACTGCCAAGGAGTGCTGCCTTTGTGTATGGCTGTGATGGAATATGTCATGGCAACATTTGCTTGGTTTGCCACATGTTTTGAACTTGAGCTAATTACATTTTAATCGAAATTGAATAGAACATTGGATGGGTAAAACATTTTTTGAAATACCGAAAAAAAACAAGGAAACTTGCAACAATGATGTGAGATATGGAGAAAAGTTTTCTGCCAATGAACATTCGTAGGAAGAATAGAATATTGAGAATATTTATTGTCGTCTTATTAGAAAAAAAACGGAAAAAGGGACTGTTCTAATGTTGACAACCGAATCTGCAGTGGTAGACATCTAAGTAGTGGTAGATGTATTGGAAAAGTACAAGGCCGTCATAAACGTTTTACAGGATTTTCAATGGACCGGCAGCGGCGCTAAAAGATTATCGCTGATTTGCACTTGACATTAAATTCATGCTAGATAGGAAGGGAGAACATCTTAGCTGCAATCGTCGGAAAATTAAGTTTTTACTAGAGAAGGTCCCATAACCATCATTGAGGTTAATAGACTATGCCGTGGTGAAATAAATGCCAGCTGTCAGCTCCAAATTTAAAAATAGTGCTATTCGGTAGGCTATTCGGAGGCCACCGTTGCGCAGAGGTTAGCATGTCCGCCTATGACGCTGAACGCCTGGGTTCGAATCCTGGCGAGACCATCAGAAAAAATTTTCAGAGGTGGTTTTCCCCTCCTAATGCGGGCAACATTTCTGAGGTACTATGCCATGTAGAACTTCTCTCCAAAGAGGTGTCGCACTGCGGCACGCCATTCGGACTCGGCTATAAAAAGGAGGTCCCTTATCATTGAGCTTAAACTTGAATCGGACTGCACTCATGGATTCGTGAGAAGTTTGCCCCTGCTCCTCAGTGGAATGTTCATGGGCAAAATTTCCAAAAATTTGCATTTGCTATTCGGTAAGCCATTTGTACCCAGATCAAGAAGTAAGAAACCAAATGACCAAATTTTGGTAGACGCGTGGGACATACAGACTATCCGAGGAGTGAGCAATAATTCGGATCCTTACGTTATGAAGAAAAGATTCGCACCCGTCTAAGCTTGGCGAGACACTTACGATCTGACACTGCACGGAAACTGGAACACGATTGGTGATGGGTATAAAAATGCTAAAATCTAACATACCTAACTCACAAAAATTGAATATAACGGTTATTTTTTGATTAGACATCGTAGCTACCATATTCACTGTTGCCCCAATTTTAGGTCTACAGACCATAGAGGTCCCTTTTATTACCCGATTTAGCTGAAATTTGAAAGTATTTATATTCTTGATCGTCATGACATTTTAAGTCGCATTAGCCATGTTCTTCCGTCCGTCTGTCTGTCGAAAGCACGCTAACTTTCGGAGGAGTAAAGCTAGCCGCTTGAAATTTTGCATAAATACTTCTTAAAGGTGTACTTCGGTTGAGATTGTAAATGGACCATATCGATTAATGTTTGGATATAGCTGCCATATAAACCGATCTGGGATCCTGACTTCTTTTGCCTCCATAGGGCGAAATTATTGTCTGATTTGGGGTACAACGGCTTCTCCCATGACCTTCAACATATGTGTCAAATATAGTCTAAATCGGTCTACAAGCTAATACAGCTCCTCTATAAAACGATCTCCTATTTCACCTTTTGAGCCCCTGAAGGGAGAAATCCTTATTCGATTTGGCTGAAATTTTACACAATGACTTCTACTGTGGTCTCCAACATTCATTCCATTATGGTCCGAATCGGACTATAACTTGATATAGCTTCAAAAGCATAGGAATTCTTTTATTTTATCCCTTGCTTTCGTTTGTTTGCCTAAAAAGAGACATTGGAAAAGAACTCGACAAATGCTATCCATGGTGGAGTGTATATAAGATTCGGCCCGGCCGAACTTAGCACGGTTTTACTTGTTTTTTTATTTTCTATTTATTTTACCTTGCATTATTTTATTTAGCCAACTTAATTTCAAACTAATATCTTTTATTTCTTGTGCTACCTAAATCGCTAATTATGTGCTCAGTCTGGGTTGCAACATGTCACCAAGTAACTGCTCCACCTTAATGGTATCTTTCAATTCCATCTACAAGTAACCCATGGAACAAGGCGCGGACTTATTTAATCCAAAGTTAATTGTCACCCATACCAGATGGTGTCGATGGCATTAATTGGAATGTAGCAATTTTCTGTTGATATTGTAATGACTGCAATCATTCATTAACCAGCAATGCATTGTACAAAGTGCATTGTGTTGAGGATTTTTAGTTCTTTTTTTCGCTCTCCCTCTTTTTTATTCCTTTGTAATGCCATTGTAGACGTTACATTTGAATAATTAATTACCCACAGCATTGTGGGGAGGGGGTTGGGGTAATGTAATGAACGAGACTTTAGCGACCTCAGGCAAGGATGGAACAAAGCACTCTCTGCAGTGACAAATAGATAAACGCCAACTAATTCAGATACAAAATAAAACACAATACACAAAAAATACAAACAACAATGCAATAAATAATTGCCATTTAATTAAGAATGTCATCATGTTTACCAGCTAACAAATGGAATTATTTAAAATCTAATTTAGAAAAAAATGGCAGAGAAATAACGGAAAAAAACTACCAAGAGTTCATTGAACAAAGACCTGCCTGCATCAGCCATCAGATGGGTGAGTGAGTGTTCACACACAAAGGCATTCACATACATACATACATAGCCAATGCATGTAACTGCAAATGAGATGATCCATATGCTGCAATACATTTCTATTCTTTATGGAAAATGGAAATCTTTCATAAATCTCATGCAATATTTCCGTATTGCTAATTTATGTGACATGCCACATCCTGCCGCCCCCTTGGGGGGAGTGTTAATTTTCACTTTCCCTACCTCCTCCTTGCCAGATGTCAATGTTTTTTGCCTAGTCTGGGGATTGTCGGCCCCAATGGGGGGAAACACCTGTTCCCGTTTACGGCCAAAATGGAATCAAATAAAAGATACAATTTCATTAAAACAAAAACATAAAAGGCAATAAAAAACAGAAATTCATTCACATTCACTCATTATAAAATATTTACATTTTCGAGGACAGTGGCTGGCAGCAAAGAAAATTGCGATAAATGAAAATGTTTCTTATAAAAATTTTTATATCCCGCACCATAGGATGGGGGTATACTAACTTCGTCATTCTGTTTGTAACACCTCGAAATATGCGTCTGAGACACCATAAAGTGTATATATTCTTGATCGTCATCTCATTTTAAGTCGATCTAGCCATGTCTGTCCGCCTGTCCTTCCGTCCGCCTGTCTGTCTGTCGAAAGCACGCTAACTTTCGAAGGAGTAATGCTAGCCGCTTGAAATTTTCCACAAATACTTCTTATTAGTGTAGGTCGGTTGGCATTGTAAATGGGCCAAATCGGTCCCTGTTTTGATATAGCTGCAGACTTCTTGAGTCTCTAGAGGGCACAATTCTTATCGGATTTGACTGAAATTCCTTCCAACAACTGCGCTAAGTATGGTTCAAATCGGTTCATAATCTGGTATATCTGTCATATAAATAATGTCATATAAATAATTTATTAATAAATAATAAATAATCTGGTATAGCTGTCATATAAACCGATCTTGAATCTTGACTTCTTGAGGCAATGGAGCGCCCAATTCTCATCCGATTTGGCTGAAATTTTGCATGAGGTGTTTTGTTATGACTTCCAATACATGTGCTAAGTATGGCGAAAATAGGTACATAACCTGATATAACTGCCATATAAACCGATCTGGGATCTTGATTTCTTGAGCCGCTGGAGGGCGCAATTCTCATCCGATTTGGCAGAAATTTTGTACAACAGCTTCTCTCATGATTTTCAACATACGTGTCTAATATGGTCTGAATCAAACATCAAAAGCATCTGACTGTTCAATATCTATACCGTCGATGGATATCGCCGATTGTAGTGGGTCAGTGAATCGCTTGTGAGACAAGAAACATCACTGCGTCTTCTGTGCGTTAAAGTCTACTCTGTTCATTATACCCCACTCGGAAATGGCCAATAAATCCGGGGAGAGCGTCTCATCCATAATGCGCCTCCTGCTCACAATTTCTTGAGGACTGCGCCTAGGGTCGAATGAATATGAATGACACAGACTACTGTCATCGGCAAATAAGTTGAATGGATTCAAAGTCTGACCCAATAGATCGTCAATGAAAATAAGAAAAAGGGAAGGGGAAAGGAAAGAGCCTTGTGGCACACCTGCGGTCAATGTATACTCATCTGATGAGAACCCATCTACAACAACTCGTTAGTGCGATCACTGAGAAAGCTCGATATATATCGAACGAAGTTATTACCGACTCCAAAAGCGACAAGCTTTGATAAGAGTGCACTGTGTCAGACCCTATCAAATGCTTTGGAGATATCCAGAGCCACGAACTTACTCTCACTAAACTGGCGGATAGAGAGACTCCATCGTTCCGACAAAAATGCCATTAGGTCTCCGGAAGAGCGATTTCTGCGGAAACAATACTGCTTTCGTCAATCCGTTTATAACACCTTGAAATATTCATCTAAGACTCCATGAAGTATATGTTTTAATGATCGTCATGACATTTGAAGTCGATGTAACCATATCCGTCTGTCCGTCCGTCTGCCAAAAGCACGCTAACTTACAAAGGAGTAGAGCTAAGCGCTTGAAATTTTCCGTAATTACTTCTTATTAATGTATTTCGGTTGAGATTGTTAATGGCGCAAATCGGTCCACGTTTAGATATAGCTCTAACATAAACCGATCTTCCGAATATACTTTTTGAGCCACTAGAGAGCGCAATTCTTATCCCATTTGGCTGAAATATCAAACAAGAACCTTTCCTATGACCTCCAACATATGTACCGAGCAGGGTTCTAATCGGTCAAAATCTGATGCAGCTCCTATATTAACCGATCTCCCGAATATACTTCTTGAGCCACTAGAGGGCGCAATTCTTATACGATTTGGCTGAAATATCGTACCAAAACCTTTCCTATGACCTCCAATATATGTACCGAATATGGTTCTAATCGGTCCAAAAGCTGATATGGCTCCAATGTTAACCGATCTCCCGAATATAATTCTTAAACCACTAGAGGGCGCTATTCTTACCCGATTTGGCCGAAATATTTCACGAAAACTTTTTCTATGACCACCGATATGTACCGAGTACGGTTCCAATGGGTCCAAAGCTCCCATATAAACCGATATCCCGAATATACTTCTTGAGGGACTAAATGGCGCAATTTTTATCTAAGCATATAAAAAATCCATGGGGATTTTTTGTTATTATTCTCTTTTAGTTTCTGCCCATAAAGAGAAACTGTCCAAAGAACTTGACAAATGCGATCTATGGTGAAGGGCATATAAGAATCGGCCCAGCCGAACTTAGAGCGCTTTTCTGTTTTCTTTTTATTTGGGTAATTCTGTCTGTTTGCGCTTTTTTTATTGGTATTAAAATCTTATTGAGATTCCATTGCAGGATATTGTCCGGCTTTAGACCATTGTTTAATGCTTTCTATTCGAAGAATAGTATAGCAAAAAACATTAAAAAGTCAGCAGCAACTCACTTTTTGCTGACTTTATAATGTTTTTTGCTATACTATTCTTCGAATAGAAAGCATTAAACAATGGTCTAAAGCCGGACAATATACTGCAATGGAATCTCAATTTAGGTATTTGTAATCAATTCTTACTTTATATAACAATTTCACTTTCTTTCACTTTAATATTGCTTTGACCCACTGTACGCACACGGCGGCCGGTGTATTTTACTCATGAATTTATAGAGATTTATCGTTTTGTCGTGATACTGCGTTAAATTGCGAACAATTAATTGCATTAATAATGGCAGCAAACAGACACACATACACATGGCCTAAGTGGGGCTACCCATCATCCCACACAAACACCTCACACGCAACTGTAGGAGCAGCCAAACGAGGCGGCTATCTGATACATGCACAAATATCTACAACACAATACAATACAAAGGCACTATCATGCAAATTGAATATTGTGGGGAGGTGAGTAAATAAAGCAAATTATGATGCGCCATTGGGGAGAGAGAGAGCACGAGCCAAATGATACAACAAATAAACAGCAACAACAACAGAAGTAAGTATGGCAGCAATACAGAGCTATTGTTATTGTTTCAATTTTAATTTCATTTCATTGTGAGTGAGTAAGTAGGGTTTTCTGTTAATTTTTCCCCTCAGTAGTAGGGGGAGTAAGCCAACAATATAAAGTCTAAATAGAGAGGGAAAAAGAAAATAACATTAGAGAGAGAGAGAATAGTTACAATTATCTTCTCACCATTGTGGTAGGGGATTAATGATAAAGTCAATTACATTTATGAATGACTTCCTTACGAAGAAAAGCAAATTGCCAACTAGGGATTAAGAAGGTGTTAAGTTGTTATATGGCTTGCCTGTAACAATGTAGTTTGTTTACTTAAGATATTTGTTAAATTTTTTTACCACATCACAGCAGCCTTTAACCCACATTTTCATAAGCAATATCAGCCTGTTTTTCATATAAAACAAAGAAACCCCCCTGACCATAACGAATTACCCATGGAATGTGCCTGAAATACTACAGCACTGCCACATGCATTGTGCAAGGTGTCAAATCAGTCGTGCTAAGTGGTGGAATGTGCTGGGAATTCAGCCACAAACCTAGGCAGAAGGGTGGGATGTGGGCTCGGAGAGGCCACAATGAAATATAATTTAACCCAGCGTGTGGAATTTGGAATGCATTTGGCAGGCAGTTGTTTACAAAAGATGCATAGCCGACACATTACCCTGCTGCCGCCTCCTTGGTAAACACCATTTTCCTATCAACGAGTAAATTTTTGAGTATTTTTAACAAAATATACCCCTTTAACAAAAACCAAAACAACAACAGCGGCAACAGCAGCCCAATCAACAGTGATGTGTTTTTTTTGTTGCTGTTGTTAACACCAAATAAAATATGTTGTAAACACAAAAAATGTAGTGCTGCTGCCTTATCCATGTAAAACAACCCGAGTAAGCCAATTTGTGTTCGAAAACAAACCGAAAAACAAAAACAACAAAATCGAAAATTAAAATAAATTAACAAAAAATTATCAAGTGATTGAAAAAGTTGCGGGCATGGTGTGTTGTGGTATAAACGCAGAGATTTTGTAAAAAAAGGAACACCAAAGCCCTTTGAAAACAACAATCGATAGAGATGGGTGAGCCATGGTATGGCTAATGACTCTGACGTCAGATCTATTGTATATCTATCTCCTTAACAAAAAGCAGTAACCAATTTTTGGTTACGCTACCAAGGATCCTGCAGAAAAGTTCCAAAAATTAACTCGGTTGAAGACATATGTGTTATTTACATACCAAATTGCTGAAAGTGAGGCACAAATTGAAGTTTCTAGGGGCCGTAGAAAGACTAATCGGGAGATCAGTTTATATGGGAACTTTATCAGGTTATGAACCGATTTAAACCGTACTTGGCACAGTTATTGGAAGTCATAACAAAACACTCCTTGCAAAATTTCAGCCAAACCAGATAACAATTGCGGCTTTCAGGGGTTCATTGACCGATTTGGACCGTACTTGACACTATTGTTGGAAATCATAACAAAAAACACGGCAGGTCAAAATTTGCAACATCTAAATCAAATCGAAATCGGAAAACAAATGCGCCTTTTACGGTCTTTAGACACTAAGGCGGAAGATCGGCCAATATGGTAGCTTTTTCTAAATATAGCCCGATCTGGACCATATTCAAGATGACGGGAGTCTAGTTTCAAATTTCAGCGAAGTCGCGTAATAAATGCTCCTGTTTCGGTTATTAAACCCTATTTCGGTATATGGGTCTATATGTCAGCTAAATGTAAGTAAATATGGTCCAATATATACCATATTCCCGTCGGATGTCGGAGCTCTTAGTACAACTCACTGTATCAAATTTCAGCCAAATCAGATAAAAATTTCGGCTCCCAGCGCCTCAAGATGTCAAATGGGGAGACCGGCTCATATGGGAGCTATATCCAAATCTCAATCGATATAGCCCATTTACAATCCCCAAAGACCTACATCAATATTAAGGGGATATCTTTATTCGTTCGCCCGCTATGGTGATTTTGGCAGATGAAGGTAGAGACATCCTTTGGGGGATGTTTTGGGGAAGGGGTGATGCCCTAAATACGTGATCCTACATTTGGATACCAAATTCTTATTTTACTCCCAAATACCTTTATTTGAGCCCCATGTTGCGATGGTCAGATGCTGTTTGTGGGGTATATTCGGAAAAGGGGTAGACCCCCAGAAAATTTGTCCCGAAAGTGGGTATCAATTCTTGCTCTATTCCCCAATTCCTTTCATTTAAGCCCCATATTGACATGGTCGGTAAATATGCCCGATTTAGAGATTTTTTGGGGAGTGGGGTAGTTCCCAAACACTAAGCCCTGCAACGTGGTCCATTCTCATATATCGATATATATTGGGTTGCCCAAAAAGTAATTGCGGATTTTTCATATAGTCGGCGTTGACAAATTTTTTCACAGCTTGTGACTCTGTAATTGCATTCTTTCTTCTGTCAGTTATCAGCTGTTACTTTTAGTTTGCTTTAGGAAAAAGTGTAAAAAAAGTATATTTGATTAAAGTTCATTCTAAGTTCTATTAAAAATGCATTTACTTTCTTTTAAAAAATCCGCAATTACTTATTGGGCAACCCAATAATTTATTTGAACCCCATTGGTCTAAAAATTGGATATCAAATTCGATTTATAATCTGAAATACCATTCATTTAAATCCCTTATCAAAAGCCAGCAAATATGTCCGGTTTAGGGTATGAGCCCTAAAAACTATGAATATCGAGCTGTACTGTCTTGGAAACCCAAATTATCTTGGTGAGCAAATACGTCCTATTTGGGGATTGTTATGATGGTGGGACGTCCCCTAGACAGTTGGTCCCGAATGTTGATATCCAATTCATTGTCTTCTCCCAAATACCCTTCATTTGAGCCCCATTTTTCCATAGTCGGCAAACATGCCCGGTGTGGGGGGTGTTTTGGGTGTTGGCTTTGAAAATATATATCAGACTCGTGTTATACTCCAAAAATCTCTTTTTTGAGTCTCATATTGCAATGGTTAGCAAATACTTCCTATTTGGGTGGTGTTAAGGGGGTGGGATGGCCCCATAGACACTTTTCCGGAATATAGATATCAGATTTGTGCTTTACTCCCAAAGACATTTCATTTGAGCCCCATATTGCTATGGTCATAAATTTGTCTTCTTTGGGGGATGCTCTCGGTGATGGGCGGCCCCAAAACACTTGGTACTACATCTGGATATCAGATTCATATTCTACACTCAAATACCTTTTATTTAAGCCCCATATTGCCATAGCCGGTAAATAAGTCCTGTTTGGGGAGTGTTTTGGAGAAAGGGTGGACCCCCAGAAACTTGTTCCCACATTTGGATATCAGATTCATATTTTACACGCAAATACCATTCATTTGAGCCCCATATTGCCATGGTCGGTATATATGTCCGATTTATGTGTATTTTGGGGGTTGGGGTGGTCCCCCCAACACTTAGTCCGACAATTGGATATCAGATACATTTTCTAATCTTAAATACCTTTCATTTGAGTCCTATATTGTCGTGATTGGTCTATATATATATTTGCTACGATTTGGGGGTGGGGGGGCCCCCCCTAGGTACCCCATCCGAAATTTGGATACAAAATTTTTGTTTTTAGGTTAATATAAGAGAGCGCACAAAATTTGGCTTAAATCACACCACCCATTTCCGAGATCTGGCGTTTTTGAAAATTAAGGTAAGGGGGAGGGTCCGCCCCCCTCCTACCCTATTTTCACCACGGGATTATTATGTACCATCTGTGAAAATTGCAAGAAGATCGGTTCAGCCGTTTCTGAGCCTATACGGAACAGACAAACAAACAAACAAGCAAACAAACACAAATTGATTTTTATATATAAGAAGATATGGTGGTGGGTATCGCCATAGATGGGTGGGTCACGGTATGGTCGGTAGCAGAGATGATCTGTATGTCGGTTTTTTAGGTTTTTGATTGTCAAAAAAGCCAGAAGTTTTCTGTTATAGGAGCACATTCTAACCTATTTAACAGTGTTGTCATATTCATAAATTCCCAAAAGTTGAAACTAATTAATTGTACGATTTCCTAATTATTTTTAAATTTGGTCAAAAACTAGTTTTTTTGGCTAAGACGTATGTATTATACGTTGGAAATGTATGTCATATATGTCGTAGTTTCCAACAGACCATCTCTGGTGAGTAGTTAATAACGACTCTGACATGGAATCTGTATATATCTCGTAAATAAACCATGGAATCGGATTTTTAGTTCTTTCAGTTTAGTTTCATGTACAGTTGAACCCGCTTAATTGAACACCTTTTAATTGAAAAAATCACGAGAACTAGTTAACTTTATGGACTGCTTAAAACGTTTCACTCCGCTTAATCAAAAAACCGCTTAATTGAAAAATTGCTTGAGTGAAATGCAAATTTTTGCCAAAAAGTCGCAATTCAATGATATGAAATCTGCTCCGCTTGAAAACATTGTTTATAAAATTTTGGCTATTGGTCAATGTTACGATTTTATTAATTTCATTAGTTTCTAACTAGTTTCACAGCATCTTTTCCTCATAATTTCAGTTCCTTAATTCCAGAGGACATTCTTACTTTTACAACCTTCGGTTAATTGAAACGTATTTCAATTATCCGGACTTCCAATAACTAAAAATGTCGGATAATTGAAACAATGTTCTTGTATTTTGCTATTTCCAATTAAGCGGATTCAACTGTACATTAAGAAATTCTTGAAAATAGGAGAAGTCAAACTTGCTCAACTTTGAGGGGTCAATATATAGCCGTTTCTTAAAGCCTATATCTTCTCTATAAATGTCTAGAATGTTTTGAAATTTTCTATTTTTCTTAAAGTCAAACTTCTCCATGCTTCACAACTCACTTACATATGAAATTTTTCTTCAGGTTGTTAACCTTTTACAGCTCCCAGCCTGACCCACTGCACTACTTGAAACAACTTTTTGAATAAAGCCAATCTTTTATGTACCCAAATAAAATCAACAAAAACATTGTTGAACTTTTTTTTACTGCTCCTTGGCAGATTGTAACCTAAGCCCTTTTTGTCAAATGGCACCAGCATTCCTTTACATCCCCCACAGATGCTTTCACCATAAAACCATATGCATTTGTAGAGGGGGAGCAAAACCATAGCCAAAACTGTATTCAATCCCAATGAAAAGAGGAAAATGACTGAGAAAAACTTTTTCTCCACATGCTATATAACCGAGGGGCTAAAATGCATAAAATATGCGCTTGTTGCTGTTTTGATTTTTGTTTCTTTTCCCCAACTATAAAACAACAGCAACAACAACAACTATCGACAACATTGCAACTTTAACAATGCTACTCGTTGGATAAACAATACATAAAAGTGCAACAACATAACCGAAACTTCAACAATTGCAAGGGGGCCATGCCAACAAACACAAGCTGGGAAATAAAAACCAAAAAAAACATAACACTCACTTTTTGTATTGCCTCGGCAAAACTACAAAAACTGCACAAAATAGTTCGAAAAATTTCCCCCCCTCTAACCAATACAGGTGCAAGGGAAACATTCAAAATTCAACATTGAAAAAATGCAACAAGCTGAGACTTTTATAGGCCTTTTCCCAAAATCTGAATGGGAACTAAAACAAGGAAAAATCGTAAAGAAATAAGGACAAAACGAACCGAAAAACCCCTACACTGATAAAAAGAAAACGATGATTTACCAATACCTGCTGGTATTATTTTATTCACATGAATGGCAAACATTTTAATACCCTTTGGTATTAATTTAATACCAGAAGAAGGTGACTTTTAGGTATTGACCGAAATAAGTTAGTTTGGTATCAAATGGAGGCCACTGTTGCGTATGGGCTAAGATTTCCCCAATAACCCTAAACGTCTTACTTCGAATCCTCCGAGTAGAACAGAAAAATGTTTCACCATTTGTAATCCACGGAAGGCCAAATTCACTGCAAAGAGGTGAAATTCGTCGTCATGCCGTTCGTCACGTCGATTTGGTTAGGTTGAAAAGAGGGTGCGAATATTAATACGACCCATGCCACTAGGGACATACACCTAAGCCAGTAATCGGTTTGTTGTGAGCTCTAAATACTAAAAACTAACCGTGCAGCTTACAAAATCCCTCCTAATTGTTTTCCATTCCACGCCCCTTAGTTTTTTATACCCACCACCGTCTGTTCATCTGTCTGTTGAAATCACGCTACCATCTTTAAAAAAAAGAGATATTGAGCTGAAATTTTACACAGATTCTTTTTTTATCCATAAGCCGATTAAGTTAGAAGATGGGTTATATCGGACTATATCTTCATATAGCCCCCATATAGACCGATCCGCCGATTTAGGGTCTTAGGCCCATAAAAGCCACATTTATTATCCGATTTTGCTGAAATTTGGGACAGTGAGTTGTGTTAGGCCCTTCGACATTCTTAGTCAATTAGATTTAGATATAGCTGTCATATAGACCAATCCGCCGATTTGGGGTCTTAGGCCCATAAAAGCCACATTTTTTATGAGTGTTTACTGAAATTTAAGGCAGTGAGTTGTGTAAGGACCTTCGACATCCCATATCAATTTGGCCCAGATCGGTTTTGATTTGGATATAGCTGCCATATAGACCGATCTGCCGATTTAGGGTCTTAGGCCCATAAAAGCCACATTTACTATCCAATTTTGCTGAAATTTGGGACAGAGAGTTGTGTTATGCCACTCGACATCCTTCTTCAATTTGGCCCAGATCGGTTCAGATTTGTATATAGCTGCCATGTAGACCGATATCTTGATATAAGGTTTTGGTCGAATAAAAGGCGCATTTATTGTCCGATGTCACCAAAATATGGGACAGTGAGTTATGTTATGCCACTCGACATCCTTCTTCAATTTGGCCCAGATCGGTCAGATTTGGACATAGCTGCCATATAGACCGATCTCAAGATTTAAGGCTTTGGGGCCATAAAGCGGCGCATTTATAATCCGATTTCACGGAAATTTAGGACAGTGAGTTGTGTAAAGCTCTTCGACATTTTTCTGCAACTTGGCCCAAAGCGGTGCAGATTTGGATATAGCTGCCATATAGACCGATATATCGATTTAAAGTCTTGGCCGCATAAATGGCGGATTTATAATCCGATTTCACTGAAATCTGACACTGTGACTTAAGTTAGGCTTTTCGACATCCGTGTCGTATATGTTTCAGACCGGTTTATTGAACGATGTCTTGTACTTATTTCTATTTGGTCCAAATCGGAACATATTAAGGCATGTATTTTTCACCGAAATTGACGAAAATTGGTTTACATATATACTCGAGGTGGTGGGTATCCAGGGTTCGGCCCGTCCAAACTTAACGTGATTTTACTTGTTTATATGTGGTATTGTGTCCCCACCTAAGTACCGGTGTCTGTCTTCCTCGTATGGCCTACACAAGTTATCACTTGTCGCACTGATTTTGCATAAGTCAGCTCTTAGTCTTATGTGTCCTGTTGTGACACCGAAAGCTTTACTGACATGCTTGCTTCCTTTCAGTAATAGCCTCGTCTTCTCATATTCCGGATCTCCCCATACCATAGTATTTTTGTCGTCCTGCCGACCGTTTTGATGTTCCACAGTGTTACATGCGCGTTCGTAGCACCTAACTCGGTCTGCGTCGACCCTAGGTAAGTCGAAAATGCTTGCTCAGCGTTGAACCGGTCTCCGACTTCAACTTCGAATTCTGATTCGGAGGCCAGCATGGCGCAGCGGTTAGCATGTCGACTAAAACCACGGCCAAAACATCAGAAAAAGAAAATTCTTTCAGCCGTTTTTATCCTCTTACAAACCTTGTGAGGTATCCTGCCAAGTTAAAACTTCTCTACCAAGTGGTGTCGCTATGCGGCACGCCGTTCTAACTTGGCATAAAAACAAGGAAGCCACTTATAATTGAGTTTTAACTTTAATCGGACTGCACTCATTGATATGAAAGAAGTATCTACTGTTCCTTAATGGAATGTTCATGAGAAATCCTGTATTATTAGTAGTAATAGTCATGGTTCGAACTAGGTCCCAAAAAAAAAACTGTTTCCTTTTCATTAAAGCGAACGTCACTCATTGATAAGACTTTCTTGTCTTTCTGTTGCTCCTTTATCAAAATTTTTTGTTAGGTGGTCTGCAATGTTGAAAAGTTCAAAGCCCCCTGGTACTATCTAGACTTAAAACCTATTGAGAGAGAAGATTTTGGCAAGGTATTTACTTAAAACCCTCTAAACGTTTGGGTCAACTTGCCTCAATTCAAAACCATTTAAAAATGTTACATATGGAAATACCAGTTTCGTATTCCCTATCAATGATATTGCAGTGTATAAAGAGAGCACAAAATAAATTCACCACTGGTGCATTGTGGCCATGACTCCCTCCCATCCTCCCTCTTTGGCCTCCATAACACCCAAGAGTTTAAAATGAAAACATCAGAAACAAATGCACCGATGCGAGATGGGATCAATGGAATGGACCCTGGCGATGGATCATTTCACTCACTGCTTCCATAAAATTGCACTTTTCCAACAGGCCATAAGGCCATGGCAGCAAAGTCCCATAATGTTTAGGTTGCGTTCAATTGAAAAAAAAACACACACACACACAAAAACCGAACAGCCAAGCTGTGGCTATGACCCCCTCCCTACTCATAACAGTTAACACCGAAAAAATAAACAAATCATAAAGACTGGAACACTTAAACCATCATAGTTTGCCCTAGAATATTGGGAACAAAATTTCTCCCAACCACTCTAGGCATAACAATCCTCAATATATTGAACTACAGATTTAAAAACAAAAATTTCTTGAAAAAACTCTAGCAGCAGAATAGAAACTAAAATGTTTATAAGCTTAAATGCGGTAGGGCATTTTTAATGTGCAGTTCTTCCGAAGCAGCAACAAATGGTTTGGTCATATCCAAAAAGAAATGCTTCCGTAGGAAAGTTTTGATCATACAAACAAACCGACGCACAGTGGGATAGAATCGAAAAAAAACTAGTAAAAAATATGTCATTTGAGAACGAATAGAGATAACTCTTTGAAATGCAAAATTTCAAGACCCTAGGTGAGACAGACGCCTCATGGCAGGGGCCGGCCAATTGGCCGCCTAGATCGTGCGGTTTAAAGCCTTTGGACTATTTTTAAAGCTCATATTTACACAGACAAGCCCGCTTCAATTGACGCATTGGCAGACAAAACTTAAGCATTTATTCGTGAGATACCGATCGAAATGATGGAAAGAGTATGCCAAAATTGGTCTAAGCGGGTGGACAATTTGGGGCGCAGTCACGGACAACATTTTCAGGAAATAATCTTCAAACATTAAAATATATGGACCGTCCTATGGATTCAAATAATGATTTCATGCATTTAATTGATTTTTTATGTGTCTTTGTTTGATAAACTTTCCTTTAGCTCTTAAAAAATCGCCCTTTATTAGTATTCCGAAATGAAATTAAATATTAGCAATATTAATATATATTTTTGTTAAAATGCATAGACTTTCCCATTATTGTGTAATCAACACCACAATTATGATTTGAGTCAATGCGTTGTGATGAAGTGGTGTTTGCGGTGTATCCATTCTCGTCTCACATTTACTCATAATATCGCCATGGACAAACACAATGTTAAAAGCGGTGGTACACAAAGCATGTACATGAAAGTACGAGTATTCAAACAATCGCCACTCATAAGCATAACACCGCATCACTTGCCGTGACTATACGTACTACCACCACATTTTTATGAGTATACCGCAAATCAGAAAAATACCAGCGCTTGCCATTCCTACCTCTCTCCACTAAGCTCCCGAACCAACTTAGGACATGAAATTCCGTGAACTTATTGTATTCGAGATTCGAGATTGGGAGATATAGTTTTGAGTGGACATTCATGCGTTTATAGGTTACAAAATTCTTTTCAGTAATTTTTGGTTTAGGCGGCGTCCACTAATACCAACTTTTCCCTAAACAATTGTGTTCAAGCTTCAAAATGCCTTTAGACAATTGGGTTCATGTTTCGAAGAGACCGCAGTACACCTCGGTAAAGGCTTTAGACAGCTACAGCAATTTGAACAGCTTACATAGAGTTAAGTTAAGTTCGGCCGGGTCGAGCTTTGGATACCCCCCACCTATGGTATATATGTAAACCACCTTACTTCAAAATCCGATGAAAAATTCATACCTTATGCCCCATAGCAGCTATATCGAAATATGTTCCGATTTGGACCAAATACAAATTAATACAAGTCATTGTTCAATTGTGCATTACAAAATATTGGATCTTTTTAGTAGATATATCTAAAAATAAACCGATTTGAACCATATACGACACGGATGTCGAAAAGACTAATATAAGTCGGTGTGTCAAATTGCAGTGAAATCGGATTATAAATGCGTCTTTTATGGGGCCAAGACTTGAAATCGAGATATCGGTCTATATGGCAGCTATATCCAAATCTGGATCGATTTGGGCCAAGTTTCAAAAAAATGTCGAAGAGCCTAACACAACTCACTGTCCCAAATTTAGGCGAAATCGGACAATAAATGCGCCTTTTATGGCCCCAAAACCTTAAATCGAGAGATCGGTCCATATGGCAGCTATATCCAAATCTGGACCGCTCTGAACCAAATTGAAGAAGAATGTCGAAGTGTCTTCCACAAATCACAGTCCCAAATTTCGGCGTCATCGGACAATAAATGCGATTTTTATAGGCCCAAAACCTTAAATCGAGAGATTGGTCTATATGGCAGCTATACCTAAATCTGGACCGATCTGGGCCAAATTGCAAAAATATGTCCAAGGGCCTAACACAACTGTCTGTCATAAATTTCGGCGACATCGGACAATAAATGCGCTTTTTATAGACCCAAAACATTACATCGAGACAACGGTCTATATGGCAGCTATATCTAAATCTGGACCGATCTGGGCTAAATAGAAGATGGATATCCAAGGGCCTACGACAACTCACTGCCCCAAATTTCGGCGACGTCGGACAATAAATGTGTCTTTTATGGGCCCAAGACCTTAAATCGAGAGATCGGTCTACATGACAGCTATCCAAATCTGAACCGATTTATGACATATTGCAGAAAGATGTCAAGGGGCATAACTTAAATCACTGTCTCAAATTTTGGCGACATCGGACAGTAAATGCGCCTTTTATAGGCCCGAGACACTAAATCGAGAGATCGGTCTACATGGTAGCTATATTTAAATCTAGACCGATCTGAGCAAAATTGAAGAAGTATGTCGAAGGGCGGATTTGTCTATACGGGGGCAATATCAAGATATAGTCCGATATAGCCCATCTTCGAACTTAACCTGCTTATGGACAAAAAATCCGTGCAATGTTTTAGCTCAATATCTCTATTTCTAAAGAATGTAGCGTGATTTCAACAGACATACGGAGGACATAGCTAGATCGTCTTAAATTTTTACCCTGATGAAGAATATATATACTTTATAGGATCGGAAATGGATATTTCGATGTATTGCAAACGGAATGGCAAAATGAATATACCCCCATCCTTCGGTGGTGGGTATAGAAACAGGATCAGGAAGTAAACGGAAATAGTCTACCAGATGTACCCCATCTGCGTTGCGTTACTGAAGGAGTAATTTAAGGAATCCATCAATTTAGTGTTTCATATACTCTTCTTTAGTTGTTTTATGTGTGACTTTAATTCTCCTTTACTTATTCTTAATCCTAAGCTTTGCATTGTCCCCACCTTACTTTGTCTGAGATTACTTCAGTCAATTGCCAAAAAAACGCCATTGGTTCTACGGAAAAAACAATTCTGCATTGAAAATGATTAATTACTGTTGCACAAAGTTCTCCACATTCTATGGACTAAAGACAAAAGTTCCTACTGATTAACTGGAATTTAAGTGTTGGCCAACACCATGTTCTTAATGCCCAAAATCGGCCATTAATCAATGCCTGTGCAAGCAGCTAAGCCGCTATGGCCAAATATTCCTCAAAACTGTAAACTTTAGGAAGAAGATGAAAAAATCGTTTACAATATTATTACCGTAAATAATGTGATTTATTTGGTTTAGCTTCCAACAAGACTTACCTGAAAAGAGAAAAAAAGGGGGGAAAATATAATTAATGCAAAGGCAGTGAATTAATTAACAAATGCACGTTTCAGTCAATACAAAGTCGGGGGAAAAAAGGTTGACGATATGACCACCGGATGTTGATATCGAAAAGGTTGAGCCTTTTTCATGGCTCATAGTAGGGGGAGTTAATCGTTTACGCCTTATTGATAATTTATTTCCATCTACGGGCATAATTTAAAATGCATTTTTTCTCAATCCTCACAAATGACCAACATTCGTTTTGGTATAGAAAAATCTATTATCTCTTCAAAGTCATTTAATTTGTATCAAATTTTTATTTTGTCAACTTAACACTTCCGCTACGACGGAATTGTTTTGAAATGAAATGATGTGGAATTTAAAATAAATGCGTTTTAAAAATGCATGCAAATGAGATGTAAGCCGATGCAAGATTTTTTAATTATATTGTAAATACAACATATGAGTAGCAAATATGTAAAATATATATAAATTAGACCTACATTTGGTTTTAATTCTATTAGACCAATTAATTCATTAGACCAATTCTATGGCAATATAGAGGAAACAATAAAAAACACATTCAAATGCATCTGCTAGGCTTTACAGCTTACACAGCAAAAACTCTCATTACCAAATAACCAGAAAGGTAAGCTCTTGCAAAATCTAATAACTACTTATTTTTTGGCATCGTTTCTAATTATGTTTACAAGGCGATGTACTAGGAAGAAAATCCTTCCGCACCAGCATACCAATAGTTCAAATATAAGTACTTATACCTAATCTTACAAGTTGTTAAAAAATAATGACATATTATCTTAGTTGAACATTGCTGAAAAATAACTACTTAGTCTCAAACATGTTCGCGCCTTTCCCCACCAACACGTTCTCAATGCTCAGTTTCTTTGAAGAAGACAAATTTAATATGAATAATTCATATATTATACATGAGGTTAAAACTTTACCTTCATCGCAGCCGAGAGTTGAACTAAGAACCTTCCGTTTTCAAAGCAGACGCTCTATGCATTCATGCACGTTGCTATTGTTTGAATAATACACTATTTTCTTCTTTCAATATTAGCGTGCTTATTCTTGAGCTTCATCGAATGTTGTGTGTAATGACTCCATTGAACACAGCTGCTTCAACAAGTGCTCCTAGTGCCTCTGCCTTGCCGTCTGGCCCAACAACATTTTACACCCCATAAGCTACAGCCAAACAACCAGCTACGACTCCTAAACCACGAGTTTTGCAGCCAAATTCGCTGCTGAAACTTCCGCCGATGACATGTTATTTTATATAAAATCAAAGATTGACATTGATGTCGAATTGAGTGTTTACAAATTTAAGTACCATGAAAGGCGTATCAAAGCCTCTTTCCGAATCACAATAAAACCTGTTTTTGCCCGCTAAGGCCTTTATCCGAGAGTATATCTTCAAGGATACGCCTCGATCTGATGTTGTTTACCTCCCAACTAATTCTAACTCTGAAATTATGCCAAAAAACTGAATTTATCATTTGCTGCTGATCACACATCTCTAGTACATCAAAACGATGGAGGGTTAAATACAAAACTTTCGTCTCTTTACTCAGATAGCTTTATATTCGATTATCATATAATTTACTGAAACTTGGCTTCGGAATAAGGTATACGATTCTGAAATATTACTTTCCAAATATCATATATATATAGGCGTGATCGGAACTATAAAATGAAAAAATCTGGTGGTGGTGTGCTAATAACAATCTCCACTGAATTTCCTTCCGAAGAAATAATAGTGGAATCTTCCTTGGATATTGAATTTGTAGCCGTAAAGATATTTTTGAAAAATGTTTCAATATTTATTTCATGTTCTTACGTCCCACCCTCTTCATGTGAGGATATTTATTTAAAACATGTATCTGCAATCCACTCAGCATTTCAGTCATCTCAACCAAGAGACACATTGATTGCCCTTGGTGATTTTAATCTTCCTCAAATTAACTGGATTCATTCGTTCGAGTGAAATGATTTAACACCCGTGATGCCAAATGGCATTTCTAATGAATGTCTCGGCATATTATTAAATTTTGGTCTTTTTCCAACAAATTACATAACCAATCCATTTTCTAAATTATTCGATCTTGTTTTCGTTAATCAACCATCTGAGTTATGTTTAATTTGTAATTAACCGGTTGTAAGTCCTGAGGATAGATATCATCCGACACTCAAATTCCTTATACCCTGTCCCACTCTTAAAGTTAAAAGAGATGTAGCAATTGAAAAAGTGTACTGTTTTGCTAAAACTGATTACATCAAACTGAACTCACTACTCTCATCTGTTCATTGGAATGAAATTTTCACATCTAAAGATATCGATGAAATGATTTCAACTTTTTATACTGTGCTACTTGACTTTATTTCTCAATCTGTCCCTAAAACTCCTTTTTGCCATGCATCTGGTCTTCAATGGAATATAACCAGCTGAAGAACATGAAGAATAAATTGCATAAAAGGTTTAAACGCTCAGGGTCAACGTCTGACTTTTCGATGTATTCTTTAGCTAGATGCGAATATAGTAAAGAAAACAAATTGGCATATGGTATGGTAGAAATCAATTGAAACCAAATCCTAAATCCTTCTACAAATTTGTGAATTCAAAGCGCCGTTGTAATAGTTTACCGAACTTTCTTAGATATAAAGCTAAAGTAGCTGATAACGATTCAGGCATTGCCGACATCTTTGCTGATATTTTTAGCAGTACTTACTCAGGTAATATTTATGATTTACGTGGAATATATCCATACACAATCAACAATTCAGCTTTTATAGACGTGTCTGGGATTGTGAAATTTTAAGGTCACTGAAGATACCTTTTAATCCCGGTCCAGATGGAATTCCATTGAACATTGTAAAGCATTGCGCTCTCGAACTTTCGTATCCCCTTTGTACACTTTTCAACAGTTCATTAAAGTATGGATATCTGCCGGAATTGTGGAATCAATCTTATATAAGACCGTTATTTTAAGCCAGAAATAGCAATGAGATTTCTAATTACAGGGGCATTTCAATTTGGAATGCTATTCCGAAGCTGTTAGAGAAAATTCTGACTGACGCTATTTCACATCAAGTCTCTTCTGTATTGTCTCGCTACTAACATGGGTTCCGGAAATCGAAATCAACGATAACAAATATTTTAGAATTTACTTGTTTGGTCAACGATGGCTTAAGGGAACGCTGCCAAACGGATACTATCTGTAACGATTTTAGTAAAGCATTTGATAAAGTCAACCACAACCTTCTGTTAAGAAAAATAGACCTTATTGGTTTCAGTCCATCTTTACTAAAGTGGATCAGATCATATCTGACTGGACGTACACAAAGAGTTAAATTCGGTATTGCCGTTTCCAAATCAATTGTTGTCTCTTCAGGTGTTCCACAGGGTAGTCATCTTGGCCCTGTGCTGTTTTGTTTGTTCATAAATCATCATCTCCCTATTACTTTAAAGAACTCGAATATTTTGATGTATGCAGATGATGTAAAGAACTTCAGATCAACGAGTGTCTCTGTTGAACAGGGTTGTCTTCAGTATGACCTTGATACTCTTTACGAATGGTGCAACCAGAACTTTATGGAACTTAATATTTCCAAATGCAAACACATATCATTTTCAAGAACAACCTCTTTTAGAACTAGCTACTTTTTGGGTTCCAAGCAACTTGAAGTAGACTATAGCTTAAAAGAACTTGGATTTATTAAACTTCCGTCAACACATCTCAATGGTTGTAAACAAAGCACGTAGTGCTCTTGGCTTTATAAAACGCTGGAGTAAAGAACTTAACGATTTCTCTGTGAGGAAAAACTTATATACGTCGCAAGTCAGAAGTAATCTCGAGTATGGTTCAGTGGTACGGGATCCATACTACAATATTCACTCTGATTTGATAGAGTCGGTTCAAAAACAATTTCTATTATTTTGTCTCCATAAAAAAGGGTGGGTCAGAAGTTCAAAACCTTCGTATGAATACCAATTAAATCTTATAAAGCTTCCTACATTAAAAAGTCGTAGAACCATGCTAAACATTGCGTTTTTGACTAAATTAGTTCATGGTCAAATAGATTTCTGCTTTCTTTTGAGTCGAATTTTCTTTAACGTTCCTATCAGACCTACCAGATATTTTGATCTTTTGAAAATTTCTTTCCAATAATGGTCCTTCTCGGCACCTATGTTATCAATTTAATCAACTGAAAGATATAATAGATCTATCTGAGAATCGAGAAAGTTTAAAAGGGAAAATTATATTATTTTTAAATTCTTAGGTTAATACATTTGTAAATATATTGTTATTAGTCTGTAAGGGTATTTATTATCTATAGACTTAAATAAAAACAAAATGTTTGTACTACCGGTAACACAGGTGGTATTCGTGTTGATAATTCGTTATATTTTAGCCGTTAGTAAATCTAAGGATGTAGTTATCCATTATTTTACATGCCGAAAATAACGACATGAACTCACCAAGTTTTTGCTGGGTAGTAAACAAATTCCTATACATACATAATTTAAAAAAAAATCCCAAACTTTTCCGAAATGGGAGGATATGTTCCAAAAAAAGAAATAAATTAGTCTTTCCATAAGATGGGATAACGACAACGCTACACTTCTTGTTCCTTATGTTGGAATTTGTTTTTTGTTTTTTTTTTTTTTCAAAAACATTCCTTAATCAAAAGAAGAAACTGCAGCCATGGGAATAAAATCCCATTTTCGCAATTTAAATTAATTTAAATTTCTTTTTGTCAACAAGCGAATGAATGAACAGGAAAACTGCAAACCATTGGAATTACTTTTTCATTCATGGTTTATGTTGGATTTCACTTCACTAAGTTTCTGCTGAAAAAATTCTCCAAAAGTTTCTTTTCCTATTTTTCAACAAATGCTAATATTACTTCACCCCCTCCCCCACCCCCTGGTCTACCGCACAGAAGGGAATTGCCTTTTATGCAAATTGTCACCATAAAATAACTTATTGGCAAATCTCAGTCAAGGCAGCAGATATTCCAATTCAAAGAATGTACGAACAAAGGAAAAACCACAACTGTAAAAATATTAAAAGAAAATCAATTGAATTTTCCAACATTAAAATTCATTGTGAATGCCATCATCATCATCATGAATGAAACAACATTTGGAAGACTGAATCCAAAGAGCTTGACAAAGATTTTCTTAAGCTTTTCCAAAGACTAATGGTGTATCTTGAAGATATTTAAGTACCTATGTATGTAATGAATGGAAAAGATTTTGCTCTGCAATATCAGGGGTAAAGTCTTATTCTGGTGTTGTTTTGTAGGCATCTGATTTTGGTAGGATCTTAGTCATTAGGGTTCCCAATTTGTTTTCTCTTATTTTTCTATGTATGTGTTTTATGTCCTTGAAAATATGACAAACTCTTCCATGCGTATTTTTTTATGTTCCCATTAATTGCAATTAAGTTGGAAATATTTTATACTCCTCATGCAGCAGTCAGAAATCACTCATAATAATTTTCTCGGAATTCATGAAATGTTTCCAATTAATTTTTATTTGTAAAACATTTTCATGAATGTGCAGAACACCTTCATGCAATTAATCATTCATAATTGAACACTTATGCTGCAGAAAGCATGTGTAATAGGGTGTAATGGGATACTGAAAAATGTGAACAATAAATAAATATATGCATGAACTCTATAGAAATTAGTTTATAGGCTTTTTTTGTAGACTTAAAGGCTAAAGTTTAAATCAGGGATTGAAATCAAGTTCTCAAAAATGAAAACTGTTATATTATAATTTTATGTTATATATGTCATATTATAATTCTTCAAAAAAATAAAATAAAATAACGAAGGTCAACCATATATAAAATAATAAAGTCAACCATAAATTTTTGAATGTTAAAATCCTTGATTAAAGCTTTACACTGCTCACCAAATCCGGATTTAAGGCTTTCGTCAGCTGATTTTATATAGGAAAAACAGATGATCGAGCCATTAAATCCGGTTTTAAAGAGCAGTGTAAACGGGATTTTAAAGCAATAGTTAAAGTTGATAATCCGTTATATACATTGAAGTTCTTCAAAAAAAAAAATAATTATGATATTAAAATCCTTGATTAAACATATAAGACAATAATGTTAAGATTTTCTCTGAGCTACTCGTACACAGCTCTCTTTCTCTAGCGTTCTCTCTTTCTCACTCTCTCTCTCTTTCTGACTATTCCACTTCTTGGTAAACTTTAGATTTACTGTCACTTCCTTGTTACACCCTTATACGCATTGATGTTTAATGCTTCATTCATTCTTTCAACGAATTAATGCATATGTTGCATGTTAAGTGGAAGGGTCTCATAACTTGAAGTTCATAATAGACATATGGCAGTATAGCAGCTACGAATATCTCGAGATATGTTGACAGACAGTCGTACAGCAGACAAGGAGACAGAGGCACACACATACACATACAAACTGAAACCCAGTTGCTTAAATTCCAATACTATTCATTTCAATTTTTATGACTTTCGCTAAATGCATTATTGCACAGTTCAATTTTTTTAAACGAATTGATTAACGACTTTGTGCTAAAATACTGCAGTCTGATGGCGGCAGCAGCAGCAGGCTGTCTCAACCACAAACGGCTGCCCTGGTGGCAACCCAAAATTCATCACCAACAACAACTACTACAACTTGGGTTAATTGAATAACACTTGAAAGACTTACTAAAATTTATTTACACTCCAAGGCCTGGACTCTTGCCTTCTCTCAAACTCTTTGCAAACGCTTTTTTGTACTAAATTCGAAAAACGATCAGACTAAATTTACTACAGACAGTAATGACGTCGGCGACGACGGCCAAACAAACGTGCGGTGACGACTGCAGTCAACAGACCACGGCAGAGTGATATTTAACGCCCCCTTTAATTTTAGAGAAATGAGAACGATGATGAGCGTTATTAATGCACACACACACCAACACTTATGCATGGTGTGGGTGACTGTTCTGTGTAGAGTTGCCATATTTTGTTTTTATGTAGAATAAAAGAAAATAACAAAATGAAATGAAACGAAATGAAATGAAATGAAAAGAAATGAAATGAAATAAAATGAAAAGAAATGAAATGAAATGAAATAAAGTAAAATAATATAAAATAAAAAAAGATAAAATAAAATAAAGTAAATAAAAAAAAAATAAAATAAAATGAAAAGAAATGAAGTGAAGTGAAGCGAAATGAAATGAAACGAATTGACATGATATGATATGAAATGAAATAAACTAAATAATAAATACAAAGTATCAAAGTAAGTGCACGAGATTTTAAAACAAGTAAATAGGCGTTAAGTTCGGCCGGGCCGAACATTGGATACCTACCACCTTGGGTATATATGTAAACCACCCTTCGTCAAAATCCGGTGAAAATTGCATACCTTATGTCCCATAGCAGTTATATCGAAATCGGTTCCGATTTGGACAAAACACTAATAAGTGCAAGTCATTTTTCAATTGTGTATAACATAATATTAGTCTTTTTGGTACACGGATGCCAAAAGGCTTAACATAAGTCACTGTGTCAAGTTTTAATGAAATCGGATTATAAATGCGCCTTTGCGCCAAGACTTTAAATCGAGATATCGGTCTACATGGCAGCTATGTCCAAATCTTGACCGATTTTGGGCCAAATTGAAGAAGGACGTCGAAGGGCCTTACACAACTCACTGTCTCAAATTTCGGCTACATCGGACATTAAATGTGCTTTTAATGGCCCCAAAACCTTAATTCGAGAGACCGATCTATATGGCAGCAAATCTGGACCGATCTGTGCCATATTGCAAAAGTATGTCAAGGGGCTTAACTTAACTTACTGTCCTAAATTTTGGCGACATCCGACAATAAATGCGCCTTTTATAGGGCCAAAACCTTAAATCGAGGGATCGGTCTATATGACAGCTATATCCAAACCTGATCCGATCAGGGCCAAATTGAAGAAGGATGTCGAAGGGCCTTACACAACTCACTGTCCTAAATTTCAGCAAAATCGGATAATAAATGTGGCTTTTATTGGCTTAAGACCCTTAATCGGCGGATCGGTCTAAGTGGGGGCTATATAAAGATATAGTCCGATATAGCCCATCTTCAAACTTAAACTGCTTAGGGACAAAAAAATAATCTGTGCAAAGTTTCAGCTATTTTTAAAGACTAGCGTGATTTCAACAGACAGACGGACATACCGAGGGCATGTCTAGATCGTCTTAGATTTTCACGCTGATCAAGAATATATATACTTTATAGGGTCGGAAATGGATATTTCGATGTGTTGGAAACGGAATGACAAAATAAATATACCCCCATCCTTCTTTAATGGGTATAAAATTTTCAAATTCAATGTACTTACAGACTTTCTCGAGATAATAACGCACTTAGTCTTATCATGATTCAATTTCATACCATTCTTGTTTGCCCAATCACTGATGGCAATTAACGGCAAGTTCATCCACGCCACATTATACCTCGCATCAGCCTTATTGTAAGAGAAACACAATTGCACATTATCAGCGTTAATGTGCAGGTCATTTCCATTAGGTCTACTTGCAATATCATTGACATATACAGAAAATAGTAGCGGTCCCAAAACAGAATCCTATGGAATACCACGAATAAGTTCCAAGAAATCAGATATCATACTGTTAGAGTAAACAGCCTGTCCAGATATGTTACAATAAACTGGACTGCAGAGTTGTCAAAATTGGATGCCAATATCGTATGATCCATGGAATCGAATGTCCTATAGTGGTCTTATAGGACAAGAAAGCTTACATGGTAATCATTAGTGTTACCTCTAATATTTTCGACCAACTACATCAATAAGTGCGGTCGTACAACTACGACTTTTACGAAATCCAGATTGCTTCTCTGATAAAAGGAAGTGTCTGCTTAAAAATGTATTTATCCGATCATACACAATATTCTCAAAAGACCTAAGACTAGTATGGTAAGATCGCAATCCGTTTAAAGCCATTATTGGACTTAGGTATCGGAATAATCTTAGTCCTTTTCCAGCCACTGGTAAAGGTCGATGACATAAGTACTTATATAGTTAAATATATGTGTAATAAATGTTAAAAGATTCGGCAATATTGGTTTCAGAAAATTGCACTAAATACCATAGACACCTGCAGCATTGGACTTTATCTTCAAAATCGCCTATAGAACATAACCTTGCTCAACAACTTGAAATCTGAAATGAAATCATTGAAGAGCAATCAATGCTATTTACGTCGGCATGAAACTCGTCCAAATAGCCATTACCTAGCGCAAAAGATACATTTATGGCCAAAAATGTTCCGTTCATATCATTGAGTTTGGGTTTGTAATGATCTGTCTAAACTTGGTAACACTTCGTTTGTATGTTAAATTGATAACTTTCAATTGCATCTTGAACACCTTTACTCATATCCTCTTGTGGCAACTCTGGCAATGGCTTACTTAGCCACAAAAAAAATGAGAAAAACGTTATATAAAAAAAATAGCAAAAAAGAACACCCAAAACCATCACAATGATATCGACTCACAATAGGAAATAAACGAAGAAGAGCACTGAAAATCTGCATCTGTGCAAACACAACTCACATTCATAAATTTCAAACAACAACAACAACAGCAATTACAAACCAAAGAAGAAATTTCTTCAAACAATATTGCAATTCTCGACATGTTCATTTAACGACAACAGCAGCAATGGAAGCGACAGCGACAATAACGACTGTGATGATGACTACTCGCTGCGTGAGTGCGTGAGAGTGCAAAACACATCAACATAAAGTGTTGTAGTTTTTCTTGAGGTTTTATTACCGTTTTTCGTTAAGCTGCCTTGCGTGCGCCTTATTTCTTATTTTTCTTTTCTTTTTTTAATGATTCGAACAGAATGCTTCATGAAATGACAACTCCCCGATGGCTTAGTCACTGGGGAAGTATGAATTTGAGGAAAAATAAATAAATAAACAAATTTGAACAAGTCTACAAGAAAATAAGGGATCAAAAGTGGCGTATTGAAGTGTCCAATGCAATATTTAAGGCTATTCATTCTATAGATAGACAACATTTTTGCCATGAAATACATTGTCTGGAAGGAACTTTTTATGTTATGTATGCATCGTTCACATTTTTTCTAATATCCCTCAATATTACATCCAAAAGCCATGCTGATGTTTGATTAGAAAGACTGAAAACCATCATAAAATCAATATCACATCAGATTTTCACATTCCATCAAATCCACATTTACTAATTCCTTACTTGCTACCACCCACCACCGAAGGATGAGGTTATATTCATTTTGTCATTCCGTTTGCAATACATCGAAATATCTATTTCCGACCCTATAAGTATATATATAATCTTGATCAGCGTAAAAATCTAAGACGATGTTCGTCCCTATGTCTGTCATGTACTTTTACTTTGCCCACGAACATTCCCTTAAGCAAACTTCTCGCAAATCAATGAGTGCTGTCCGATTCAAGTTTAAGCTCAATAATAGGGGGTTTTCTTTTTTGGAGCCGAATCCGAACGGCGTGCCGCAGTGCAACACCTATTTGGTCTTGGCAAGTGCCTCACAAATATCGTCGGCATTGCAAATGCAAATTTGCCCATGAACATTCCATTAAGGAACAGGGCAAACTTTTCACATATCAATGAGTGCTGTCCGATTCAATTTTAAGCTCAATAATAAGGGACCCCCTTTTTATAGGCGTGTCCGAACGGTGTGGCGCAGAGCGACACCTCTTTGGGGAAAAGTTTTTACATGGCAAAGTAAATACTGCTGAACATTTTCCTTGATGTTCTCGCCTGGATTCGAACCCAGGCGTTCAGCGTCATAGGCGCACATACTAAAATTGAGATAATTAGCCGAAGCTTTGGACAGATTCTTTTTTTTTCATAGACAGGTTATCAGTTTAAAGATGGACTGGATCGGACTGTCTTGATATAACCCTCATATATACCGATGTGCTGATTAAAGGTATTGGACCTATTAAAGCCATATTTAACATCCGATTTCACTGAAATTTGGCACAATACGTTGTGCAAGGCTCCTCGACATTAGTACCGAGTATCATAAAGATTGGGCTATATTTGGACTACATCTGACATATAGCCCAATCTACCGATTTAAGGTCTTGGGCCTGAAGCCTAGTACCTAGGTTAGTAGATCCGTTTGTAACATCTCGAAATATTCCTCTAAGACCCCTTAAAGAATATATATATTCTTGATCGTGTCGCAATTTTGACTGATTTGGCTGAAAATTTGCATGTGGTGTTCCGTTATGACTTTTAAGGTAGGTACGGTCTGAATCGGTCTATAACCTGATATAGCTCCTATATAAACCGATCTCTCGATTTGACTTCTTGAGTCCTTACAAGCCGCAATTTTAGTCCGATTTGGCTGAAATTGAGCATGCGGTGTTCCGTTACCGAAACTTGAAATTATGCACATATACTTCCTACTTGTGAAGTTTGGTTGGGATTGTAATTGGGCTATATTGGTCCATGTTTTGATTTATTTGCTATATAAACCGATCTTGGATTTTGACTTCTCTCCAAATGGCGCAATTCTTATCCGATATGGAATTTTTTATGATTTTTTTTTTGGCTATGATAGAATATTTGTCCCAATTTCCAAACGCAGAAGGCCCCGATCTTCTGAGCTTATTTTAAAATCTCTGAAATTAAGTTTCGTGATGCCTCTCTACACTTGATCATTCCATCGGGCTTTTGGTCTTCCCAATTTGCATGTACCACCGTGATTCTTTTCTGCAGGTTCTTCATCCATTCTGACACCATAACTTGACCAACACAACCGTTGTATTTTGATACGTGTAACTAAGCTTTCGGCGTCATAAAGCTCATGTAGCTCGTGGTTCATATGTCGCCTATATTCTCCATTAACGCAAACTGGCACCTATATTTTATCATCTTCATCTGCTTTCACAAGTACCCATGCCTCAGAACCATATGACAACACGGGTAGTATCAGTGTCTTGTACAGTAAAATCTTCGTCTGTCGAGAGGTGGCCTTGTTTCTAAACTGCCTACTTAATCCTACATAATTAGCATCTGTTTGTCAATATTATTCTTTGCTTTATTTTCAAACTGGTATCATTCGTTTCGATTACGGCGGTGCCGGGGAAGATAAAATTACTGACTACCTCAAAGCTATGAATCCCAACTTTCTCTATTTTCTTTATCTGCTCGGTTGTACAAGGCGTTTTGGGAGTTGAAACCATCCATTTCGTCTTATCTTTATTTACTACCAGAACCTGACTCTCTTTCGATTCTTTCAAAGGCTGCAGTTACTACTTCCGGTGACCAACCTATGATATCGATGTCGGCGGCATAGGCGAATATCATGTGTTCTCTTGTGAGTAGTGTGCCATATCTATTCAAATCTGCATCTCGTATTATCTTCTCTAGCAGGATATTAAAGAGATCACACGAAACCTCGTTTGGTATTGAATGGTTTGGAGAGATTCTTACTGAGGAACGTGTCAGCAAGTGTCATCGTAACTTGATATAACTTCCATATAAACCGATCTCCCGATTACACGTCTTGAGCCTATACAGGGTTCAACTCCTATCCGATTTGGCTCCCATGAGCCCTCTATACAGTGCAGCAATTCTTATCCGATTTGGTTGAAATTTTACTTAATAACTGACTGGTCTGCAACTAACTAAGTATGGCCGAATCGGTTCTTAACGTGATAATGCACCAATAGCATGACAATTGGTATGCATTATCTGAGATACTGGGCAAAGAACTCGACAAATGCGATCCATGGTGGAGGGTATATAAGATTCGGCCCGGCCGAGCTTAGCACGCTTTTACTTGCTTTTATTTTTTTTTTATTATTATTATTTTAATTTATTTCATTTTACTTTGCTTACGTTAGTTTCAGGTATTATATTTTATCATATTATTTAATTTTCCACATTTTCCTTTTTTCAATTTCTGTTTTTTAAAATGTCCATTTTAAGTTTGCCTTAAGAGTTGAGAAAATATTAGAAAACCACCACAACGCCAGGGGTATACTTCCCACAGATTTATGTCATAGGCAAAGGCAAATTAACAAATCTACATCATATACAAACCGGCGACAAGAACGGCAGCAGCAGCAACAACAACAACCGTGAGACTTGATAAAACTGGCAACGTTTTATATAGCAATTATATTCCTGATGTTTTCCATTGCTTTTTTTCTTCGTTTTTATATAAAACGGACATACCCCTTCATTGGAATATCACACACACACACACACACACACATACATAGGAACATACGAACTGCCAGACGACTGAACCAAGCATTCAAGAATGAAGGCATTAATGACAAGCAATCATTTGGCGATCATGGTAGGCCCAATGCTCAAGAGTTGGATAGGGAAACAGGCAAGCACGATATGGATCCTTCCAAAGCAATTGGCTTGATGGCATAAATAACAGCAATGCAGTGCAGTGCAGTGCTCTGAAGATGGCTGTTGCAACAATGCCTAGAGCAAATTAAAAAACTATGGCACTAACGCATAGTAGGTTGCCTGCGCACCACCAACCAATCGAGAGCGAGACGGACAACAACACGCACCGATGGCCCCAAAGAGATTACAGGCATACCAATGCAAATATTGCACATTGTGCCCCCTTATGAAGCGTGAGATTTTCCATGGAAACCGATTTGGAATTGATTTGCAATATCAATCCATATAACAAATCCATAGCGTTAAGAGCAAGCAAATGGAGATGGTTAATGGCAAAACAAGCATCGAACCAAATAAGGTTACATATTCTCATTGGCCTGGTCTTAATTATGGGTTTTAATAAATTGGTAGCAAATTGAAGAGGAGGCGGATAAAGTTGCAGAAATATTAAAGCCAATGTTGCAATTTTTTGCCTGCATGCCTAACTTCCCCAATTTGTCTGTGGGCGAATGAGTTACATTGGCCAAAAATTCTTCTTCACAGTTGGTGTAGTGAATTTAATCCATCCGGTTTTATGGGGATTTAATTAAATCAAATTTCAATCTAAATTAAACTCCACAAATTGCTTTGGAATGACCAAGAGAGAGAGAGGGTCAACGCCAACTCTGGCTCGCCAGACAAAAGCACCTTAGGTTAGGAAGTGGAGGAGTGGCTGAAACAGCATCCACTCAGCCTCCAAAGAAGCGCTATGTTTCAAAGTGGAACAACACTTGTAGAGTTGTAAATTTTCAAATTTGTTAGTAGCTGTTTAGCCTATGTAGTCTGTTACTTGGTTGTCCTAAATAAACGAATACTGATTAGTAGATAGTCGACAATGTAGACACCCTTCTTAAAAATAATCAAAAAAAAGTTGTTATCAAACATCGCAGGATGGAAGGTATATTTGTTTTGTCATTCTGTTAATAATATTTGGTGATGCACAGTGAAAAACCTCTGATTTACGAAAATATTTTTTTGCAACATTGCAGAAATTTCGATCATTACGCAATCGGTCAATAAATGTGCCTTTTATGGGCTCAAAACCTTAAATCGAGAAATCGGTGGCAGCTATATCTAAATCTGGACTGATCTGGGCCAAATAGCAGAATGTTGTCGACAAACGAAACGGATTTCACTGATCCAAATTTCGGCGGATCGGGCAATAAATGCCCCATTTATGGGCCCAAAACCTTATATCTATAGATCGGTCTATATGGCAGCTATATCCAAATATGGACCGATCAAGGCCATATTAAAGGGAGATATCGAGGGGCCTAATACAACTCACTGTCCCAAATTTCGGCGACATCGGACAATAAATGCGCTTTTTATGGGCCCAAAACCCTAAATCGAGAGATCGGTCTATATGGCAGCTATATCCAAATATGGACCAATCTGTGCCAAATTAGAGTAGGTTGTCGACTGGCCGTTGTCATTGAGATTATGAAAAGGTCACTGTGGAGCCTATCTAAATGAGCTACGACAAATGCCTATCTAAATGGGCTACGATAAATGGGTTGAGAACTTACCCAAAGAATACAAAGCTGGTGCTCTTTACTCGGAGATATAAGATACCGGATTTCACTTTGCAATTGTCAAAGGAGTCGAAATACCTAGTCCTAGTCTTCGATTCGAAACTTTTCTGGAAAAGGAATACAAAGGAAAGGTGGCAAAATTCTATGTGTGGATCCTAGTCCTTAGCCCATCGAATATGAGACCAGTGTGACGTCAGGATGCTTTGCTAAATACGAGTATTTAGCCCCTAAGGTCACACTTAGGCTGGAGGAAATGGATAGTCCGGAGGCAGTGGCAAGGTGGGAGTTTTTGGATGGATATCGGATTGCCAGAACACTCTAGCCCATTGAGGATCAAAAGAATACGAGAATCACCTTCCTGTCTCCCCTTTGGGTCGTAGCAGCGAACTCGTACTTCATCTTCATAATTTTTAACTAGTCTTCCTTTTTCTTCCTGTTTCTTACCAGGAATTCCCAATGTGCCAGACAGGCTTCCGAGTGAACTCACCTTTTCGGATGAACTATCCATTCAACCTAAACCTCGCTATGATTCGATTCCAGGGATTCAGTGGCATTAGCTTGCTAACCTCTGCCTCACGGTGACCTCCCATAAGGAAAACTTCATTACTCCATGTAACAATTTGGGGATCAAGGTCTGATGCGTGGGATATTCCATCATAGGGTCAGTAGAACAAATCTTCAAAACGATTTAGGTTCTTGGCCCATCTTTTTTATGAGGCTAAGTACAAAAGAAGAACGCCCCTCTTGTAAAACCTATCCCAACGGGCATACAGACCGACTTATTCGCAAAATCCCGGAAAGGGGAATATAGACCAATAGAAACATTATGGACCGATGGATACATTATGGACCGATAGGTACATTATGCACCGATAGGTATATAATACACCGATAGGTACATTATGGACCGATAGGTGCATTACGGACCGATAACTACATTATGGACGGATAGGTACATTATGGACCGATGGGTGCATTACGGACCGATAGGTACATTATGCACCGTTAGGTGCACCATGGACCGATAGGTGCATTATGGACCGATAGATGCATTATGGACCGATACATAATGGACCGATAGGTACATTATGGACCGATAAGTTTATTATGTACCGATAGGTACATTATGGACCGATGGGTACATTATGGACCGATGGGTACATTATGGACCGATAGGTACATTACGGACCGATAGGTACATTGTGGACCGATAGGTACATTATTGACCGATAGGTACATTATGGACCGATAGGTACATTATGGACCGATAGGTACATTAAGGACCTATAGGTACATTATGGACCGATAGGTACATTATGGACCGATAAGTTCATTATAGAACGATAGGTACATTAGGAACCGATAGGAAGATTATGGACCGATAAGTTCATTATAGACCGATAGGTCATCATGGACCGATACGTGCATTATGGATTGATAGATACATTATGGACCGATAGGTACATTATGGACCGATAAGTTCATTATGGAACGATAGGTACATTATGGACCGATAAGTTCATTATGGAACGATAGGTACATTAGGAACCGATAGGAAGATTATGGACCGATAGTTTCATTATGGACCGATAAGTTCATTATAGACCGATAGGTACATTATGGACCGATAGGTACATTATGGACCGATAGGTACATTATGGACCGATAGGTACATTATGG